>NW_027531525.1:1392708-1417438 GCF_008692635.1 Crocuta crocuta
GGCTTCCTCCTGGCCCTCTGGCCTCTCATCCCTGGCTGAGTACTCCCCGCCAACTCCCCGGCCACCAGTTTTATTTTGCCCTGAGTGTGCCGCATTTTGCCTTCACGGCCCTCTGTTTAAACTTAGGTTTATTTCCCGGAGTGTGGCTCTGGCATCAACGTCTTGGCCTTTGCACCGGCATTTTTGTCTCTTATCTCTCACCGCATGCCAGTCCCCTGTGTCTTGATTCCTTTGCTGGTGCCTCTGAGCCTGTTTTCACTGCCCACCTTTTTTGTAAATCTCTCTTTCTTCCCTCCCGTCTGCCCCTCTCCAAATGGCTTACGTCTTCCCTCTCCCAGGCAGAGAAAAAGCGGCTTGAGGAGGCCCTGAACACAGCTCAGGAAGAGGAGGGGAGCCTTGCAGCTGCCAAGCGGGCACTGGAGGCCCGCCTAGAGGAGGCCCAGCGGGGGCTGGCCCGCCTGGGGCAGGAGCACCAGGCACTGAACCGGGCCTTGGAGGAGGAAGCGAAGCAGCGGGAGGCGCTCCGCCGGGGCAAGGCCGAGCTGGAGGAGCAGAAGCGGCTGCTGGATAAGACTGTGTGCCAGCTCAACAAGGAGGTGGGCAGGGTCGGCCTGGGCTCTTAGGAAGAGGCCCCAGTCTTTAGGGAGCTTGCCTGAGGGGAGAGGGGAGCGATGGGGAAGTCAGAATGAGTGGTGTCGGCTTTCCTCAAATTCATTGCTGGGGAGGCCAAGGCCAAATCTTCAAGGAGCGTGTCCTTCCTACTCCTCCTCTGTGCTCTTGACCTTCCCACAATATCCCATAACACCATGACCTTGATCCTTGGAGAAGGTCTCCTAGGATTCTCCCTTAGACATCTATAAGGCTTGAACAGAAGAATTTTCATTAGTAGAATTTTCTACTTGGGGTAGGAAAAGGAAGGATCTATAATACCTCCCTAGGTGTCTGTAAGACCTAAATACGGGAATTTTCATGGGTGGGATTTTATATTTGGGGGAGGACAAGGAGGAAGGAAAAGAAAGAAGTTAGTTGCTTTTTATCAGGTAAGGTTCTTTTAATCTCTCTCTAAAGCTAGAGCAAACACCTAATATATTTCATCAGTTCTAAAATGCACTCAAAGTTGATTTGAGTCTTATAATTTTGATGGGTCATTACAGTTCAAGCAGTAGATTTTTCTTTCTTAGTGGTACATCTTGCAATCATTAGCATCTTGGGTTTGTGGAAATATGGTCAATTAGGTTTGCTCTATATCAGACGCTGCTGTAAGTACTTTGTGTAATTAACTATCATACGTCTCACAACAACTTCATGATGCAGGTACTGTTATTTTCCCATTTTACAGATGGGGACCTGAGACCCAGAGAGGACAAGCTGTGGTCACACAGCTAGTAAGGATTTGAAGCCAGGCAGTCTGTATATTACTACTGGCCATACTGGGGACCTAGGCCCAGGGGAGAGAATGGAGGCATGAAGGACAGTCTGGGGTGTCGGGCCCAGAGAAGGGACAGGGGTGCAGGGCTGAAAAGGCTCTTTTCTTTGCATCTCAGCTGGAGCAGATCGGGAATGACTCGAAGCAGGCCCTGCAGCAGCTCCAGGCCCAGCTGGAGGATTATAAGGAGAAGGCCCGGCGGGAGGTAGCAGACGCCCAGCGCCAGGCCAAGGAGTGGGCCAGTGAGGCTGAGAAGAGCTCTGGGGGGCTGAGCCGGCTTCAGGATGAGGTAGGAGCAGAAATGGCAGGGGGGTGGGAACCCTCTCAACATCCTTGGTCTGAAGGTCATTGCTTCTTAACTCAACCTGGGGCCAAGGGATCCTGGGACCCGGGTTGAGGTCTAACCACTTAGGACACAGTAAGGTAGGGGAGTTATCCATTGTAGGAACCAATGATAGGAGGTCTGTTGTCTGTAGAGCGTGACTTTTTTTTTAATTTTAATTTTTTTTTTAGAGAGAGACAGGATGAGAGACAGGATGAGAGAGAGTGAGTGGGGGAGAGGGCCAGAGAGAGAGAGAGAGAGAGAGAGAGAGAGTGAATCTCAAGCAGGTTTNGGTTAGAGAGAGAGAGGAGGAGAGACAGGAAGAGAGAGAGAGAGTGGGGGAGAGGGCGAGAGAGAGAGAGAGAGAGAGAGAGAGAGAGTGAATCTCAAGCAGGTTTCATGCCCCGTGAGGAGTCCGACACAGGACTTGACCCTATGATCCTGGGATCATGACCCGAGCTAAAATCAAGAGTCAGACTCTCAACCTGCAGAACCCCCCGGGCCCCTGTAGCGCGATATTTAAACTGTTGCACATTAGAATCACCTGGGGAGATTAAAAAAAAAATCCCAATACCAAAAGAATGTCAACACTGCAATGTTAGTGGAGGTATGGTATCAATATAGAGTCATGTTTGACATACGGTAGATGCTTTAAATATGATTGCTAGTTTTAGGAGCACCTGGGTGGCTCAGTCGGTTGGGTGTCCGACTTCGGCTCAGGTCATGATCTCATGGTTTGTGGGTTCAAGCCCCGCATTGGGCTCTGTGCTGACAGCTCAGAGTCTGGAACCTGCTTCAGATTCTGTGTCTCCTTTTCTCTCTGCCCCCTACCCACTTTTGCTCTGTTTCTCTGTCTCTCAAAAATAAATAAACATTAAAAAAATTTTTTTAAAATATGATTGCTGATTTTAATCCTTCACAATCTTTTCCAGTAACAATGTGTTATAAACTTGTGTTTTGTGGTTACATTAAACCTTTTCTTGTTAAAAACCCAAAAATCCCGATACCCAAGCTGCAGCCCATATCATTTAATTCATAATAACCCCTGGGCCTAGGACCCACGGTCAGTTTCCTGAAAACGACTTAGGTGATTCTAATTTGTGTAGGGCATTTTAAAACAGTAAAGAAAATGAACTAGGAGCTCCTTTCTGTGGGCTAGATAGGATGCTGCCGGGATCCTGGATGGTTGAGTAAAGCTAAAGATCTTCAAAGAAAAGAAAACAAACTAAACGTCAGCCTGCTTTTTATTATCACNTCCTCCGTTAAGATCCTCCTATACGTGCAAACATATGGTATCTGTCCTTCCCTTCCTGACTTGTTTCGCTCCGCATAACACCCTCAAGGTCCATCCATCTTGCTACACATGGCCAGATTTCATTGTTTCTCATTGCCATGTAGTATTCCATTGTATAGATAAACCACATCTTCTTGATCCATTCGGCCGTTGATNACACCCCCTTTCTGCACTAGGGATGGAAGCTGGTAGCCCACAGCTGGTGGAGTTTGACTGCAGGGATGTTTGTTTTGTGTTGTGTTGTTGTTGTTGTTGTTAAACACTTTTAAAAGAGAAATTTTATTATTTTTTAAAAATATTTTTTATATATATTTTTATTAGTTTTTTAGATTTATTTATTTTTTTAAATGTGGGCTAAGTCTTTTTTTGTATTTTTCAATGTTTTATTTATTTCTGAGAGAGAGAGAGAGAGAGACAGCATGAGCAGGAAAGGGTCAGAGAGAGGGAGACACAGAATCTGAAACAGGCTCCAGGATCTGAGCTGTCAGCACAGAGCCCGATGCGGGGCTCGAACTCATGAGCCGTGAGATCATGACCTGAGCCAAAGTCGGACACTTAACCAACTGAGCCACCCAGGTGCCCCTTTTAGATTTATTTTTTACTGTTTATTTATTTTTGAGAAAGAGACAGAGTACGAATGGGGGAGGAGCAGAGAGAGAGGGAGACACAGAATTCGAAGCAGGCTCCAGGCTCCAAGCTGTCAGCACAGAGTCTGATGCGGGGCTCGAACCCACGAACCGTGAGATCATGACCTGAGCCGAAGTCGGATGCTTAACGGACTGAGCCACCCAGGCGCCCCAAATATTTTTTTTATTTTTAAGTAGTCTCTACATCCAACGTGGGGCTCAACCTCACAACTCCTGAGATTGAGGGCCAGCCAGGTGCCCCTGACTGCAGTGTTTTAAATGGCTTTGAATTAATTGTCAGTGTTTAGGAATTTATACATGTCATATAAAAGTTCTGATTTCTGGCTTCTTTTGTACATTTGGAAAATGTGGTAACGCCGAGCTTCTAATCCTGAGTTACCTCCATGGCAGCAGTTGGCTGGGCATGAGTGGTGACATCTCTTTAGAGTCAATAGTCTCTTCAGTTTGCTATATTTGGCAATAATCACGATAACAAGACGATAGCAGGAGCAAACACATATTGTACCATGTGCTGAGCACTTCAGACTTATTTAATCCCGACAGTCACCCTGTGGGAAAGGTGGTCTTGTCTTCTCCATTTTATTGTTGAGGGAAACTGATGCACCGAGAGGTTAGGTAATCAGCCAGGGCCCCTTTGCTAGGAATCTGGTTTTCAGGGCCACGCAGTGTGGCTCCAGAGACCAGACGCTTCATCTGTCCAGGCTAGTGCCTGGCCTCAGGGTGCTTCCTTGGTCTGGGCCCTGGCACTTCTGTTTCTGACTCTTTCCATCCCAGCCTTGGCTCAGGCACTTTGATTTCTGTCTGCTTTCCCTCTAGGGAAACAGGGCTGCCCCAGGGAGGGACAGGTTCTGGGGTTTGTCATCCCATCAGGGGACCAAGGCTAGAGCAGGTGCCCCCCACCCTTCCCCTCGATGCCATGCCTGGTCAGCAGAAGGTGTAGTTCCGAGGTGGCTCTGGGCAGCGGCACTTGTGGGGACCCTTGAGACAGGTCTGCGGAGGCAGGGCTTTGAGAGCGTCCTGGTTGGGGTGTGGTGTTTTGGCATCCAGCGTGTGCAGCAGAAATTGCTCCTTCGCCACAGGAAAAGATCTCACGGCTGGAAGTGGAGTTGGATGAGGAGAGGAGCACGGTGGAGCTGCTGACTGAACGTGTGAATCGGGGCCGGGACCAGGTAAGCCCTGCCTTACCCCTGTCCTGTGTCCACCCCCGACTGCAGAGCCTCATGGCCGTCTCAGGACACCTCCGCCCTCCTGTGTTTCACCGTCTGGAGGATTCTGACCGCAGAGTCCATTCATGGCTGGCGCTACTCGAGGTCCCCTCTGCTTCAGGGCAGGTGGAAAGAAGCCAGGGAGTTGAGTGGAAGAAGGAGTCCCGGTGGCCTGGGATTACTCTCTGGCCTGAATCCAGGCTACTGCCATTCTGAAGGGATGCTAATTCCTGGTGAGATGGAGGAGGCCCTGTTTAAATTCCGTGGCTCCTCCCACTTGAATAGGCTGATTTCTTAGTCACCTGGGAATTGTGGGGATTCAGGGAGCATCCTACGGTTTACTCTGCTTCATGTGGTTCACCTGGCTGGTTCTGTGTCAGCCCTCCCTGAATCTGGCTCCTCTCACCCCTCCCCACCAGGTGGACCAGCTGAGGACAGAGCTCATGCAGGAGAGGTCAGCTCGACAGGACCTGGAGTGTGACAAAATCTCCCTGGAGAGACAGGTGAGCTGGGGAGTGGGGAGTCTTGGGGACAGACCCCGGGAGGCAGGTGATAGTACCAAAGGAGGAGTTGGAAGTGGAATGTGACTGTGAAGACTTTCTGTCCCTTCCAGAACAAGGACTTGAAGAGCCGGTTGGCGAGCTCAGAAGGCTTCCAGAAGCCTAACGCCAGCCTCTCTCAGCTTGAGTCCCAGAATCGGGAGTTGCAGGAGCGGCTGCAAGCTGAAGAGAGGTGACGTGAGCCCTCCCTCCCTCCCTCCCTCTGGGCTTTCCTCCTCTGAGGCCCCCTCCATCTTGCACCTCACACATGGCCAACCTGGCCTCATCCTTAGGGGGACCTTTTTTTTGGTAAAGAACAGAGAGAGTTGCAGATCTTCTGAAATACAAATGACTTCTTCTCTCCCTGGTTTTTGGCATCAATCCTGGATGCTTCCCAGTGTGATGTGACTGAGCAGAGTTCATGGAGGCCGGAGGGGGCCCCGTAGGGGTTCCTTCAGAAATGGCGACAGCCAGAGACACCCCCCCTTCCCTACCCTCTTAGGGAGAAGACAGCTTTGCAGTCCACGAACCGAAAACTGGAGCGGAGAGTTAAAGAGCTGTCCATCCAGATTGATGATGAACGGCAGCATGTCAATGACCAGAAGGACCAGGTACACACAGTAGCCAGGCCAAGCAACCACGTGGTAAGCGCGTACTGAGCGTTTGCTGGAAGGCCACTGGAGGACCTACCTCAGACATCTTCCCAGCTTCAACTCTTCTTGTATAAGGCCGGAGACGAAACCGGAGGGACTGGGTTAGAGCAGTCAGAGTAAGCACACGCGTCGCATGCCTGCGACGTGCTAGGTTCTCTTTCTCAGTGTTACACATGTCAGAACCTATTTAATCCCTGAAACAAACCTGCAGAGTTAGGGAACTTGCCCCTGGTCATGATATATTTCTAGGGCAAAGATCCCTTGTCAGAATTGCTACAGGGGAGGGTCCCAGTCCACGGTAGCAGCAGATGCTTTTCTAACATGGGGGCTTGGTATCCTGCCAGCTAAGCCTGAGGGTGAAGGCTTTGAAGCGGCAGGTGGATGAAGCGGAAGAGGAGATTGAGCGACTTGATGGCCTGAGGAAGAAGGCCCAGCGTGAGCTGGAGGAGCAGCACGAGGTCAATGAGCAGCTCCAAGCCCGGATCAAAGCCCTAGAGAAGGACTCCTGGTAATGGCTGTGCTCCGACCCCAGCTGATGGGGATAGCTGTGTGGGAAGGGGATGGCTCACTGGATAGGGAGGAGATGGCACTTGGCAGTCACGTCTTCCTGCCTGGAAGCCTGCGTGATTATTCTCTAGCATCTTAGCCCCTAGTCTAATCCCATCTCCCCAGATCTCAGATCCGTGGCGGATCTTGTGAGTACCTACAGGGCTTAGAACAACTGGGAATTTCCTTAACATGGTAAGTGGGGCTGTCTCAATCTTTGTGTCCCTCCCTTACAAGTATTCCTCTCTCTGACTCAGGCGCAAAGCTTCCCGGGCAGCTGCCGAATCAACCCAGCACGAAGGGCTGAGCTCAGATGAGGAATTTGACAGCGTCTATGACCCTTCCTCCATCGCATCTCTGCTCACGGAGAGCAACCTGCAGACCAGTTCCTGTTAGCTTGGGTCCACAAGGGACCAGACACCACACTTGAGGCCCGCCCTGGCCGTCCTGTTCTGCCCTGCCAAGCCTCGGATTCCCCCATTCCTGGGGGGAGAAAGGGGGACACCCAATTATCCAGCCTGAAGACTGGGAGGGGTGTGAATGATGGTGGTAAAAAAAGGCATTAGCACTAAGCTGGTGGATGGGCTTTCCCTTTCCTCTGGAGAAGTGGGTATTGTAGGCCAACTGAGCCCTTCCCTTAAGTGCCGATCCTCCCTCTTCTCCCTCATAGCAATAGGATGGTCAGCGTAGAGGCTGAAGTGGCTCAGACAGGATAGGAGGGAACAGATATTGCCATGTATATAAAGCTTTATTTCTTTAGCCCTTAACCCTTAGGCTCAGGGAAAAATACCCTTTGTGATTCTGCTCCCTCAACTCCTGCAACATGTTTCCCTCCAACTCTGGAGCAGGGTGGAACATTCCGGGTAATGTAGACACTAGTGTGGCTCTATCCAGTTCTTGGATGCTTCTCTTTGCACAGTTGGGGGACCCATATGGTAGTCCCCACCTCCCTCTGCTCCTGTGTATTTTGTCTTCTCTAAGCCAGTGGATCCACGGGTCTGTTCTCCCTTCCCATCTTCCCCATCCCAACCTTCCTTCTTTCCTTCTGGTGCCTTAGCCAGGGTGAGGAGAGAAGGATGCTCTTCTTGCCTTCTATGCCTGCACATTCATACCTCTCCGAGGACCAAGCTTTCCCCAAACAGGGCCCTCAGCCTTCCCTGCTGCCCCAGTGAACGGTCTAGAGAGCTGCGGGATCCTCTGCTGATGAGCCCTGGGGGAGGGACTTTGGTAGGACCATGATAAGGTGGTGGGCCTGGTTCTGCTCAGGGTCTCTGTCTTTCCTCCTCTCCGTCTGTGACTCTGGATGTGTTCATAACGGGGTTGCATCTGGGAACCCTGATAACTGCCTACCTGAGTTTGAAAAGCAAAGGTCTTCCTTGTGGTTCCTCTGGTGCAGATGTGGCCAACTTTAGTAGGGAACCAGGGGGCCCTTGTTATCTCAGGAGCTTGAACCTGATACAGGGCTTCCTGCCTAGGACTAAAGACTGACTCTTGGTAGAAACGGGAAGAGGCAATGGAGGATTTATTCCTCCCTTGGGTTTTGGGGAGAGCCCAGCCCTGGTGGGGAGGAGGTAAGGGAGATGATTCACCTCTCTTATTTCCAAGCAGGCTCTGTAAGGAGCCTGGGGGAGGGAGAAGGCTGTTTTCGTCAATGACTTGTAATTTCATGATAAAAAAAAATCCTCTATTCTGCAAATTAGATATTTTCCCCCAAACGAATCCAGCCTTGATTTTATTTTAAATTAAACATTAAAATGATATATCTATACCAAAATCCTTGACTTCTCGTTCTTTTTCCTGGCTTAGTTGGAGGTTTGTTTTATGAAGAAACCATTTTTTTAATGTTTTTATTTATTTCTGAGAGAGAGAGACAGTGTGAGCTGAGGAGGGTCAGAAAGAGAGGGAGACACAGAATCTGAAGCAGGCTCTGGGCTCTGAGCTAGCTGTCAGTGCAGAGCCCAACGCAGGGCTTGAACTCGTGGACTGCAAGATCATGACCTGAGCCAAAGTCAGACGATTAACCGACTGAGCCACCCAGGTGCCCTAGAATTCTTTATTCTATGTTTTTAAATTTTTAAAAATGTTTTTATAAATTTATTTCTGAGAGAGAGACAGTGTGAGCAGAGGAGAGTCAGAGAGAGGGAGACACAGAATCCGAAGCAGGCTCCAGGCTCTGAGCTAGCTGTCGGCATAGAGCCGGATTTGGGGCTTGAACTCACCAATCGTGAGATCATGACCTGAGGTGAAGTTGGACTCTTAACGGACTGAGCCACCCAGGCGCCCCTGAAGAAACCATTTAATTATAGAACTTAGAGGCTGAAGCTGGGGTTTTCTTTACCTCACTTTTTAGAGGCCCTTTACAACAGGTCAGATGGAGCCCAGGGAGCCTGTGTTTCTAGCACCTCCCTTCTCTCCTAAACAACCTTCTGGGAATAGAAAGCCACTAAATGCCATCTCTGAAGGTTAAAAGAGAGACTAGGATTGAGTTATATTCCCTTGGGGCCCAGGGACATCCCCATCATTCACCTCCCAGGTGCAAAGACACTCATCCCATCCCACCTGATAGAGGATTCTGTCCCTACCTGAGAGGTAGCAAAGTTTCTGTCATTCTGCTTTTGTGTTGCCTTGAAGAGGGAGCTAGCTGTTCATCAGAGACTGCTGCCAAATTCAGGGGCACTGCCCACCCAAGAGTGGGTCAGAGCTCCTGCGTTATTTCCACATGGACCACAGCCCACCCTATGTGGACCGCAGCCAAAATGAAGAGAGGAGTTGGGCTGGAAGAAACTCCACCCTTGGCAATCCTCTCCCCTAGGTCCTTAAAATGCTAATCTGGGCTTGGGGAGTAAATGCCACTGGAGAAATTGAGGTTTGTCCTTTCTCAAGAATACAAAATCCTTTTAAGGCAACGTGTCCCGCCTCTCCCGGCCATATAAGGGCAGCTTTAGTATAATAGCTTCTACAAAACAAGCCCCACCCAGAGCCAAGCTGTCGTTGACTTTGGCCTGGGCCTCCTGCCAGGGCAGGGCACCTGCCAGACTGGCTTAGGCCAGTCTGAGTGAGTTGGCCTTTTGGTGCCTGCATTTCTACTGTGATGGAGGAAAGGTTTGCTCAGCTCCACAGAGCTGGCCTTATATATGAGACGAGAATGTAGGGAAGCTTTTTTCCAACTCCTCCTCTGAGGGGCAGGCAGGGTGATTTTCTTTTACCAACACTGACCTTGGAGTTGAAAGGAAGGAATAACAAGACTAATGAAAGGAAGGAATAGCAAGACTAATGAAGAATGTTTGAAGTACAGCCACGTAACGCTGGACAAAATTTCGGTCAAGCAGCCTCAGGTAGCCTCCAAGCCCCACCTTTATGTAAATCTGAGCTAGAGCAGATGGGCGTGTCCTGGTGCTTCTCGGTAACGCCCACCTTGCTCTTTCGCTCACTCTCATTGGCGAACGGCATCTTAGGGGCGTATCCAACTGGCAGCCCCCGCCCTCCGACGCGCCTATACAAGGACACGGTTCCGCGCGCGCCTGCTTAGTAGGAGCCGGACCGCGGGGCGGGGAGTCGGTTTTCGCGCTGCGACCGCCGCGGGAGTAAGATGAACGGGACGCAGAACTGGTGTACCCTGGTGGGCATGCACCCGGAGGAGCAGGCCGCGGTAAGAGAGAGCGGCTGCGCCGCCTCCCCCCGTCCGGTATTCTCGGTTTCCAGTTCCGCCCCTCTGGTGCCCCGCGGACACCTGGGGCTGGCTGACATCACCTGGGGCTGGCTTCGTGCCGCCGGCTGCTCGCCGCGCTCTTTCTTTTTATCTACCTTCCCGTGGAGGGCAGCGGGGGTCCGGGGCGGGGGGAGCGGCGGGCGGGGGAGGAAGGCTGTTCCGAGACTCGGGACGTACCTGCCCTCTGGGCGGACACTGCGACTCCTGCCGGGGACTCCGCGCGGGTTCCCAGTGCGCGCTGCTCAGGCGTCCTGTGGGCAGTAGATTGGGTCGGGGAGAAATGAGCTCCTGGGATGGGATCTCTGCGCTCTTTGGACTTCGGGTCCCCGACGAGGGGGATTCGGCTTTTCTGTGGGTCCTGGTGCCCGCAGAGGCCCTTCAAAGAACTTACTGGTGCTTTGGGTGGTGAGTGAGAAGACAAAGTGAAGCCTAGGGCTTGGACAGGAGGGTGGGGTCGTAGGGCTCCAGGCACGCCGACATTGGCCAGGACCGCCACGTTTCGCTAGGAAGGATTTAGGGCCGTCCGCTTGGGGGTCACCTCTCTGCTGGGGTTTCTCCTTCCCCTTGTTCTCCTGGCTCCCCTCCCCCACCGGCCGATCGGTAGCTTCCTGGGACGGTTTTATTCACGTTGTTTCCGTGTCCAGCGTCCAAGCCCTGGAATGTAGGGGATTCCAGAACCTAGGCTGAGAAGGGAAGGGTAGTGACCCACGCGAGAGCTTCTAGACAGAGTGGGGGTGGGGGACAGAGGGGTATTCTCCAGGGCTAACACACCTGCCCTGCCCCCCTCACTCCCTTGGTTCCCGGTGCCTATTCTTGTCCTCACCCGGGGTGACCATGTGATTTTTCCTCTTCAGAGGCAAAGGAGGGTAACTTGCAGCTGAATGTTTCTAGGCTTTGCTAGGGAACTTGACCCAGAAAGGGTGTGTACTGTTTCACCCATTTTTCCAGCTATTGTGGGGGAGAGCGAAATGGGAGCCCAGGTGATGGGGAGTTTGTGTCCCTCCATTTCCCCTCCCTGCACTGTGTATCTGATTCCCTCCCTCTCCTCCACTCTCAGCCTGTTCCCTGGGGGAGCTAAGGCAGGCACCTGGATTATGGCTCTTCCTCACAAAATAACTCCCTAGAATAGTTTTCATCTCAAGTACAGTTTCAAGACAAGTTTCATCTCAAGATCAGTTTCGTTCACAGCCCCCTCTCCATTTCTGTCCAGTCGATTAGTATTTCCATCACATTGCAGGTCTTGCTACTGCCCCAATCCCTCATTCTCTGTAGTTGGTTACTCCCCAGCCATGGAACTCAGAAGGTAGGAAGAAATCCATCTATTTTGTCCGCCCCAGGTCCTACTCCATTCTCTTGCTCACTGTTCTTCTGGAAGGGTTGAGGCAGGGCAAAGAGTATGAGGAAAATAAAGGAAAGGCTTCTTTTTGCTTGCTGTGAAGAAGAGATCCAGAAAGGTCTTAAGACCGAAGTATTGGTACTGTTGAGAATGATTTTGACACATTTCTGTCCTTTGATATTTTCTTGCTTGCCTCGAGGGGTAAAAAGAGTCAGGAGGAAAAAAACAGTGAGCAAGGAATTCAGTCAGTTGCCAGCCATGGATTAGTTTGAAGCTGATCAGAGACTTCTAGAACAAGAGGAGACAGAAATTCCCTTTATTCCTTTTTCCCAGGCTGGGCTTGAGAGGTATTTTACTTCAAAGGTATGAATGAGACAAGCATTGCCTGTCTGTTCTTGGAGACATTCCTGAGCTCTTAAGGAGGGGGAGATGGTAAACAATCAGTCAGGGGACAGGCTTTGTCCGGGGATTCCTCTCCTCTGAGCCAGCCTGAAGACAGAATTGACGGCTCTGGACAGTCACCAGGAAGCTGTAGTATATATTCACACCATCGGGTGAGTGCGCAGTGCATGTGCAAAGTGAGTGAACAAACATATACATGAAGAAGTTTCTCCTTGTGTCAGCAGTGTAGACAATTTAACCTACTGGTGTGTGCTAGTGCGAGTTAGGGCCCTGGGACTCTGTCGGTGTTTCCCTACCAGCCATGCCATGTGCCTTGGTGTATCACACTTGGACATGGAAACGCGGCTGATATGCTCTCTGGATTGTTTTCATTGTTGGAGGCAGATGGAACAGGTGCAGTGAGCCAGTGTGTTTTTCAAACTGCAGATCATCACTACTACCAGCGGGTCTGAAATCCACGTAGGAGGCTAGACCCCAGCCTTAGTAAATAGATTCCAATCATATGAAATTGTGGAATAGGCAAAACTGTGGAGACAACAAAAAGAGAAAGATCAGTGGTTGCCAGGAGGTTTGAAGGTGGAAGGGAGATGAATAGACAGAGCACAGAGGGTTTTTTTGGGGCAGCGCAAATACTCTGTGTGATAGAAGTCAGAATCCTTTTGTCCTAACCCACAGAATCTGTACATTATTCACTTACTTGAGTGGGTCCTGAGGGGAACTGTGGATTTGTGGTGATTATGTCGTGTCAGTATAGGTTCATCCTTAGTAAAAAAAAAAAACAAACAACAACCCAAAAAACAAAAAACCATTCTGGTGAATGATGTAGATAATTGAGGAAACTCTGCATATGTAGGGGCAGGGGGCATATGAAAAATTTCTGTACGTTCCGGTTGATTTTGTTATAAATCTAAAAATTCTCTAAACAAAATAAAGTCTTAAAAAATAGAATTAGCGCTATCAGAGTGTTACAGTGGACATTTTTGGCAAAAGTTTTGTTTTAGTTATATGTATACACATTATATGTATGTGTGTCTGCTTATTAAATCTTAAGGTAAAATTTGTTTTAGGTCAGAGAAACTAGCAAGCCACTGTAGTAAAGTTATACTGGCAGATAGAAGCACAAACAGACCTCAAACATTTTTATTAGACATTCCCAGTAAGTTCCTTTGATTATAAGCAACAGAGACTGTTCATCTAACTTAAGCAGAAGAGGAATTTATTAGAAGGAAATGGGCACCTCACAGAATTTAAAGGAAAGCTTAAAAAGTGTGAACTGGGGCACCTGGGTGGCTCAGTGGGTTAAGTGTCCGACTTTGGCTCAGGTCATGATCTGACTGTTCGTGAGTTCGAGCCCCGTGTCTGGCTCTGTGCTGACAGCTCGGAGCTTGGAGCCTGCTTCGGATTCTGTGTCTCCCTCTCTCTCTCTGACCCTCCCCTGCTCACGCTCTCTCTCTCTCTCTCTCACACACACACACAAATAAATAAACATTAAAAAAGTGCACACCAAGGGTGCCCACATTGGCAGCACACGTACTAAAATTGGAACAGTACGGAAAAGATTGGCATGGCCCTTGTGCAAGTGTGATGTGCAGATTCATGAAGCACTCCCTATTGTCCGGCAGTATTATAGCGGCATTGGATGGTGACACATGGTAGCCACGCTTGTGGTGAGCACAGCATAACTACGGAGTTGTCAAATCACTATGTTGTACTCCTGAAACTAATTTAACATTGTGTGTTGACTATACTTCAGTTAAAAAAAAAAAGTGTGAACCTGGATCTGGATCCGTATAAGTGGAAGGAACTAATGGAGAGTTTCTACATGTGGGTGAATTGGTTCCAGGTCTTCCAAGGAGAGGGTGTCATTGGCCCCTCACCCACCGTGGCAAGGGCTTTGCGGAGGTCCTTGATTGGCAGGCCCCCCAGAATACCAGGAAAGGAGAGAGATTCCCCCAAAGCAAAACCCAAGCGCTGTTACCGGTGGAGGAGAATGGAAGCTGTGTGGGAGAAGCAGCAGCTGTTCCCCACATTAGACTTCTGTTCAGACGATCTCTGTTTCTTTCCTTTTCAATCACTTTGCAATCAAAGGAGTATATGTTCATGATTTCTAAAAGATCTAATAATATCAAAAGGCTTTTTAAAAGAAAATAGCAGGCAGTTTCCTACCCCAAGCCCTGCCCCATGGAAGTAGCCACTTTCAACACTCAGCTCTTTTGTTGGTTTTTACCCCCATTTCTAAATAATACGCTTATAGTGATATTTCTTGATTTGTCAGTTTTAGACATGTGTTGACTTCCTGCTGTAGGAATTATAGAAAAGTTTACACTCCCACTCCTTACCCATTCTCTTTCCCTTCTCCTATTTGGCGGAACTATGATTTCTGTTAATACCATGGTGGTTAAGAGCCTGGTCCTGGGAATCTGACCCTAGAGTGGGCTGGAGTCAGGGCTTTGATGTTTGTTTTGCCCAAGATCACGTTGGTAAATTACTTAATCTCTTGCATCTTAGTTTCTTCATCTGTAAAATGGGGATAATAATTTCACCCTCTTCATAAGGTTGTTATAAGGGTTAAATAAGAATGCGTGTGAAACATTAAGCACAATGCCCAGCACATGGTAAGTGCTCAGATGTTGGCTGTTGTTTTCTACTGGTTCTACTTACTGGCTTAGATGAGACTGTATTAGCCTCTCATGAGACCCCCGCCCAAGGGATGAAGGAAGAGTCTGAGAACTCTCTGGTCTGGTCAAGGTTTGCTCCTTCTCATTGTGTTAATATTTATTCTTATCTGTTCCTTTCCCCTTTGTTGTACCAGTGGAGGGTCTGAAGGATGAGAAGGGGCCTGTCGGGGCCCAGAGTAATCTTTGCTAGTACCAACTCAGCCAGGATGGGTCGTAGACGAGTGGTGGTCAGCTCAAAGGCATCCCGCTCTAGGCCCCTTTCCTCTTCCTCCTCTTTCTGACTCATGGCTTGGACAGCTGGTGTCCCGTGATGCTCTGGGCCCTTTGGAAGGATGATTCCCTTTAAGTGATCTATCAGTGTTCCCCTTCCTTAGAATATTTGCATTTTTTTCATCTTCTCTAATTATTTGTCTTGGTCAGTCTTGGCCAAAGTTTCTCTTAACACCTGGGTGGATTTGGAATTTTTTCATCAGCTGCAGTCTGAACCTTGTCTTTACCCTGAATTAGGTGTTATTCCTTTAGGATCTCAGAAGCTGTGTTAGTTTAATACCACAGTCTTTCCTCAGCTCCATTCCTTTAAAAAAATTGTTTTTGTTTTTTTTTTTAACTAAAGTTGTGATTTATCGAAGGCTTGCTATGGGCCTAATTTTTCTGTAACCACTTTAAGTAGGTATAATTCATGGACTGCACACATAACCTATTTAAAATGTATAATTCAGTGGCTTTTCATGTATTTGCTGAGTTATACAGTCATCAACACAGTGAAGTTTGGAACATTTTCTTTACCGATAAAGAAATCCTCACCCATTAGCAGTGAGTCTCCATTTTCTCCCAACCCCCTCAGCCCCAGTCTACTTTCTGTGTCCAAGATTTCCTGTTCCAGGTATTTTGTGTACATGTGATCGTATAATGTGTGTGCTCCTTTGTGACCGGCTTCTTTCAATTAGTATGATGTTTTTATGGTTGATAAGTGTTGTAACATGAATCAGTACTTTGTTCCTTTTTGTAGCTGAATAATATTCCTTTGTATGGATAGATTATCACATATGTTCGTCATGGATAAGTGTTGGACATTGGGTTGTTTCTACTTTCCGTCTAGAATGACTGATGCTGTTATGAACATTTACTTACAAGTGTTTGTGTGGACAGATATTTTAATTTCTTTTGAAGAGACATACCTAGGAGTGGAATTGCTGGGTCAGAATCTTTGCATTTTGAGGGGCACCTGGGTGGCTCAGTGGGTTAAACATCCGACGTCGGCCAGGTCATGATCTCGTGGTTTATGGGTCAAGCCCCACGTCAGGCTCTGTGCTGACACCTCAGAGCCTGGAGCCTGCTTTGGATTCTGTGTCTCCCTCTCTCTCTCTCTCTTTGTCCCCCCCCAAGAATGAATAAACATTAAAAAATTATTTAAAAAGAAAGAATGTTTGCATTTTGAAAGAGGATTCTACTGGAGTCACTGATGCTCACTCCAGAGGAATGAACAAATGCTAAAATGGTGAAAGCTGGCTCCGTGACACCAGGGTGGGGAAGAAACTCCTAGGCAGAGGAACCTTTCAAGTTTGGTGACTGACTGTTGCTTCTACTGCTGACACCCGCCCCAAGCTCAGCCCATAAATTCCTCTTCACACCATTCCATCTCCCCACTTCATCGCCCCATCCTTACTCTCCGGAGCACTGTAGCTCACGTCTCCAGCCCTGCCAGGAATCTGGGGAATCCGGAGCTCTGCCAGCGGATGGCGCTCGGAGGCTCACCCAGGCACCTGGCATTTAGTGCCCGCATCTGCCCATACTTTTGTGGGGTGGGAGGTGGGGTGTTCACTGGATGGTTTCGGTGCCCGACACATGTGCTCAGACACTGTCAGCCCAGCTTCCCCGCCTGCTGGTAATTATGGCACATGCCTCTTTGGGTCACCGTGCAGAGTCTTGTGAAATACCCGTGTCTCTGAGGGGTGGGGAAGCTTAGTTAGGGGAGTAGGTATGTGCCAGGGAGGCTGGTGGCCTAGATTTAAGCCTGGCCAGCTGGGGCAGGAAGAGGAGAAGAAACTACGGGCTGTGATGGGGACGGGCAGATGAGGGAAGAGAAAGGAAATGGTCTCCTGGAGTCTGGGGGCAGAAAAGCAAAAAAATGACAAAATGAAAAGGGAGGGGAGGGGGCGCAGAGGAACTGCCCCTTCATTCCAGGCTGGCCGAGCGCCTCGCCATTTCCTGGAAGGAGGAAAAGGCTGTCTCCTTCAGAGCTGAGCATTCAGGAGCCCACCTCCTTCCTGCACACCCTCGTATGCCCCATGGTGCCCTGTGCCAGGCCTCCAGGTGACGAGAAGGGCCGCCCTGGTTCAGGCACCACCCTCAACCCTTGTTCTGGGTTCACCTCGCAAGCGCCCGGTCAGCCCTCTGCACATACCCGTTCAGCCCATGCCTCGGGCGGGTGGCCAGACAAAGGACAGACACCTGTTTTGCTGGCTGATCTGTGGGGAGGCGCGGGAATAATTCTTTGTGTCCCCCTCCACGGAAGGCCGGCCCTGGGCTTGTGAGCCCTGAAGGAGGCAGGACCAAGGCCGCCCAGAGCCTCGGAGCAGAGTGGCCTGGGAGTCTCAGCCAAGAGAGGGGAGGCCCCAGCCACCCCATCTGGCCCCCTTCGGCATTTCGGGTCTTCCCTTTTCCTGGCCTCTTGGGAGCCCGTGTTTCAAGCAGCTGGCTGTTCCCATTTCTCAGAGGGGAAGCCTGAGGTGACGGCTGCAGCACTGGAGAGACCACGTCCGCGTCAGGTAGCAGAGGGGGCTGGACTGAAGGGCAGAGGGATGGAGGAGTGGGTTATGGAGTGAAGGGGGACTGAGGATGCTGGTCTCCAGCTCAGGGACCATCTGCACTGCGCTCACTTTCTCCTAGAATGACCGTGACCCTCGCTCGGAGGCATCCAAGCAGCCTGGGGCATGGGAGCAGGGAGATGTACTTTCCCCTCCATCCGCACATCTGTCCCCTTTCCACGTGAGCCAGGACTGTGAGAGCCTCTGGGGCCTCCCTCTCTATCTCCCTATCATTCCTCTGCTGCGTCTTGATCTCGAAGCCCCCAGCTCTGTGTTGATCCCCTCCCTGAGCGCGCCGCGGAGGAGTGACTCAGCAGGAGATTTGTTTGAACAGAGGCAGAGGCTGCCTGTAATTTGGAGGTGGCCGGGCTTCTCCCCAAGGATGTTTATGAGGTTCAAGGCTGCTTCCCTTGTGATTAGCTGTTTCTTTTTCCCTAGAGAAGAAAGCTCTCCCTCCTATCAGGACTTTCAGGGAGCCCCCAGTGGGAGTGCCCTGCTGCACATTTGGGGGTGCTCCCAGCGCCCCCTGGAGTCTGCCCACAGCCTGAGATCACCCCAGCTCCAGAGAATGACCAGCCGCGCCAAGCAGAGAAAGGCCCAGCTTTCCTCCTTGCCTCCAGGCCGGGGTTGTGGGTTGAGGTTCATGGCCTCGCAGACTGGATTCTCTGGTTCTGGAGCCTGAGGTGCCAGAGAGAAATCTAGATCTGTTCACAGGCTGCTTTTAGACAGCTGGGCTCCCCCCACTCTCCTCCCCGTCGTCTTCCCAGGGCTCCTTGGGAAAGGAACGCTGTCTCACTTCTGTGAAGTGATTTATAGTTTGGAAAGCACTTTCGCACTATCTTACCTATGTACCTACCCTGCCTTAATCGTAGGCAGGGTAGGTATTATCACTTCCATTATGCAGATAGAAAACTGAGGCCCTGAGAGAGAGAGTGATTTGCTCAAGGATTAATAGGTGTCAGTTGGACTCAGGCCCCGTGTCCAACTCCAAGTTTAGCATTTTTTTCTTGCCTTCTCTTTATTTATATATTAGATTGGTGCTGCTCAAATACATTTTTGTTGTTAAAGTTTAAAACACTGTGGGAGTATGGACTGAAGGTCCCTTTACTCCTCTGTCCTTCTCTTGTTTAATGTGTGTAAATTCAGTGCGTTTCCCATGTACTTGTGTTCTAGAATGCCCTGTGGCCTGGTGGCTGGGGGCAAGGGGTCCAGAGCCATAGGGCCTGGGTTTGGATCCTGGCTCTGTCCCTTCCTAAGCAGATGGCCTTGGGCAAGATACCTAATGTCTGTGCTTCAGTTTTCTCGTCTATAAAAGAAGAATGTTGATAATATTTACCATATAGTTTTATAGTACACGTTACATGAGTTAATATATATAAGCACTTAGAACACAGCCCAGTAGGGCTCAGTACATAGTAATTGCCGTATATAGGAATTGCTAGTTACTATGAACATACATATTATGTAGTTAAATAAATAAGTCATTTTTTTATGAATTGGTGACTTGTTTTTTTTTTTCTGTGTCATCTTGAAGATTATTTTCTGTCAGTTCATAGAAGTTGATTTATCAGCAGTGTAGTATTCCGTAGTATAGGTGATAGCCATACTTTAGTCACTCACTCACCTACTAGGGGATAGTTACACTGTTTGCAGTTTGTCACTATTTGTAAACAGTATCATAGTCAACAGGTTTACACATATATCTTGGGACAAATGTGCATAGATTTTCATAGAGCATATTCCTTTTTTTTTTTTAATGTTTATGTATTGATTTGGGGAGAGAGAATGAGTGGGGGAAGGGCAGAGAGAGAAGAGGGAGAGAATCTCAAGTAGGCTCCGTGATGTCAGTGAGGGAACCCAGGATTTGACCCCGTGAACTGTGAGATCGTGACCTGAGCCAAAATCAAGAGTCAGACAGACACTCAACCAAGTGAGCCACCCAGATGTCCCTCACAGAGCATATTTCTAAAAGTGGAATTACTGGGTCAAAGTGTTTGTAAAATATACAAACACTTTTTATTAATATTGCCAAATTAACTTCCAAAAATACTTGTATAAACTTACACTCTCTCTGTCAATGTATGAGATTACTCTTTTTCCCTGCACCCTCACCAATCCTGGATATTACCAAGATCTTTAATATTTGCCAATCTAGGGCACCTGGGTGGCTCAGTCGATTAAGCGTCCAACTTCAGCTCAGGTCACGATCTCACAGTTCATGGGTTTGAGCCCCGCATTGAGCTCTGTGCTGAAAGCCAGCTCAGAGCCTGGAGCCTGCTTTGGATTCTGTGTCTCCCTCTCTCTCTGACCCTCCCTTGCTCACACTGTCTTTCTCTCTCTTTCAGAAATAAATAAAATCTTAAAAAAATATATTTGTCAATCTATTGGTCTAAATATGATATTTCTGCAGGATTTACACGAAGAAAAGTACATTGCTTTACTGAAAAGCAAGAAAGAAGGCTTGTACATATGGGAAGTTTTAAAGCATAGCAATAAAATAGATAGCTGTGTATTGAGCACTCACTTTAAGAAATAGAACATTGCCGATCTTTTTGAAACCTCTGGGATCCCTCCTGGTTCATAACCCTCTGCTTCCTCCACAGAAGTGATCACTGTCTTGAATTTTGTGTTTATTTCCTTGCTTTTTGTTATACTTTTCCTACATGCACAAGCGACATAGTGCTTGGCTTGGCATGTTTTGAACTTTATAATCATGGTATTATTTATGTTCTATAGTTTATTTTTTAAGTTTATTATTTATTTATTTATTGAGAGAGAGAGAAAGCGTGAGCAGGGGAGGGGCAGAGAGAGAGGGAGACCAAATCCCAAGTAGGCTCCACACTGTCAACACAGAGCGCCTCACAGGGCTCAGTCTCATCAACCGTGAGATCATGGCCTGAGGCGAAATCAAGAATCAGTTGTTTAACCACCTGAGCCACCCAGGCACCTCTTAAGTTTATTTATTTATTTAAGTCATCTCTACATCCAGTGTAGAGCTTGAACTCACCACTCTGAGATCAAGACTCATACGCTCCCCCAACTGAGCCAGTCAGGTGCTTCTTCTTTGGCGTAATTTTAAAACTTACCATTAATGTGGAGATTCATGCATCATTCATTCATGTCAATACATGAAGCCGTATGAACACTAGTTGATTGTACTCAATATGCCAGAGTTTATTCATCCATTTTCTTATCAGTGGCCCATCTGAGCTGTTGTCAGTGGTTAGCCATTACGAACAATGCTGGTATGAACATACATCTGCATGTCTCCTCTTACACTTCTTAAATATGTAAGTTTAATGAAGTTCTCTCCAAATGATAACTCATTGTCTTAACTTGCATTTCCCTGATTACTGGTGAGGTTGAGCATCTTTCCTATATTTTTAATTTTTACATTAAAAATTTTTTTTGAATAATAGATTTTATTTAACCCAGTATATGCAAAGGTTAGCCTTCCAACAAGTGATCAGCATAAAAATAAATTACTTGAGTTTTTGTACTGTGTCTTTGTACAGACCATCTTTATTTGGACTGGCTGCATTTTTTAATGTTTGTTTATTTATTTTGAGGTGAGGGGAGAGTCCCTCTGTGCTATTGACACAGAGCCTGATGGGCTCATACTCACAAATCATGGCCTGAGCTGAAATCAAGACTGGGATGCTTAGCTGACTGAGCCACCCAGGCGCCCCTCAGTGTGTATTTTTTGAGAACCCACTCTAAGCCAGGCACTGTGGTTAATAAGCTCGTCATGTCTTCAAGGAGCTTATGATTTTACTGAGGAAGTTGCATAAAGAAGTAGTCATAAAGAAACGAGGTCAGTGTTACAGTGTCGTAGTGGGTACAGGGGAAAGCTCTGACCCAGGATCGCTGGGGTAAGACGCTAGGATGCCCAAGCTGGGAATTCTCCAAGGAGGGAAAGGGAGGGCAAGGGACATGAAAAGAGAAAGCCATGGGTCCATTTGTGAGGAGGTGAAACATATATTACATGAAGACACGTCAAAGAAAGAGGTGTAGATTTGGGTGCCTTCCTACAGCTAGATCAGGAATCTTTGGGATAGTTACAGTGTAGGGCACAGGGCAGGCAGTGGTAGGAGTCCAGGCGTTAGGTGGTATAGATAATGACGGGGGCTTTCATACTGTGAGGAGTTTAAATTTTTTTTTTAAAGATTCTACTTAACGATGACGTATGTACAGAAAAGTACATGGGTCATAGATGTACAGTAATTTCACAAGCTGGACATATTCCTCTACCCAGCATCCAGATCAAGAAACAAATCATTACCAGCACTACCAGCACTGCAGAAGCTCCTGCTTCTAGTCATTTCCCCCTTCTGGTTATTACCTACCCCCATCCTTTGGGGATAACCATGTTGTGACTTCTAAAGCATATTTTGTTTTGATACTTTTTATATAAGTGGGATCATTTAGTATACTTTTGTGTTGGAATTCTTTTGCTTAACATTTCTGTGACATTTATCCATGTTGCATGTACAGTTATTCATTCTTTTTCATGGCTGGATACTGTTCCTTTGTGTGACTATATTGCAGTTAATTTATCCATTCAACTCTTTTAAAAAAAATGTATGTGGTTTTAGGGGTGCCTGGCCAGCTTCATCAGAAGAACATGTGACTCTTGATCTCAGGGCTGTGAGTTCGAGCCCTACTTTGGGTGTAGAGATTACTTTAAAATCTTTAGGGGCGCCTGGGTGGCTCAGTTGATTAAGCATCTGACTCTTGATTTTTGCATAGGTCATGATTCCACGGTTGTGGGATCAAGCTCTGCCTTGGGCTCTGTGCTGAGCATGGAGCCTGCTTGAGGTTCTCTCTCCCTTTCTCTCTGCCTCTCACCTACTCGCATGTGTGCTCTCATTCTCAAAAAAAAAAAAAAAATNTATGTAATCTCTATACCTTCATGGGGCTCAGACTCACCACCCTGAGATAAAGAGCTGCATGCCCTGGGGTGCCTGAGTGTCTTATTCTTGATTTCAGCTCAGGTCATGATCTCTACGGTGAGATCAGAACCCTGCCCCCTATCCCTCACTGTGAAGCCCTCTGTATGTCAGCCTCTGTGCTAAGCCTGGACCCTGTTTAAGATTCTCTCTCCCACTTGGCCCCTCCCCTGCTCCCTTTCTCTCATGCGCCTGCTCTCAAAAAAAAAAAAAAAAANGAACATTTGGATGATGGGGCTATTATGAAAAATGCTACTGTGAACATTCTAGCATCATTTTTTTACAAGGAGAATTTTTGGGGGGCATGGCAGGGGAAACATAGGTATGCATTTCTGTTGGGTAGATAACTAAGAATTATAGGGTTTGCAAATGTTCATCTTTGGTAGATATTTCCAAAGAGATTATGGTAATGAGCAGTCCTGCCATCAGTGTATAAGAGTTCTGTTCCCTGCCCACAGTGTTTTTTTTTATTTTCATTTGTAGTCATTCTGATGTGTATTTTGTAGTATTGCCTCGTGATTTTAATTTCTAGTTCTTTGTCGATGACGACTGGTGAGACTGAACCCTTTTCATATGTTTATTAACCTTTGGAACATCGTCTTACCCTGTGTCTATTGAATTTTTTTGTCCATTTCTCTGTTGGGCACCAGCTTTCTCTTCCTCTCTTTATCTCCTTGCCCTTTCTCTCTCTCTTTTAAATATACTTTTGGGGCACCTGGGTGGCTCAGTTGATTAAGCAACTAACTCTTGATCTTGATTTTGAACAACTAACTTTGATCAGGTCATGATCACACAGTCTGTGAGTTCGAGCCCCACATCAGGCTCTGCGCTNTAAAAATATATATCCTTTTTATTTTGGAATAAGTTTAGATTTACAGGAAGGTTGCAAAGATATTACAGAGAATTCTCATATAGTCTTCAGGCAGTTTCCCCCAATGTTAATATCTTACATAACCATGGTACATTTGTCGTAACTAAGAAAGTTAATGATGACACAAGACTGTTAACTAAACTATAGACTTTATTTGGATTGCACCAGTTTTTCCACTGATGTACATTTTCTGATCCAAAATCCAGTCCAGGATACTATGTTGTATTTAGTCTTTTTGTTTTGTAGGAATTCTTGATGTATTCTGAATATCCTTTGTCAAATATATATAGAGTGAGTATCTTCTGCTCTGTAGATTGCCATGCATTCTCTTTTGATGAACAAAACTTCAAAATTTTAATGTAAAATTTATCAATTATCAACTTTTTTATGGGGAGGATATTTTTCTGCTGTGTTTAAGAAAAGTTTTGCCTTGGGGCACCTGGGTGGCTCAGTCAGTTAAGCAGCTGACTTCGGCTTAGGTCATGATTTCACAGGTCATCACTTCGAGCCCCACGTCGGGCTCCATGCTAACAGCTCAGAGCCTGGAGTCTGCTTTGGATTCTGTGTTTCCCCCTCTCTCTCTGCCCCTCCCCCGTTCATGCTCTTGTCTCCTCTCTCTCAGAAATAAATAACCTTAAAAAATTAAAAAGCTTTGTCTTTGCAAAACTTTAGTTTTGCTCTTTACGTTTAAATCTGCAATCCACTTGAAATTGATATTTATATACAGCACAAGGTAGAAGTTATTATGCATCTTTTTCTAACAAGGCATTTTTACTTGAACTTATAAGCATATGCTTATGGGAAATTATTTGAAGAGCATCACGTCAAATTTTGAGGAACTGGCACTTTCGTGTATCTACACGTTTTAGTGACCAGGTTTTCACTTAAGCATCATACTGTCCATCTTACCAATTAATACACTAAGGCTGAGAGAGAATAAATCAATAAACACAAGGAAAAGCCAGAGTCAGTGTTTGAGCCCGGGTCTAACTGTTCTAAATGCAATTCTTTTTCTGCAAAGAAGAGAGAGTCAATGGGGTTGGAGGGTCCGGGACCAGGCAGTAAATGTGGGGGTGATCCAGGCCCTGTAGTGTATCATCTCATTCTGTCAAAATAAATATATTTTCTAAAATAAAAAAATAGGGGCGCCTGGGTGGCTTAGTCGGTTAAGCGTCCGACTTTCGCTTAGGTCATGATCTTACGGTTTGTNGAAGACTGTTTAGTGTGATGGAAATTAAAGATGAAACATTACAGGGGGAAAAGAATCTGTGTCTCCCTCTGCCCCTCGCCTGCTCACATTCTGTTTCTCTCTCTCTCAAAAGTAAATAAACAGTAAAAAAAAAAAA
>NW_027531525.1:1417449-1445405 GCF_008692635.1 Crocuta crocuta
CTCCTAGAAATAAATAAAACATTTAAAAATAAAATAAAATAAAATAAAAAAATAAACATTTAAGAAATACAAAGAGACTTTGACAGTAATCTACAAAAGGGAGGGCAAGGAAGGGGGCTTAGGTTGAATACTTAAGTTTAATTAGTCTATTCACTGGAGTACTGGTGGCCATTAAAAGCCAATTTTGAAGACTGTTTAGTGTGATGGAAATTAAAGATGAAACATTACAGGGGGAAAAGAATCTGTGTCTCCCTCTGCCCCTCGCCTGCTCACATTCTGTTTCTCTCTCTCTCAAAAGTAAATAAACAGTAAAAAAAAAAAAAGAAAGGGAAATAGAATATTTTATGTTCCTGAGAGATATTAGTCTATAGTGTTTTCTTTTCTGTCTTTAAAAAAAAATTGTTGGGCCACCTGGTGACTCAGTCAGTTGAGTGTCTGACTCTTGATTTTGGCTCAGGTTATGATCCCAGGGTCATAGGATCGAGCCCTGTGTCAGGCTCCACATGAAGCCTGCTTGAGATTCTCTCTCTCCTTCTCTCCCTCCCCCCCACCACCATTCCCTTTCCCCTGCTCACATTAACACTCTCTGCCTCTCTCAAACTGAATAAAACAAAGAAACAAAAAATAATAAAATGGTCTTCAAAAATAAAAATAATAAAATGGTCTTTGTCTGATCTTGGTACCAGAATAAGAATAGCTTCATGAAATGAATTGGAAGGTGTTTTCTGGTTGAGATTAGGGGCGCCTGAGTGGCTCAGTCGGTTGAGCATCCAACTCTTGATTCTGGCTCAGGTCGTGATCTCACAGTTCAGGGGATTGAGCCTCATGTCAGGCTATGTGCTGGTGGCATGGGGTTTGCTTGGGATTCTCTATCTCTCTCTCTCTCTCTCTCTCTGCCCCTCTCACTCTTGTACATGCTTGCATGCACGCTCTCTCTCTCTAAATAAATACATTTTTTAATAAAAAAGTCTTTTTTAATCTGAAAAGAGATTATGTGGAATTAGTGCTAATTTTTTAAACATTTGGTAGAATTCTCTAGTGGAAGCACCTGGGCCTGGATAGTTCTCTTTTAGAGAGATTTAAAATGATGAATTTAATTTCCTTAAAGTTATAAGGCCACTCCTGTTACCTGTTTTATATCAGGTAATTTGTGGTAGTTTGAGGAATTGGCCCATTTTGTCTAAATTGTCAAATTTTTGTTCATAGAGTTGTTCATAGTTTTACCTTAATGCTTTTGAAATCATGGTAAAGGTTTATCAATTTCAACAATCTTTTCAAAGAACCATCTCTTCATTTCATTGATTTTTCTCTACTTTTCTGTGTTAAATTTTGTTCATCTCTTTATTAATTCCTTCCTCCTGCCCACTTTGGATTTAACTAGTTCTTTTTCTTCTAAAAGTGAGAAGCCTAAATTGTTGGTCTGAGACTTTCTTCTTTCTAATGTATGCATTTCTTAAAAATTTTTTTACACTTATTTATTTTTGAGAGACAGAGTGGGACAGAGCGTGAGCAGGGGAGGATCAGAGAGAAAGGGAGACACAGAATCCAAAACAGGCTCCAGGCTCTGAGCTGTCAGCACAGAGCCCAACGTGGGGCTCGAACCCACGAACCATGAGATCATGACCCGAGCTGAAGTCGGACGCTTAACCAAATGAGCCACCCAGGTGCCTCTGAATAAACTTTTAAATAAATAAATAAATAAATAAATAAATTAAAAAAATTTCCCTTGAAGGATGCCTAGGTGGCTCAGTTGATTGAGCTCAGGTTTATGGGCTCAAGCTGGCGTTGGGATCTGTTTGGACAGCTCAGAGCCTGGAGCCTGCTTTGGATTCTTTGTCTCTCTCCTGCTTGCGCTCTGTTTTTCTCTCTCTCAAAAAAAAAAAAAAAATAAAACATTAAAAAAATAAAAAATAAAGTAAAAATAAAATTTCCCTTGAGATGTCCTTTTTGACCTAAGAATTATTTCAGAGTATGTTGTTTAGTTTCCTAGTGTTTAGCAATTTTCCTTTTATCTTTCTGTTATTTCTGTCTTTTTAAAAATTTGTTTTATTTAGTTTTGAGAGAGAGAGAGCACATGTGCAAACGGGAGGGGCAGAGAGAGGGGGGAACAGAAGATCTGAAGCGGGCTCTGCGCTGACAGCAGTGAGCCAAATGGGAGGCTCAAACTCACGAACCATCAGATCATGACCTGAGCTGAAGTCAGATGCTCAACCACCTGAGGCACCCAGGTGCCCCTCTTTCTATTACTTCTAGTTTGATTCCATTGTGGTCACACAACATGCTCGGAATGATTTCAGTTCTTTCAAGTTTGTTGGTTTGTTTTATGGCTCGAATTATTGTCTATCTTTATGTTCTATAGGTACATGCAAAGAATGTATACTCTGCTATTGAGGGGGTGTTCCATAATTCTTGATTACATCCTGTTGGATTTTTGTCTAGTTTTATTAATTGCTCAGAGATAGGTGTTGAAAAGGTCTCCAAGTATAGTTGTAGATTTGTTTTAAAAATTTTTTTAAATAAAAATGGAAGGGGGGAATGCCTGGGTAGCTCAGTCAGTTGAGTGTCTGACTCTTGATTTCAGCTCAGGTCATGATCCCAGGGTGGGATCAAGCCCCATATTGGGCTCCGTACTGAGAATGGAGCCTGCTTAGGATTCTCTCTCTCTCTCTCTCTCTCTCTCTCTCTCACACACTCTCTCTGCCCCTCTCCTCTGCTCTTGTGCACGCTCTCCCTCTCTTTCTCAAATAATAAAATTAAAAAAATATATTTAATTGTGGATTTCTCCTTTCAGTTCTTCGGGGTTTTTTTTTAAATAAGATTTTATTTTTAAGTAATCTCTACATCTAATGTGGGGCTCAGACTCACAACCCCGAGATCAAAAGTTGCACACTCTTCCGACTGAGCCAACCAGGCACTCTCAGTTCTTTAGTTTTTGCGCCACATATTTTGCAGCTTTGTTGTTTGGTGCATATCCATTTGGGGTTGCTATGCCTTCTTTGTGGATTGACCCTTTTACATTATACAATGGCCCTCTCTGTCTCTGGTAATTCTCTTTGCTCTGAAGTTTACTTTATCTGATATTAATATAACCACTCTTGCTTTCCTTTAAATAATGTTTGTATGATACATCTTTTCCCATCCTTTTACTTTTAACTTGCCTGTATAATTATGTTTAAATATGTTTCTTGTAGACAGCATGTATTGATTCATGGATTTATTTTTATTTTTATTTTAAAATGTTTTATTTATTTCTGAGAGAGAGAGAGAGAGAGAGGGAGAGAGAGAGAGACAGCATGAGCAGGGCAGGGTCAGAGAGAGAGGAAGACACAGAATCAGAAGCAGGCTCCAGGCTCTGAACTAGCTGCCTGCACAGAGCCCAAAGCGGGGCTCAAACCCACGAACCGTGGGATCATGACCTGAGCCGAAGTCGGACACTTAACCAACTGAGCCACCCAGGCGCCCCCCCCTTTTTTTTTAATTTTTTTGAGAAATAGAGAAAGAATGAAAATCTTAAGCAGGCTCCATGCCCTGCCCAGAGCCTGATGTGGGACTCTATTCCACAAACCTGGGATCATGACCTAAACCAAAATCAAAGAGTCAAGACGCTCAACTGACTGAGCCACCCAGGCTCCCCTGATTCATGCTCTTTAATCAACTCTGTCAATCTCTGTTTTTTATTTGGTATATTTAGATTACTTACATTTAGTGCAATTATTTCTATGGTAAGTCTGCCATTTTATTTTTTGTTTTTGTTCTCTATTTTTCATTAATCTGTTTTGTTTTTCTCTGCCTTCCTGTGGGAGGAACCTTTTTAGGATTCCATTTTGATTCGTTTGTTTTTTTGAATGTTATCTCTTTGTATAGATTTTTAGTGATTGCTCTAGGTGTTACATTTGTATAAATATAACTTATCACAGTCTACCAGTGTTGTCATTTCACTAGTTTGAATGAAGTATAGATACCTTACCTTCCTTTACATCCATTTATCCTCTCCCATTTATAATATAATTAAATGTTTCTGGGGCACCTGGTGGCTCAGTCAGTTAAGTGTCTGACTTTGGCTCAGGTCATGAGCTCATAGTTATTGAGTTTGGGCCCCCATGTTGGGCTCTGCTCTAACAGCACAGAGCCTGGAGCCTGCTTCAGATTCTGTGTTTCCCTCTTTCTTTGCCACTCCCCCACTTGTGCATGTGGTGTCTCTTTCTCTCTCTCAAAAATAAATACATAAATGAAGTATTTCTCAGGCAGTTTTCTGATTTTAGTTTCAACCATCAAATGTAATTTAGATAACCCAAGAATAGAGGGAAAGCCTGTTGTATTTATCGATATTTTCCATGTTGTGGTTTTTTTTAATCTTTTTGTTTTTAAAGTTTATTTATTTATTTTGAGAGAGAGAGAGAAAGAGTGAACGAGCAGGGGAGGGGCAGAGAGATAATCCCAAACAGGCTCCATGCTGTCAGAGCAGAGCTCAACATGGGGCTCAGTCTCACAAGTCATGAGATCCTGACCTGAGCTAAGATCATTATTTGAGCTAAGATCAAGAGTCAGATGCTTAACTGACTGAGCCACCTAGGAATTTCTGTCCATGTTTTTTCTATCTTTCTAATGTTCTAAGGTTCCCTTTGTAGTGTTTCCTTTCTTTTTAAAGATCTTTTACAGCCTTTTTAATGTAGTTATATTGGTGAGAAAGTCTTAGTTTTTCTTTACAGGAGAACATCTTGATTTCCTCCCTCATTCCTGAAGGAGAATTTCTTTTGGTCATAGAATTCTTGATTAAGAGGGTTTTTTCAGCACTTGAAAATATTGTGCCATTTCCTCCTGGCCTTCCTAGCTTCTGATGAAAATCTGCTGTTTAATCACACTGCTTCCCCCATATAGATAAGGTGTCATTTCTCCCTGATTTGGAAAGATTTTCCTCTTTGTTTTTAGTTATCAGACATTTAATTATATGTTTTGGCATGATTTGGGGGTTTATCCTGTTTGGGATTTGCTCCTTGAATCTGTGGGTTTATGTCTTTTGTAACATTTGGAAAGTTTTCAGACATTATTTCTTTGAGTACTTTTGCAAGTTTCCCACTTTCTCCCGTCTGTCTGGGGTTCTGATGACATATATGGATGAGATGATCCCTCATGACTCCGATCTAGCCTGGGTGTCCCAGCTCTTCCGATTAGAATGCCTGGGTCCCTACAATAAACTAGACTTGATGACCTTCATTGGCTGATAACTCCTTTGTTTTGGCTGAGGGATGCCCCAGCGTTTCCCAGCTGCCTCCAGGTACAAGAAGATGTGGCTTTAACCAAAGTGCATGTCTGTGTCCTAGGGAAAAGCGTTGGCAGCTGCTCTGGCTATTATGAAATCCTTTCCTCTTCTTTCTTGCGTAATGTTCTCTTGACCCAGATGTCACATGGAGCACAAGTACGCATTCAGAAAATGCCTGCCCGTATAGAGGGCTGTGGCACCACCCCCATCCTCATGGAATGGAGGTCACTAAGAGGCAAGTGCCGTAGGAGGCCCCATGATGCCAAGGGAGCTCAAGGAGGGGAGGGGATGTTTCCCACAGTATGTAGGGAAGTGTCATGAAAAATGTGGCCTTTGAATGTGAACTTCTGAGGGCCCTGCAGATGCCCAATGGGAGGAAAGGACATTTAAGGCAGAGGAAATGGTGCAAAGTTGCTGAGGTGGGAAAGCCTGGGAGGTATTGGATGGGGGACAGTGAGGAGCAGTGACAGATGTGGGTTGACCCAGACTCTGGAGGGTCTGAATGCCCCCACTGAGGATCTGGCTTATATTTGGTAGGAATTAAGTGTTTTTGTAAAACCAGCTACCTTGCCAGGGTTAGGAAGGATGAAGGGCCGTGTGGGCGTGTCTTCCACCTGTCCTAAATTTGGGTTCATTCCAAGAAGTGGGAGGAGGCTAATATTTGAGTCCCTCTCTTTTATGTGGCAGAGGCCTCCACACCCTTTCTATTTATCTTCAATGGAAACCGCCTGTGTCTGCATGGTAGTGTCGCCATTTTACAGGGCGATCATTGAGAGTTAAGTATCTGGTCACAGAAACTGTTTTTTTTTTCCTTGTTTAGGAAGGACTGTTCCCTGCCCAGAGAATCTTCCCCAAACTCCCTGGGTGGGGCACATTCTTCCTTCCTCCTTCCCTTCTATCAGACATTTGGAATATTAGGAGGGTTCCTTAAAACCTGTTAAGGGTAAGGTGGCATTTATACTCAAGGTCACGTTTATCCAACCTCCCATCCTTGCCTGGGGGGAGCATGTACTCCCTTCTCATGCTCTTATGGGATCAAAGCTAGAAGGAGCCTTAGAGATACTTAGTACAGCCCATGATTTTTCTGGTACAAGCCAGGGGCCCAGTGTAGCTAAAGCTTGTGTCCAGCTCTACACCTGATACAGGTTATAGGCAGGGTTTGGTGCTCTCTGCCTCGGTGACCTTCTCTCAATGTTGTTATCTCTCCAGATCTCCAGCCCCCACTTTTCCTTTTACCATATGATTTCTCCCTCAATGTGTTCTATTTTCTCCACTCTGTGTGTGTGTTTGTGTCTGTCTGTCTGTGTATGTATGTGTCTGTGTGTTTCACAGCATATTTCTTATTTTTTTAATTAAAAAAACTTTTTAATGTTTATTTTTGAGAGCGAGAGAGACAGAGCATGAGCGGGAGAGGGGCAGAGAGAAGGGGAGACACAGAATCCAAAGCAGGCTCCAGGCTCTGAGCTGTCAGCACAGAGCCTGATGCAGGGCTCAGACCCATGAACTGTGAGATCATGGCCTGAGCCAAAGTCGAATGCTCAACTGACTGAACCACCCAGGCGCCCCTCACAGTGTATTTTTTAAACCTTTTTTGAGTTAGGAAAGAAAATGTGCTTCTTCCTTCAAAATTAGGCTCATCTATATGTAAGTACCTATTGCCTTGCCTTCTTTCATTTGGGTAATTTCTGTAGGCCTTATGGAAGCAGGGGTTTGGATTCAGGTACCGGCCTGTGGTTTGGTTCAGGAAGGATGTCCTAACCTCGTGAAGTGCATCAGTAACTGCTGGTTGCCTGTCAGGTGCAGGCACCCTGGACCGGTTATGGGGGCATCCAGGGATGCCCTCTTCAAGGCTGGGGAAGGGGAATCCATGCAATGTGCCTGCTGTGATGTGGGGACCAGGGCAGCCAGCCTCTCTGGAGCTACACAGAGCAGCCTGCTGTGTGGCCGCTGGTGTGCAGAGCACTGTCAGCGGATCCAGAGACCTGCCACGCAGGAGCGACAGGCATTAGGCAAGCCACTGTCCCCTCTTCAGACGTCAGCTCTCCTTGGTTGTTAAATGATGGTCACAAGGCCCACTGTAAAGGCAAGGGGTGACTGTCGCTGTAATTGTCATTATCAGGGAAGCGCGGACATTCTCAGGCTGACTCTGCAGAGTGAACTGACAGGAGACGAACTTGAACACATAGCCCAGCAGGTATCGAGGTTTCTGCGGGGGCGAGGCCCCTTCCCCTCAGCCAGCTGCCCCTTCTTGCTGCTGACTCCTCGTGCCGGTGCTTTCTGGGGCCGTCCCTGCCGCTGCCCAGGGCCACACACACCTGGCCTCAGCCTGTGCACTGCTTTGGAGGTGGGGAGGCCCCACTAAAAGGAAAACTAACCTGCAGTTTCTGCTAATCTCCCATCCAGTGTTGCTGCTGTGTGGCTTCTGGTAGAGGTTGACATGAATTTTTGGAGGGAAAATCAAACTAACCCTTTACATCTCTCGAGGAGCACGTGCTCTGCAGTGGTCAAGGGACAGAAGTTCTGGGCTTGTCATGATTTCTGAGCCATCCCCTCCCCCCCCCCCCCCCCCCNCTGGCCGCTCAACCAGTCATTCGTTGGCGTCAGAACTGGTGGAGTCCAATGATGGACACGAGGAGATCATCAAGGTAAGCTTAGCTCGCCTCCGCCCGCCCTCCCTCCTCTCTCTCTCCTTCCAAGCACGGGAGAGGCAGACGCTCACCTGGCCACAGGGAGATTGTGGTTTGACTTGGAAGAACCCGACCTGTGATGCTAGTTCCTGCCCGTTCCCTGGAGAGAGGAAGACCACAGTCTGTCGTGACTTTGGTGCAGGTAGACGGATGCGATGCCCTTTCTAGGTGCCCTGTCCCACTAGCAACATTAGCTGCTCGAGGTTGTGGAGTCGGGTGGGAGGTGTGTTTATGGAGCTTTTTTTTTTTTTAAATAGAAGAATGCTCGTTATTTCCTTTTTTAAAAACAGCTCTTTGAGGGGTGCCTGGGTGGCTCAGTCAGTTAAGCGCCCGACTCCTGATTTCACCTTAGGCAGTGATCTCATGGTTTGTGAGATTGAGCCTTGCGTCAGGCTCAATCAATTGTGTTTTAAGAGTTTATATGTAGGTATAACGGATGAATGTGACCACACTTTCTCTGTGGTGTTATTTTTACTATATTTAAATTTTTTTTTTAAATTTTTTAATGTTTATTTATTTTTGAGACAGAGTGTAAGCAGGGGAGGGGTAGAGTGAGAGGGGGACTGAATTGGGCTCTGTGCTGACGGTAGCTAGCCTCATGCGGGGCCGAACTCATAATCATGAACTGAGCTGAAGTCAGATGCTCAACCGACTGAGCCACCCAGGTGCTCCTATATTTCAATTTTAAAATACCAGTAAATAGTCCAAAAGAATTAACTCTTCTTTTTAAAAAATTTTTTAATGTTTATTTTTGAGAGAGAGCATGAGCGGGGAAGGGGCAGAGAGAGAGGGAGATGCAGAATTTGAAGCAGGCTCCAGTCCCTGAGCTGTCAGCACAGAGCCCCACACGGGGCTTGAACCCATGAACAGAGAGATCATGACCTGAGCCAAAGTCAGACGCTTAATCCACTGAGCCACCCAGGTGCCCCTGTTAAATTTATTTCTAAGTGTTTTTCTTTCTGTTGCTATTGTAATTAGAATTAAAAAAATTTTTTTAAATATTTATTTATTTTGAGAGAGAGAGACAGAGTGTGCGTGGGGGAGGGGCAGAGAGAGAGGGAGACACAGAATCCAAAGCATGCTCCAGGCTTTGAGCTGACAGTTCAGAACTCACACGGCTCAAACTCACAAACTACGAGATCATGACCTGAGCCAAAGTCAGACACTTAACTGACTGAGCAACGCAGGCACCCTTAGAATTTTTTTCAAATTTCATTTGGGGTTGTTCATTGGTAGTGTATAGAAATACAACTGTTATTTGTGTATTGATCTTGTAACCTACAACCTTGCTACAACCTCTAATAATTTTTTAGTGGCTTCCTTGGGGTATTTCTGTATACGTGATTACTTCTGCAAACAGAGATCGTTTTTTCCTTTCTTTTCAATCCAGATGCCTTTAATTACTTTCTGTTTCTTACTCAAAGTCATTGCATTGCCCTTAAAGAAAGCAAACCTAGGGGTGCCTGGGTGGCTCAGTCAGTTGAGCATTCAACTTCGGCTCAGGTCATGATCTCATGGTTCGTGGGTTCGAGCCCCGCGTCAGGCTCTGTGCTGACAGCTAGCTCAGAGCCTGGAGCCTGTTTCAGATTCTGTATTTCCCCCTCTCTCTGACTCTCCCCTGCTCATGCTGTCTCTCTCTCTCTCAGAAATAAATAAAACATTAAAAAAGAATTAAAAAAAAAAAGAAAGCAAAAGTACCCTACTATTCTATCAATGTAATCATTGTTGTTAATACTTTATTGTGTATCCTCTCAGACATTTTCCTACACTTACGTATTTTTTCAAAAATTAAATTGTATTATGTACCCTCTATTCTACAGTTCTTTTGCCCCCCCCCTTTAATGTTGGTTTATAAATCTTCCATGTCCATGAGTGTAAATGTCTGGTACTCTCAGGACTGCGTAGTATTCTGTTAGAGATGTACCATAATTTTTGGAAGCCATCCCTCATTTTTGGTCATTATGCCTGTTTCCATTTTTGCAGTCATAAACAATATTTTGCTGAACATCTTTTACTAAATTATGTGTTTTACAATACGGGTAATGTTTTTAAGCTTTTTTTTAAAGTTTGAGAGAGAGCGCGATTGTTCACGTGTGAGCACACGTGCAGATGTGAGCGGAAGGAAGGGCAGGGAGAGAGGGAGAGAGAGGACTCCAGGGGGACCCCCATGCTGTCAGGAAGAAGCCCGATGTGGGGCTTGCCTTCATGACCGTGAGATCCTGACCTGAGCCGGCGGTTAACCGACTGAGCCACCCAGGTGCCCGAATAAATACATTCTTGATTGTAAAAGATTCAAGTATGTATAGAGAAAAATGTGTAAATCCCTTGTTAACAACCCCCTGTGCATGACTGTTGCCCCCCTGTGCATGAATTTACGTGTATATGTGAGTGCTTATGTCAGTTTGGCTAAATTTATTTCATTAAGAGAAATTTCCAGAAGTAGGTTCGATAGATCAGAGAGGAAGCAGAGTTCTAAGCCTTCTGATCTGAATCCTCGAAGTGCCACCCAGAAGGCAGTGGCGTTTTACCACCCCACCAGCAGCAGACCGAGCCTGCCTATGTGGAGTGGACGTAATGGGTTTCCTAACTCGGTGGTGGTGTTCTTCCTGCTGCAGGTGTACCTGAAGGGGAGGACCGCAGATAAGATGATCCACGAGAAGAGTATCAACCAGCTGAAGAGCGAGGTGCAGTACATCCAGGAGGTGGGCACCTCCCCCTCGGCGGGAAGCTCCGATCGTTTGGCTCCCTTCTTTGGTGGGGCCTGGTCCTCTCCCATCTGCTCCCTTCACACCCGAGGTGCCACCAAACCCTCCTGAGTCCTATACCATCTCTGACCCTCCCATGACTCAACCAATCCATTCATCAGCAAATACTTATCACCTACTATGTGCCCCCTGTATGCTCTGTACCCAGGCACCCTGTATAACCACAGTCTCGTTCCCCCACCTCTTCCCAACCCTCACGCTGGCTGCTGCTGCTCCTGGCACTTGTCACCGTGTGATACATCACACGTTTCCCTTGGTGGCCTTTGGCATCGTGTGTCTCTGCAGCAAGCGTGTCAGCTCTGGCAGGGCAGGGCTTTTCCTGCACGTAGTGGGGGCTGTGCCACAGGAGCAAGGGTCAGCGATGGGCACAGACCTGGGCGAGTGGGATGCTCTCTTTCCTTGCTGAGGCGCTAAGGTTCCCGCCTCCCCTTCCAGGCCCGGAACTGCCTGCAGAGGCTGCGGGAAGACATAAGCAGCAAGCTTGACAGACGTCCAGGGGACCCCGTCCACGGACAGGAGATACAGGTGATAGCCAGTGGTCCTTGCCCAGCAGGCTGTTCTGGGCAGTCCCCTCGCCGGTCACGCGGCGGCGGCCGAGTCTCCCAGCAGGGCCAGGAAAGGAGAGCAAGGCAGTGCTGGCTTCTCGGAGTGCTCGCGACCGCATGAGGGCTCGTCAGCAGCTGGGCACCGGCGTCCACACATGCCAGCCCACGTGCAAGGTGCCTTTGTCCCCAACACTGTGCACAAAGTGGAATTTATGCAAGTTCAACTATTGTTATGGCAAAACCTCTTCTCTGGAAGGATTCTGCGATCAGTTTGTTTTAATTTTTTTTAACATTCATTTATTTTTGAGAGAGAGAGAGACAGAGCATGAGCGGGGGCGGGGGGGGGCAGAGAGAGAGGGAGACACAGAATCCAAAGCAGGCTCCAGGGTCAAGCTGTCAGCACAGAGCCCGACGTGTGGCTCGAACCCACGAACCGTGAGATCATGACCTGAGCCTAAGTCAGACTCCCAACCGACGGAGCCACCCAGGCGCTCGCCTGTGATCAGTATTTTTGCAGTGCCTTGTAGAGCAGACAGTTAGCTATAAATCCAAACTTCTCCCAAGCTGGCCGTGTGTAATTGGGGTGATGCCCGTGCTGGGAATTGGAAGCTCTCAGTCCTGGTCTGTTATTTGTGTAAGTAGCCATCTTCACCCTGGCATCGGGAGCTCCTGGAGTTGAGGGTTCCCCCCACCCTTGTGTCAGGGTCCCCACACACAGCATGGGGTCTGGGATGCAGAAGGTCATCAGGAAATGTCACACTGAACCTACTGGAAAGCACCTGAAATGGATGGATAAACCTGGGATCCTGCTTTCAGCTTTTCTAAAATTGGAGGCTGGAAGTGTCCTCAGGACAGATCCGTCTCTTCCATTTCACCTTTGTCCTCCTTTAGATTCAGAGTCCTGACTCCTTCACTTGCATTTGGTTGGAGTGGGGGGGGGGGTTTCTCCCACAGCCCCCACCTTCATCCCCGCCCCCTCCCGAGGGAAACAACGACCAGTTAGTGGCAGCAGCGTCTCTGTCCCTCTTTGGCATGAGCGTGCGCTAGGCTTGTGTGGTGAGTCTCCTTGATTCAGTTTGCTGTGGCTGAAGGTGGGAACCCCCCGCCCCCCCCACGGCCCGAGCTTGCCTCCGGCTATTGGGAGGCGCCTGGTCAGGTGGGTCAGAACCCAAGGTGCTCGGAGCCTGGCCCAAGCCTCCAGGGCCCTGTTTGCACAGCCAGCAGCCGCGTGATGCATCATTGGGCTTCGGGTTGGAAAGAAGGGCAGCAAATGCCACGTCGCCTGTTGCTTGATGCTTTGTCAGACCTTGTCAGGATCCCCACGGAGGCCGGGAGACTCCGTGTGGGTGGCAGGCACTGCCTGAATCTCTTGGGCCTGCAGGGGCCGGCCTGCACGCACTCCTGTCAGCCGCAAGCTGTCAGCCTGAGGCTCCCTTCATCCCCCCTCCGCGGCCACACAGGCCTCTCAACGCCTCTCCTCTCCACTTCCCACAGAGCACTTGAAGTCGCGTTTCCCTTCCTGCCTTCCTTTTCTCCTGCCTGCCTTCTCTTCTTTCTCTTCCATCACCTCTTCCTTCTCTTCTTCCTTCTTTCTCTACCCCGCCTCTTTTTTCCAAAGGTTGGAGATCTTAGGAAATTGATGTTTCAAAGTTGGTTGTTTGGGCTGTTTGTGCTACCGATTTTATTTTTCTTTGAACAGGTGGTGCTGGAAAAGCCAAACGGATTAAATCCAAGCCCCACGGGCCTGTACAGCAGCCCACCCGAGGTGAGTAAGGGGGTAACTGGGAAACAGCGGCCACTGCGTCTTGGCCACGAGGCAGGCTGTTGTCCTCCCTGATGCCTTAATTAGTGTTCTTTCTGTCGTACTAAATAGAGGAGTACTGGAAACACACAAATCAATTTCTTCCTAGGGGCGCCTGGGTGGCTCAGTCAGTTGAGCGTCCGACTTTGGCTCAGGTCATGATCTCATGGTTCGTGGGTTCGAGCCCCACGTCGGGCTCTGTGCTGACAACTCAGAGCCTGAAGCCTGTTTCGGATTCTGTGTCTCCCTCTCTCTCTGACCCTCCCCTACTCGTGCTCTGTCTCTCTCTGTCTCAAAAATAAATAAACTATAAAAAAACATTTCTTCCTTCTCCAATCCTCCGTCAGAGGATCCCTGTTAACAGGTTGAAGTGGATGGATTCTTTTAGAGCAGTACTCTTAGCCTTCACTGCTGATTGAAATGGGCTTGCAAGCTTTTTTTTTTTATTTGTTTTTATTAAGTTTATTTATTTATTCTGAGAGAGAGAGAACAAGTGGAGGAGGGGCAGAGAGAGGGATTGGGATGGGATCCAAAGCTGGCTCCACGCTGTCAGCACAGAGCCCAACACGGGGCTCAAACTCATAAACCATAAGATCATGACCTAAGCCAAAGTTGGATGCCTAACCGACTGAGCCAGCAGGGCACCCCGGCCTTGGGAGTTTTAAAGGAGACAAGGCTGGTACCCGCCCTAGAGATTGTAATTTAATTGACCCGATATGTGGGCTGGTCATCAGGACTTTGGAAATCTCTTCAGGGGGCAGCTGGCTGGTTCAGTGGGTAGAGCAGGTGACTTTTCATCTCAGAGTTGTGAGTTCGAGCCCCACATTGGGTATGGAAAGTACTTAACAACAACAACAATAAAAACCCTTCAAGTGATTCTAATATTTAGCCAAAGCTGAGTGCCAATGTTCTAGTGTATTTTTTTCTTGTTTTTTTTAAAGATTTTATATTTTCTACGTAATGTCTTAAAATCCAGGATACATTATCATCTCTGATCTCATAAAGGCCCCTCATGTTTTGTTTTGGTTTTCTTTGCCTCTCCCCTCCCCAACTCTAATATATTCGGTGTATGATTTCAATAATCCTGTAAGTGTGTCTTCAGTTTTCATAATGGATTTGTGCTATACTTTATCTTTTCCCTTTTAGGCCAACACCGTGTTCCTTGGGTCTATCCACATTGTGTTTAAATCTATTGGGCTTCTAACTTCTACTAGTTTTAATAACTGCCTTTTTTATCTTCATACCACACCGTGAACATTTTCCATGTCGTTAAATAGTCTTCTAAGAGCGGCATCTGAAATAAACACATAGTAGTGATGTTGCCAGGAGCCTTTGAAATCTCTCTCCCCTGCCCAGCAGCTCAGGGACAGACAGGGTTGTTGACTGGATAACTTGATGGCTAGGCTTTGGCGTGTTGTGATGCTAGCTGCTCACGTTAGAGGTGCAGTTTGGATCTTTTCCCTTCTCCTGAATCACCATACTTGGCAGATATGCTCTGGCACTGGGTCATAATAACACCTGGGACTGTTTGTTCAACTCCTTCTTCTCATAAGCTCTCAGCCCAGCGGATATTGTCGTATTTTTGAGGCAGCCTGTAAGGCCGGGCGTGGTCCTGGTGAGGAGTCTTCTCCTGCTGCACAGAGAAATGAAGGCCCCCCCCCGGACTCAGTGATAGCACAGCCCCTGGGACCCTGTCACCCCTCCCAGCTGAGAGCTCCATGCCTGGGTTTACAGGGGCTGGGACGCTGTCACCCCCTCCCAGCTGAGAGCTCCGTGCCTGGGTTTACAGGTGTCTCTACCTCCCACTGTGTGAGGCAGGCAGAGTTTTCCTGGCGCCTGTGCAGCAGAGGTGGGGGCAAGACCCCACATGCCAGCTCAGCGCCAGCCACCAGCCCACAACTGGGTGTGTCCGGGGAGAGACTCAGTGGCAGCCGTTTCCCACTTGGAATGGGATTCTGGGCTCACTGGGCATTCTTGCTCTAAACCTGCGCTCTCGTCAGTGACCTGTATGTGCTAATCTCCGAGCCAGATGCAGAGAAGAGCAAAAGAGGTGCCTTTGGGAAGTGCCCCTCGTGATGGGTGTGGTGCAGTCCCTGCCTGGGGTGCTGTAGTCTAAAGGGGGCGGAGGTCCCTACTTTGAGAGCTCTGGTCTGCTGGAAGCAGGCCATGCATGTGAGGATTCCTGTTAATCAGTTGATACATGCATCGAAAGTACTGAGTGTGTCTAAAATCGTCAGATGATTTGAGGCTACTTGAGTTCCTTAGGACATGGAGAGAGCATTTTTGTGTGATCAACTCCCAACCCCCCAGGTGGCTAAGACTGACTCTCCTTTGAGTGAGTGATAGGAGGCTAGTCTGTGCCCCAGTATGTGCCGTGGGGACCTTCTCTTACACAGACACGGTGGCTCACCTTGTCTTCCCCATTGTGACTGCAGGTAGACCCCTGTGTGAATGAAGATGTGGAGAGCCTGAGGAAGACTGTGCAGGACCTGCTTGTCAAGCTGCAGGAGGCTGAGCGGCGACACCAGTCAGACCGTGTGGCTTTTGAGGTGAGATTTGGGGTTTGGGGAGAAGGTGCCCCAAGGGTTGGGCTGCTAGATACAAGTGCCGGTGACTTAGCCAGGGCCTTATGTGTTTCTGGCTGGGTGCCGTCCATGGGAAAGGCGAGGCTTTGAGGCCTGGTCACTCCCCTGTCTGTTTTTCCCATCCCTGGACATTCATGGTGTTTGCTCTTCTAGGCTGGGCACTGGTTTTCTGTTGAAGTTGGGTGGTGGAGTTGGTCTGGGGTAACAGGAAACTCAGTCGTTTCTCTAAGGACCACAGTAAGAATTCCTGGGCCCCAGGCACCATGCGGGCAAGGACTGTTGTGGTCAAGGTCACACTGCATCCTCATGTCCAGTGTAAGGTGGTGGGTACTTAAGTGTGGACTGGATGAGGGGCGCCTGGGTGGCTCAGTCGGTTGGGCGTCCAACTTCAGCTCAGGTCATGATCTTGCGGTCTGTGGGTTCGGGCCCCGTGTTGGGCTGTGCGCTGACAGCTCAGAGCCTGGAGCCTGCTTCGGATTCTGTACCTCCCTCTCTCTTTGCCCCTCCCCTGCTGTGTGCTTGCTCACTCTCTCAAAAAAATAGAAAGTAAATAAATAAATAAATAAATAAATAAATAAATCAATCAAAGTGTGTGAGGTCTTCCATACTTTCCAGAAAATTCTTTGAGTATAAAATGAGGTACAGTGGGCAAACACTAGGCTTCTGTGTAAGATTAACCAACTGTTATTATCTGCTCTTGTTCATCTACATGTAAAGTATTTCTATATCATAAATATGTAATGATAGGATNAATCAATCAATCAATCAATCAATCAATCAATCAAAGTGTGTGAGGTCTTCCATACTTTCCAGAAAATTCTTTGAGTATAAAATGAGGTACAGTGGGCAAACACTAGGCTTCTGTGTAAGATTAACCAACTGTTATTATCTGCTCTTGTTCATCTACATGTAAAGTATTTCTATATCATAAATATGTAATGATAGGATTATGCCCTGCCCAGGCCTGCCAGGAGCCGGTGGTGGGAGGAAGGCCAGCCTGAACGCTTCTCTTTCATGGGACTAAGAGAATTTTTGAGAGAGATATTGAGAGGGAGGAGGAAGGCACAGGGGATGATCAATTGCCTTTAGAGACGATCAGTTATTTGAGCCATTAGTTTAACCTCCCTAAGTATCGGTTCCAACTTTTGTAAAAAGGGGGCAGTGGAGATGTCTCACCGGTGTGGTGTGTGGATTGAGCGCGGTAAGATACATAAGTATATTTGTTACTCCGAAGGGTTTTAGAAATGTAAGATCCCCTGTATTTTTCTCAGTGATCAATTTAGGATGTGGGTTTTCTATCCTAAATGGTCGGGACCCCAGGGACGTGCTGAGGTTAGTTTGGTCCCAGAACCAAGTGGCAGTGCGGTAGAGGAGTTCACGGCATCCATTTCAGATTCCACACTTTGGATGATTTGTTGGATGACGTACTGGTTTGGCAGCCAGTTGTTCCCTACCCTCTGGGTGCATAGCAGGAGGGAGGGGGCATCGAGGCTGTAGCACCCACCAGACTATGGATTTTGGAAAGAAATTTCTACACTGAGAGCCATTGTGAAGTACTTGTTGGTCGTGACCATACGTGGAACGGTCTGTTAGCTCTGGGTTTCAAAGCTTGAACGGAAAAGTGTCCTGAGTAAAAGCCCGAGGCCAGAAAGTGCCAACAGCTGCAGCCCCCTGCCCACGGTTTCTTAGAAGGGGGATGCCCTTGGTCCGTAGCACCTGCTGCAGGGGAGGTGCTCCTTGGGTCGTTCCCACCACTGGGTAGGTTGGCTCTGTTTTGTGACTATCACCACGCCCAGCGTCCTGGGTTCTCTCCCAAGGTTTTTTACCCATGTTTGCCCTTTCTCCTCCACCCCCTTCCTCCGTCCCCATCCTGCCCTAGGTCACACTCAGCCAGTACCAGAGAGAAGCAGAACAGAGACAAGTGGCCCTTCAGAGAGCGGAGGACAGAGCACAGCAAAAGGAGGCGGATGTTGGAGAGCTGCAGAAACGCTTGCTCGGCATGCAGGAGGTGACCCACGGGAGTCCTCTCCTGGGCTGGGCATAGGGGCCGCTCCCGGGATTGATGGCTGCGGGCGCGCTCTGCTTTTCTGACCAACTGGCTCCAGAAAAGCACACTTCATGGTTTCCTCAGCAAGTACCTTCAAGAACCTTTCAGCCTTTAAGGAGCAAGACTCAGCCCCAGCTGACGAGAGTTGAACCCATTTCCATTTCAGTGGGCTTCTGTACAGCTGCCCTTTATGGGCTTTTGAAGACTGTTGTTAAGGAGCCATGGGGCCTGGTGTACTGGGGACCAGCGGCCACAGCCGGTGGGTGGGCCCAGCTGACAGAGGCCACAGGCTCCCCGTCCGGGCAGCTGGGTGGGGCTGGGAAGTTTCCGTGCGCAGAGGGAGGGAAGGGTTCTCCTGACGGGAGGGCACCCCATCAAACCAGCTTGGCCTGCTGCTCCTTGGAAACTGTCCAGGCCCGGCGGGTGCTGAGCCCGAGCCCTCGGGCCCCTCTCGCCCAAACACAGAAACCGCTGCCGTGAACTCAGCCTACATTTTCTTCCCTCGGCCCATCCAGGAGCACCAAGCCTTACTGGTGAAGCTGAGGGAAGGGGAGACGGCCTTGGAGGAGCTTCAGATCAAGAGCACTGACTGCCAAACAGAACGAGAAAAGTAAGGGCCCGAGTTCACCGCGAAGTGGGGGTGCAGGCGGCGGAGGGTGGGCCTCAGCCAGAGCCGCAGCCAGAGCCAGGGAGGAAACTGGAGCTGACGTCAGGCCTTCCCGCTGTGAGTCATGGTGCGGCTGCTCAGGGTAGGGCCCCACCCAGGGCGCTGCTGCCGGGGAGCCTGCCACCTCTGGGGAGCTCCTTTTCCGTAGAGTCAGAACCAAAGAACATGCTTTCATGGTGTCCGAGCCAAGGGCGAGTGAGAGCTGGTCTGGTGCCTGCTGCGCCCCGTGGCGCCTTATTCCACTGGTTCTCTCCCTGGATGTGGACTTGGGGTCACTGCCCCACGGCTCCCTCCCCCCAGGACAGGGATGAGGGGACGTTATTGGAGGGAAAAGTCAAAAAACTTCCTCACTCAGCATTCCATTGAGAAACACAGCGAGCAGCCTCCTGAATTGGCTGAGCATTCTGTCACTTGAGGCCGCTCACGCCAAAATCCACCCATGAGCAGTGGCCTGTTGGGGTCTCTGGGGTCCTTCTACTCCCAAGTTAGAGGGTTTTCCAGATTCCCTCTGATCACAAATCCGAGGCCCCAGGCCAGTGAAACAGGACAGAGCGCAGACTGGGTCGTTCTGGACCTTCAAGAATTGGAAAACTCTGGATGTTGCTGGCAGTTAAGATCTCAAAGTTAGTGCCAGCACATCGGGTCTGTTCTCCATGGTACGAGTTGGATCCTCATAAGTCCAACAGCCATCACAGGGACGCCTACTCAGGAACCCCAGGTCTGTGAAAACAGGACCCTCGCCTCCTTGGGCCCCTCCACCAGCTAGGGGCGTCTCCTCTCCTCCGGAGTAAGCTCTAGGGTAACTAGTCTAGGCGTGGGAAGTGCAGATGCTTTGTGGTCGCCTCCTTTTGTGCTCGACTTCATAGAATTGCTCTCAGTGACTCCGTGCTCCATCTTTTCTCCGTGATGCTTGTGGCAGGCAGCGGAGAGGAAGCAGCCAGGAAAAAAAAGACCCAGATAATCCAAAACGGAGGTTTGGGAACGGCAGCGATAGCTATGCATCGTAAAGGCTGATTTTGTCGACAGAAGGAGCCTGAGAAACAGGGCCGGAGGGCTGATGTGGACTCTTCGATTGTTCGAGGGAGGACATTGGGGGAGGCTCGGAGTGTATGGTACCCATCCCCTCAGAGGTCTGAACTCCTAGACACCCTGCCCAGCTGCCTGACCCCTGGCATCTTGGGCCGGTTTGGAAGAGGTGGAGGAAATAGCGCTGCCTGGGAATCAGGGACTTGGGAACACACTTACTTCTGTGAAGGGGCTTTTAGGACCCTTAAATCTTATCTCTCTCTTGACCTCAAGCCCTTTCCAACAGCTTGATGGCATTAGGTATCACATTCCCGGCTCCCACCTGAATCTTTCCAGGAACAAGGGGCTCATCACACACGAGGCAGCGCACTTTCTGGCACTTCCATGCTGAGAAAGTCCGTTCTGTGTTAGCGTGAGGACTGCTTCCTCGCGGGTCTAGTTGTGCCGTCTGGAGCTTTCCTGTGTAACTTCCCCTTGCTGAGCCTGGTAGCTGATCTCTTGTGGTGCTTCTGCTGTGCTGTTCCATGCTGTCCCAGCATCTCCTCCTCCGGGCAGACCACTGGGGAGTCGGGCAGCAGGGGTCCGGTTCACGTAAGCGCTCAGGCCTACGGTGCTTCCTGTGACTGGGTAGAGAAAAAGCATCCTCTCCCTTTGCCTCAGCTTCTGGTCTTGATGCCTAGGGCGGCTCACCTGGAAAAGGAGGTGGCTGGGTTGCGGGAGAAGATCCATCACTTGGACGACATGCTGAAGAGCCAGCAGCGGAAAGTCCGGCAGATGATAGAGCAGGTGAGCAGGGCCAGCTGCCCCCGGAAAGTCACCACGTCGAGCCCAGCCCTCACTCCTGTCCATGCTTTTGCCGCTCACTTTCCCAGGGAGCTTGGCCTCTGTTCCCAAAGCTCCTATAAAACGTTCACGGCTGCCGACCACTAGGTCTGGGCGATTGGGATTCGCTCTTCTCACATCATTCCCCTCGTTCTTGGCCATTTGCCTTCTGCTTTCCAATGGGGAAAAAAGAAGAGGCTTGTCTCTCTTATGCTTTGAAGAGAGCTGGTAAATAAAAAGTAAGGTCACGGTATACTCACTTATCTGTGTGTGGCTTCTCCACCTTTGTACCTCGCGGCAGATTTCCTGCCTTCCTCTACCTCAGTTTTAGGGTAGCAGAGTCCAGGACATGCCATTTTTTGCAGAACTGTTTGAGGACTTAAAACCCCCTAACTGGGTGGACATAATTGTTGCATGTCAGCTCTATGAGGGCCGGGGTTTTCCTGGCTAGTCCATTACTCTTTCCCAGTGTCTAAAACAGAGCCTGTCACGTGGTAAGCCCTCAGAAAAAATGTTTTTAAGCAGGCTTCACGCCCAGTGCGGAGCCCAACACAGGGCTTGAACTCACAGCCCTGAGATCAAGACCTGAGCTGAGATCAAGAGTCAGACGCTTAACCGACTGAGCCACCTAGGTGCCCCGAAATATAACTTGAATGAATAAATAATTTGTATTTGCCAACATCAAACGGAATGGGTTTTGAGTCCTTTATGATTTTGGATCATCAAAATGATGTTCTTCTCACTCCCCCCACACACACCTGGGGTAATCAAGAGCTCAATATTGACTGAAATGAGGCTTTTATAGAAAAGCAGGCAGCACCTGGATGGCTCAGTTGGTTAAGCGTCCGACTTCAGCTCGGGTCATGGTCTTTGCAGTTCGCAAGTTCTAGCCCCACATCGAGCTCTCTGCTATTGGTTCCGAGCCCATTTCAGATTCTCTATTCCTCTCCCTCTTTGCCCCTCCCCTGCTTCTGCTCTCTCTCTCTCAAAAATAAACATTAAAAATAAAAAGAAAGCAAGCTAAGCAAGTCATGGGAGGGTTGCAAAAGTCGGCCTTGCGTCTGCTGGCTCACCTAGCAGGGCGAAGTTCGATGCATATGCACGGAGTCATTTCAAAATGAGCCCTGTTGTCCCCCCATCTTTGCAGCTCCAGAATTCAAAAGCTGTGGTCCAGTCAAAGGACAACACCATCCAGGAGCTCAAGGAGAAAATTGCCTACCTGGAGGCAGAGGTACGTGCCCTGAGCAGCCCTGGGAAGGGGGCAGGCCCTTGGAGACAGGACTGCACCGAGGGAGGGATCCCAGGGGTCTTCCTCCTGTCTGGCTGCCGCTCGGACGTGCATATTGGAAGACTGCTGGCGTTCAGTTCCGCCGAGTCCAGTGCAAACCTGTGCCTCCTCCAGAGGGACACGTCAGCACGGCGTGAGCCCCGTGCCCAAGGCCGAGCAGAGGGGCTGCCAGCAGAGCTGGACCATGAAGGAGGTGGCCTCCGTAGGGGGGGTCCTCTCCGTGCCTAGGGTGACGGCCTTGATCAGCTCCCAAGTTCTGCATCTAATTTCCACCCTTCCACCGACCCCCAAAAACTGCTTTCCAGGCACCGTGTGAAGACCTGTGTGTGCAGTGGGGGAGATAGAAAGAAACGGGAGGCTGGGTTGTTTCTCTCCAGAATTTGCACTTTAGATTTAGAGATAAAATATGTTTTAAAAAAAGAAAACAAAAGACCTTATAGCATAAGGAATATAGTCCATGTTACGGGGACGGCCTTGTGTGACACCCAGGATGGAACACATAGGGCTGGGAAATCTCTGTGGTTTACACCTAAAACTAAGGTGGCCTGTGTGTCAGCTATACTTCATTAGGGGAAAAATGAAGACCTAAGGATATCTTATATAAAAGCATATGGACCAAGGCAGGTGACTATCTCAGTGGACTACAAGAGACTGTGTACAGGAAGCGTGTGGAGGGGACAGCAGGGGACCGTCAGTGCAGCACACAGTCCCCATGGGAGGAGGCAGGACTGGGACCTGCAGGCGATCCGGGCGGTGAAGGTGGGGGCGGGGAGGGTACGTGTGGTCGGGCCACGGCGACAGTGCAAATAGGTGGAGAGACCAGAATGATCTAGTTAGACGTCACACGTGCAAGCCCAAAAATGGCCAAGTCTGACCCCGCAACTTGTATTTCAGAATCTAGAGATGCATGACCGGATGGAGCACCTGATCGAAAAGCAGGTCAGTCATGGCAACTTCAGCACCCAGACCTGGGCCAAGACGGAGAGCCCGGGCAGGTGAGTGAGTGCTCACGGGGCTGGGGGGAAGCAAGGACAGTACTGTGGGAAGGAAGCCTCTAGGGCCGAGGCCAAGGCGAGGCTCTTGTAAATCTGTCTTGGGCTCTCAGGCTCTAACCTGACCCGTTCTCCGCCGGAGCCACCTTCCATCCAGATCAGAGGAGAGCCTGATAGCACAGCCCCAAGGAGGTCCATGAATGGCCTCTAGAGGCGTACGGACCCCTGAAACTGTTTGTCAAGGTCATGAGTATGTAGTAAGTACTTATTTCCAGGGAGAGGGACTTTGTTTCCAGGAGATTCACAAAAAGATCGCAGACTTTGGAAAAAACAAGACTCACAGCTACACCCACTCCTCAGCCGTTAGAGTGCTCCCTGTTTTCTCCTCACCCCTGCCCCAAGCAGCCGTACACTCCCCCTCTTCTCTCTTGGATGTCGCTGACAGTTACCATTTCAAAGCATGAGAAGCAAGACATCAGCCAGCCCTGAAGTGTGGAACCCCAGGGGCGAACGTGGGGGGTGGCTGTGTGCAGGATGGGTGACAGGGGGCGCCCAGTGTCTCCTACTGTCTTTCAGCGTGAGGATATCCAAACCCCCCAGCCCCAACAAGCCCAGGCCTCTCATCCGACTGGTTGAGACATGAGTGGAAGGAGCCCGACGCTGCCGTCGCTGCTGCCTCTCACCTGCGGAGAAGCCCACCTGCCCCGTAGGCCGTCAGCCCCAACCTTGACTTCCTGACTGACCCCTGGCTGCACTTGAGGCTTGGGGCCGGTTCAGGTGTCCCTCCGTTTCTAGACTCTGACCCCTGGACGCTGGGCGGACAGAGGATGAGCGCCTCTGCGGGACCCTGCAGCTCCTTTGGAGGACGCTCTCCTGCTGGCGAGAGCCAGGGCAGTGTCCTTATCCCTGTAGTTAGTACGTCTCTGTAGCAGGACCTCCCTACTCTTGTGGACTGGGGGGCAGCTGGCCCCGGAGTCCGGGCCCTTATTGGCCCAGAGGAGGCGACCAGAGTTGCCTCAGTGCTCGAAGCCGGAGGCCCCGGTGTCCACCGTGCCTGGAGGATGTCCTGGGGGACTCCGTTCCCTGTGCGAACATGGCTCCGTTCTTAGCCACACACTGGTGGCTCCTCTCCTCAGCCCCTGCTGGCCCGGGCCTCCTACAGACGGACACAGGCGGCCCATCATGGCCAGGGCAGAGCCCGCGAACCTCGTCTTCCCAAGAGGAGGAAATGTACCTTCCTGGAATGGCTTTTGGTGGAAAGATTCTGTAGGGCTGCAGAGAGCTACAAGTGACTTCTGTCCGCGGGGAAGACTCCAGCAGGGCTTAGGGCTTTCGCCGAGGATGCAGCGCAAGGGAGACCTCCGTCTTCTGGACTCAAGAGCCTAAAAACTGTTTTCACTGGGTTATAGCCATCTCAGCGAAACTCTCATTGTATTTATTTTGCTAAGTTATTGGTGTTTTTCCCTCTACATCTCACGATTGATTTAATACCAGAGGTTTACAGCCTTCTCTTGCGGTGTTCGGATTTGTTCCACACGGGAAAATGTGTTCCCCTGACCTTGTTAATTTCAGAATGCCATCTTTTCCTCTTTTTTCTTCTACCCACTTCTTTCCCTCCTTCCTCCAGACGGATCCAACCTCAGAAAGGCAAGCGTGTTTGCCCTGAGGTGTTGGGGTCTTCATGTCCTTTGGGAGAAAGGATGATCGGAACTCTTGTGGGGAGGGATTGAACTCTTCCCCTAAACTGTCTGCACCCTCTACTCCACAATTGGTCCATTTGCCTGGCCCTGAAAGACCCTAACACTCACCACATTTTCCTCACAAAGGGGATAAGCCTCAGGACATAGTCCCATAGGGCACAGAAACATGAAAGGTAACCACAAACCAAGTCTTTAGGTTTGACCTGGCTCCAGCCCAGAAGCCTGACCTCCCGTGTGTTTCTGCGCATCAGGACCGGGCCGGTGCACCGGCACCATCCACGGGTTGTTTGCTCACTCTCCTCGGTCATAAAACCAGGGGGTCAGACCAGATGGACGTCATGGGCCCTTCCAGTTCTGACGTTTTCTTCCCAGGCGGCATATGGGTTGTGTGGTGGATTTAATAAAATATGTTCTGTGTCTCTTGGAGCTGCTGGTCTGTTCCCCCTCCCCCCAACGCTTTTCTGGGAGGGTGAAAGAACATGATTTTAGTGCCCGTTAAGGAGGGGCACCCTGCTGTCCACATCCGGAAGGTGTGGTGTAGGCGGTCCAAACACTGAAGGACTTTGGGGCAGTCAGAGGAGTTAGAACGTCCCTCTTAAGCCGCTCAGCTTCACAGTCTGGGTCCTCATCGTAGGAGGTGGCCCTTAACTTTGGCCCTGCCTGGGGTGGTGGCCTCGCGGGGCCCCCTGGGCTTGGCCGGTGTGTGTCCTCCTTGACTGGAGAAGAGCTGATCACAGGCAGAGGCCCTGACACTACTCGGAGATTCGCCAGCCGCCACCGGAGGGAGGGAAGCAAGCCCAGGTCTGTTGCAGAAATGACAGGCACGCTGGAAGTGCTGACGGCAGCTGTCTGAGGGCTTCTGGCTTGCTCTGGGCTCTCTCTGGTTCAATTAGTCCAGGGGTCTTTTTTTTTTTTTCTCTTTATGCTAAGAATGCAGTTGAGTGTAGAACCCCCTGGGGCAGAGCTGAATTTACATGAATCTTTTCTGGACCGAAACAACTGGAAATGCAGCCCCCTCAGTCCCCACTTCTAGCTTCTCTTTCTCCTTCAATGGAAAGAATGGAAAGTTTTCTCTTGAGATGTGCCTTCGCCTTTCTGCTCGTCAGCTAATCCACACCCCAGGTTTCCGAGTACATTGGAAGCCTTCCGTCCCAGACCTAGGGTGGCCTACTGGCAGCCCCGGGCTCTCGCCTGCCTTTGGCAGCTTCACTCGGCAGGGGTGTACGTAGACTGCCTGTTCACACACCGAGGAGGGTGGACGCGGGGTGGGGCTGCTCTCAGGCGCCGAGACTTGCAAGGCTGGAAGGCAGGGGTGAGTGTGCCGCCTGCCACACAGGAAAGGGAGGCTCTCGGCCCAGGCCCCGCGGGCTTGGTGGGGTGAGCAGAGACTTGGGCTGGAGATGATGAAGTGGGCCTGGGGACTAGAACTGGGGCTCTAAGAGTCCTTGGACAGCAACATGCCCCTGCCGTGTGTTGGCCATGGTCTAAGCGGTATCATCTCGGGGGGGAGGGGGTTGTTCCAAAGCCTAATAAGGAGGGTCCACAGGAAGAGCAAGTAGTGGAGGGAACTATTTCTATCTTAGCGACCTTTTCACTGGAGCGCAGGGACTGCAGGAGAAGACAGAGCCCCGAGCCTGCTGACTCCTGTTCTGCCGCTTGTAAGCCAGCTCTCTGCTGCTCCAGTGTCTCCAGGAGGCAGGATGGAGTCGGCCTGCCTGGGACCTTTGCCACGAAGGCCTGTGTCTTTGAGCTGGTGCTAAGCGCTGCCCGGACACGCAGCCGTCGGCACCAGCTTCCTGCCTGAACCTGGGAGCCCTCCCCACCTCCTGAACAAGGGCCCCTGCTCCCGCCTCCCTCCATGTGCCGCCTCTGCAAACAGAGGAGTCTGAGAGGCATGCGGCATTTCCACCAGGAGATGCATGGCAACTCTAGTTAGAGGTGGTTTTTTTTAAGTTTTTATTTATTTATTTTTAGTGCTTATTTACTTCTGAGAAAGAGTATGTGTGAGCCGGGGAGGGGCAGAGAGAAAGAGAGACACAGAATCCGAAGCAGCTGTCAGCACAGAGCCCGACGTGGGGCTCGAACTCACAAACCATGAAATCATGACCTGGGCCCAAGTCAGATGATCTACCAACTGAGCCACCCAGGCGCCCCAGTTAGTTACAGTTTTTATTGAAATTCCAGTTAGTGAACAGTGTAATATTAGTTTCAGGTGTACAATAGTAATTCAACACTTCCCTACAAAACCCGGAACTCATCATAAGGAGTGCTCTCCTTAATCCCCATCTGCTATTTCCCCCATCCCCCTGCCCACAGCAATTTTAATAAGTAAGTTTCTTTTTTTCTTTTTTCTTTTTTTTATTAAGTTTACTTTTAAAATTTATTTCAGAATCCCAAGCAGGCTCCGCGATGTCAAAGCAGAGCCCATTGTGGGGCTCAAACTCAGGAACCTTGAGATCGTTGACCTGGGCCGAAATGAAGAGTCAGACAGTTAAATGGTAAGCCACCCAGGCACCCCTAAAACTAAATTTCTAAAGCCCAAAGTTGATTTGCACACTTTCATCTCTCTTTAAAAGACTCTTTTGGGGTACCTGGGTAGCTCAGTCGGTTAAGCGTCTGACTTCAGCTCAAGTCACGATCTCATGGTTCTGTGCTCACAGCTCGGAGCCTGGAGCCTGCCTCAGATCTGTGTCCCTCTCTCTCTCCTCCCGCCCNCATTAAAATTTTTTTTTCAAAAGAATCTTTCACTACGAAACGGTCTAAGATTTACCCTGGAAAGATGCTCTGCTATGATATGGCTGAAAGCAACTTAATTTGACTGAAGAGGGTGATGTCCCCTGGGGTACCAAAGCAGCTTTCCCTCTTTAATGAACCCTTCGATATGTGTTGCTGCTTTATGTGGGGCTCCTAATAATCCCCTGGGCTCCCTCATTCCTCTGAGCCAAGCCCTGCTTGTTCAGGCTCTGACCCAACAGCAGATGTTAGCCTAGGGCCCTTGGCCTCTTTTCCATGCTTCGATTTAGCACTCTCGTTTTACAAGGAGAAACTGTGTCCTATCTTTTCCGCCCCAGTTCTAAGCACCATGGCCTTGAAACTCAAAGTTGGAGACCTAAATACTCTCCAGACCCCCTTCCTCCGGGCTGCGGACAAAGGACATGTGTTTTACAGGTGACTCATCTCTAGCTCCCCGCGCTCTGCAGGTTGGCGGCGAGAACTCTAAAACGGGTCTGGCCTTTCTTCTGGAATCTGTCTTCCCCGGGAGCCTTCTGGGACATGGGGCTGAGGCTAGACGGTGACAGGATAATTAATTTCCTGACAAGGTGTTGGTTGCCAGATCGTAGACCGCAGGACCTCAGGCAGCTGAGGCATGAGAAGTCATTCATGCTCACCCCTTAATCCACCCAGTCGGTGGTGCCTACACGCCTCGGCCTTTCCTCCCTCTCAGTATTCTGGGCACTGTGTCTGCAGGAGTTTGGGGACCCTTAGACCTGTTTTATGTCCCTCTGTGTTTATGTGAGTTGGCCTATGTAAAACATACTATTGTGGGGGTGGAGGGGATTGGAGAATACCGCTGTTTGGGAAAAACTCTGTTCTCCATCTGTTTCTGCTGTGCTGCTCACACAGGGCACCTCACTTCTGATTCAGCTGCTGGTCACCAGGAGCGTGAGGTTTTCCTTGCGCCACGCCATGGAGGGTGGCAGCTGGGTGTCCCACGCCACCTCCCTGGGGACAGTGTCAGAGCCCTCCAGGGAAGGGCTCCATCCACCAGCC
>NW_027531525.1:1445572-1529314 GCF_008692635.1 Crocuta crocuta
GCTCCCACGACTTTTGTCTGGCATAGGTACAAAACAGAGGTTCCCGCGGCCCCTTCCTTGGCTTTAAGTAATTTGCTGGAGTGTATCACAGAACCCAGGGAAACATGTAAGTGTCCCAGTTGACTACAGGACATGATCAAGGATGCAGATGATGAAGAGATACCTAGGGCGAGGTGTGGGAAGGGGTGCAGAAGCGTCTGCCCCCACGGAGCCGGGGTGTGTCACCCTCCGGAGTGCATGCGTTTGCCAGTCTGGCAGCGCTTGGAATGCCACACGCTTGGGATTTCACGGATGCTTTCTCACCTCGCCACGGTCAAGTATCAGCTCCATCTCCAGACCCTCCCCTCTCCGAAGAAAGGGGGTGACGAGGCTGAAAATGCCAATTTTCTAAACACGGCTCAGCCTTTCTGGGGACCAGCCCTCATCCAGGAGCCCGCCCAGAGTTGCCTCCCTGGACCCAAGATGCTCCCGATATTCATTTATCACTTAGGAATTCACAAAGGCTTCAGGAGCCCTGCGTTAGGAATCAGGGCCAAAGGCAAATTTTAGAACAAGAAACGTCCCTGATGCTCTTATCACTTAAGAAATTACAAGAGTTTTAGGAGCATGGTGCCAGGAACTGGGAGAGAGAGAGAGAGAGAGAGTGTGTGTGTGTGTGTGTGTGTGTGTGTGTGTGAGACAACTGATCTATAGGACAGACTTCATTCCTTGGATATATTGTAATCTCAGGGTCAGGAGGACAGAAATAGACTCCTTCCAAAATCTCTGCCCTATTCACTTTCTCTCTGTGAAGAGAGTCCCTCTCTTCAGTGATTCAGGCTAGAGGCTTGAAAGCCATCTTTGACTCTTTGTTGCCATTTGTCCCTTGTTCCCTCATTTGAAAAATCCCTCAGACTTCCCCCTTGCTGTGTCCACAACCTTGTCTCAGCCAGTCTTGAACTCTGGGTCGCTGCAGAAGCCAGCGTCTGCTGCTTCCCTGCCTTCTAGTCTAATCCACCCCAAGCTCGTCCTCCTGACCACCATCGTTTGACTCTTTCCCAAATACTAGTTTCATCCTATCAGCTGGGGTTATTTGGCCAGGACAGTCTCCAAAGATGAAAATCTGTCCTGGAGGAGGAAGGGCAGTTTTACTCCATCTGGCTCCAAAGGGCAGAACTCAAATCTGCGGGTGGCTTTGAGGGGCAGACAGCCAAGGAACAGAAAGAACGCATCGATGACAAGAGAGTCGACTGGATTGTTACATCCGGTCGGCAAGTGCCCCTGCAGACACTGGTAACAGCCCAGTTAGTAAACACCCTGAAATATAATATACCTAGGAATCCCCTTTTTTGGAAATGTCAGTCATCAACGTGAAGACAATGACCCAATTTTAATGTTTTTTTGGGGGGGAGCCTTGTTTTTATTTCTGGGAGAGAGAGACAGCATGAGCAGGGGAGGGAGACAATGACCAAATTTTGTTGAGAAAAATACGGGAAAAGTTAACGAAGAAAAACCTCCCCGGATGGCAAACGTAAAATTGTAAAGATGTCACTTCTCTCTTAATTTATTTTTGGGCTTTGTGTAATTACAGTGAGAATCCCAAAAGAGTCCTTTTAGAATTGGATATAATTATTTTAAAATTCATCTGGAAGAATAAACGGGAGATGGCAAAGAAAACGTTGAAGATGGTGCTTAATTGGGAGGCGTATTCGCCTTGGCAGACAGTAAACCATTATGTAGCTCATACATCAATTTAACAGACTGGCTAGGCAAATATATACCCAATTTTATATTAGTATTTAAAAAGGACAATTGGGAGGGGAGGGGCACCTGGGTGGCTTAGTCGATTGAGTCTTCCGACTCTTGATTTCAGCCCAGGTCATAATCCCAGGGTCGTGGGATTGAGCCCCGTGTTGGGCTCTGTGCTGAGCATGGAGCCTGCTTAAGATTCTCTCTCTGTCTCTCTTTCTCTCTCTCTCCCTCTGCACCTCCCCCCTCTCTCCCCTTAGAAAAGGACCACGGGGAGAAAGGCATTTGAACAACCGGTTAAAATTTGGGGTGGAAGGGCTCTGTCCTTAAACAGTACACCTAAATAAATTCAGGTGAGTTAAAGATTATAAATCAACTGTAGAAAAACTAGAAAAATATAATTTAATATCAACTCTGAGAGATCAATTTAGAATATTAGTACTCCAGGTCATGAAGGAATATGTTAATTGTACCTCAATAAAACATTTAATTCACAAAAATTTTTTTTCACTTAAAAAAAAATGTTCATTTTTGAGAAAGAGAGGGTGAGCAGGAGAGGGGCAGAGAGAGAGGAACACAGAGTATCTGAAGCAGGCTCTGTGCTGACAGCAGAGATCCCAATGTGGGGCTCGAACTCACGAACCGTGAGATCATGACCTGAGCCAAACTTGATCACTTAACAGACTGAGCCACCCAGATGCCCTCCCCCGCCATACATTTATTTATCAAGCTCCTACTCTGTGTAAGCCCCTGAACCCCGGACTGGGGATTCAGGAATGGTGACCGCAGTAAGCATGGCAAATGGGATAATACGGATCAGTCTTTCCGGCTTCATTCTGTTTCTTCTCTCTGCACAAGAGTTGTGTTGCGGTGCTTCTTGAAACCGTGCAAAATGGGAAGCAACGTGGCCAACAACAGAGAGCCAGGTTAAGGACGTGACGGTGCAGCTACCCTGGAACATTCTGCATTCACTCCAAACGGCCTTTACAAAGACGATGTCGCATCAGGGAACAGTGCTTAGAATATTAAGTGACAAAAAGTAGGACACAAAATGATATGGACACTTGTGACAGCTTTGCAAAAGAAAAAATGTTTCTAAGAAGGCCAGAAATAAACACTCCAAACCACTTACTGTGCCAGTGCCATGTGCTTGGTTTTTGTTTGGTTTTTGTTACCTTGACCCTTCATTTCCCAAGTTTCCTATGGTGTTCGTTCTTTTCTCTCCAGCAAGGCTACTTCCCACACTGCCTTCCTCTCCGGTGGGGATCATTCCTGACCTTGTACATCCTGGTGTTATTTCCCTCACCCGGGATGCCTTTCTCTTTTGACCTATTAACCCATTTGATATTGACTGGTACTTGCTACAAAGATACTGTGTAGTTTATAGAAGATTATGTACATGATATGTACATGAAAACATTTTCTATGCTCCAAGCTGTTTATTAATTTTTGAGAGACACCGAGAGAACGAGTGGGAGAGGTGCAGAGAGAGAGGGAGATACAGAATCTGAAGCAGGCTCCAGGCTCCAAGCTGTTAGCACAGAGACTGATGCGGAGCTCAAACTCACGGACCGCAAGATCATGACCTGTGCTGAAGACGGCCACTTAACCGACTGAGCCATTCAGGCGCCCCAACACTTTGTATTTTAATGTTTATTTTTGAGAGACAGAGAGGGCAAGTGGGGGAGGGGCAGAGAGCGAGGGAGACAGAATCGGAAGCAAGCTCCAAGCTCCCAGCTGTCAACACAGAGCCCGACACGGGGCTCAAACTCAGGAACCACAAGACCAACACTTGAGCCAAAGTCAGATGCCCAACCAACTGAGCCACCCAGACTGCCTACATGACAACACTTTGTAAAGTGCTTTACAGGTGTTAGTTTTTACTGTGAGGAGGAGGAAGAATAAAACCCCTATTTGCACAGTCCTGTGCCAGGTGCTAAGGGAGAGCAGGATGGACACATCCAGAACAGGACTATAGCCTCCAGAAGCTTACAATCTTGTGGAAGGCTCACCGGAGGGAGAAGAGTAGTGCTGAGAAGGGTGGGGGGGATGTGGGCTTAGAAGCAGGCCCTGAAGGATTTGGGCAAGTAGGTCCCACAAGAAAGGGCGAGAAGAAAGCCCGGGTTGGAAATAATCAGCCTGTGTGGGGGTGAGTAAGGCTGAAAAGTCCGGAAAGTAGTGGGGGAGGAGGGGGTGGGGAACAAATAGGGTGGGCCCTGCCCTGAGTGTCTGAATGCCTATCTTTGCAGCAACAGTTCTCCAGGGAAGTTTTCTTAAACTAGTATGTGGGTCCTTGGGGGGCAGGGATCTCCTTGCCTGTCTGCTTCAACACTGAATCCCTGGTGCATAGAGGAGGGGCACCTGGCCCAGTGGATGCTTAAACAATTGGCTCAAGGAAACTCGGAATGAAGGCTAATCCCAAAGAGGTAGATGACGCAGATTGAAAAGGTAAAGGCTGGCGGCCAAGAGACAGGTTAGCCGACTGTCGGAGCACCTCCAGGCATGAAGTAATGAGCCACTGAGCAGGGGAAGTGGCCACGGTGCTGAAAGGTAAGGGACTGTTATGAATCACTTTGGAAAGAACAGCTATGTCTTGGTGACTGACCAACTGAACGCAGGACATGGAAAGGAATCAAAGATAACCTCAGGGATGAGTGATTCTTCTTCCAGGAAGGTTCCCAGGATTCTCTGTTCCCTTTCTGAACTCAAATAATCTATATTACCCCATTTTGGGGTGTAAACATGATAATCCAGACTTTGGATAGGTTTGTTCCCCAACTAGACTGCAAGCATTTAAAGGTCAGAGGGCTCTCCAATGTCTGCAATGCCTGGCCTACTGCGGCCACATGCTCAGCAAGTCCTCACTGGCATAGAAGAAACCTGTATTCTCTGTGCTGAAGAGGGCACTTTACTTCTGTTTTGTTTTCATCTTCTGTCTTGGCTGGTTCCAGGAAGTGAGCAGGAGTAATAATACCTTCCCCATGGAAAAGTCAAGTGCCAACTATTGGCACGACCACCAGCAATGAAGGCTTTCATTCATTCACTTGTTCTGAGGCCAGGTTGGTCAGAGGGGAATAGTGCAGCATGGAGCCTAAACTCCGCATGGGCTTTAGATCTTGCTTATCATCTTAGAGGAGTCACTTATTGGCCATGCTGGTTTGGAAAAGTTATTTAATTCCCTCATCCATAAAATCAAGGTGATAACGCCCACCTATTAACATTTACTGAGGGCTCACATGTGCCAGGCACTGCCACTTAAATCCCATTGTCCAGATGAGGAAATGGATACAGAGAGGAGGGATGCATAAGACAGGAAGTGTAGAAGAAGGAGACAGTCATAGGCAATCTGACCCCATGGCTCTTGGCTTAGCACTGCTTTATGGCCTCACAGGTGTGGCGGCCACCAGCACGAAGCCATATGCAAGGATCACATGTGATGTGTCTGGTACCCAGCAGGCTCTGAACACACTATTGCTAGTGAATTTTAGATATGTCAAAAGTATAGAGTTAAGCTTTGGGGATGAACAGAAAAATATACAGACTATATGGAAGCCAACTTGACAATAAACTATTTAAAAAAGAAAAAGATACAGACTCTGCCCTCAAGTTGCTCCTAGTCCCTTAGTCCCACCAGATATTTTGGGCCAAGAGGCAAGCAGACAATCAGAAACTAGCACTGCTAAAAGAAACCACGGAAAACAGAACACGTCCTCACTTTACGAGTGAGAAAATTGAGGCCCAAAGGTGGAGGTGGGGTGAGTGACTCAAGTTGGAAGCTTGGACAAGAATCTAGCTCTCCAGGGACGCCTGGGCGGCTCAGTCGGTTGGACATCCAACTTCCATTCAGGTCATGATCTTGCGGTCCGTGGGTTCGAGCTCCAAGTCAGGCTCTGTGCTGACAGTTCAGAGCCTGGAGCCTGCTTCGGATTCTGTGTTGCCCTCTCTCTCTGCCCCTCCCCAATTTGCACTCCGTCTCTGTCATTCTCTCTCTCTCAAAAAATAAATAAACCTTTAAAAATTAAAAAAAAAACAACCACCAGAATCTAGATCTCCTACCCTGGAATGCTGTGTCCTAGGTATAAGATAGTGCTCCAAAAAGTCAGGAGATGGTCCTTTTCCAAGGCCTGTGGGCACTTACAAAGCAGCAGCTGGGATGGGGGTGTCGCTGGCAGGTGGAGAGAAACCCACCACATTTTCTCTGCTCCTCTGGCTCCCCAAGTCTGGTCTGCAACTCTTCAGTATCACTGTGTCTTTCTCAGCTTCAAATGTCAACTTCCCCTTCCCTCGTCTTCCAGTGAGGATGGAGGTTCCACTCCAAGCTACTTTTCTCACTAGGATGTGTCCTTGGCTAAATGACAGAATCTCTCTTATTTGGGGGGGCATCCTTCTCTTAAAAAAAAAAGCCATAAAAATGGGGGTTGGACTAAGGTTCCTTTCAGCTCTAAAATGACATGGATCTGGGCAATCGGGTGGCTCTATGGTTGAGGACCCAATTCCAGCTCAGGTCATGGTCTTGCCATTCATGGGGTCGAGCCCCACCGCCGCCCTTTGCGCTGACTGCCCAGAGCCTGCTTCAGATTCTGTCTTCTCCCTCTGCCCCTCCCCTACTCAGCGCGGGTGCACACACTCTCAAAATTAAACACTAAGAAAAAAATTTTTTTAATGACATGGGTCTTGGGAATGCTTTAATCAGCTAGCCTCCTGAAAATTGGAGGACTTTTTGTTTGCCAAGCGGACGCCCGCCACACCCGAGGTCGCGGCCACGAGAGGGCAGCAGCAGCACCTTGAGCACCTGGGCAGGTGGCCACGGTGGGCCCCACAGGAAGAGAAGCAGCTCTTCTCAAACCTCGCCTGGGGCCCTGGGGTTTTCCTGTTGTGAATGCCAAGTTCACTTCTTCAGCAAAGGGCAGCCAGACAGGCTGCGGGGAGGTGAGGGAGCAGGGTCGCAAATTAAGTCTAGCACCAAAAAGATAAAAGACCAAGCCTAAAAAGAAATTGGATCCGAGGAAGGTAAATATTTTATGAAAAATTGAAAATGTATCCCTGCCCTCGTTTAAGTTGCCCACAGCTCACATCATCAGAGGCAGCGCTTTGAGAAGAGCCCAGAGCATTTTGCAGGCTGGTCAAAAGTTTGGCAGGCTAACAGGTGCTTTTAGAAACTCATTTGTAAGGCTCATGTGTTAGACCAGGATTTCCTAGAGCTCCTTGAGAAGTGTCAGCTTATTTTGCTTGTGTCGGGCAAGTCCTTACTCAGGAAAGAAGTGGTTCTGGAAGTTTCCAAAAAGCCAACACTATTTTTTTGTTTTGTTCTGTTTTGAGAGGGTAAGAGAACCCAAATGATCAATGTGTCTGCTGCATGAAGAGCACCAGCCTGAGTGGCTGAAGGTGCAGAAAGGAGAAGTAGTTCGGTGAGGGCTGTGAGGAGAGCTGGGCACCGGCCCGGCTCACCCTCTCCAGTTCCAATCAGCAGTAATCACATTTCATATCATCACAAAAGCCCACAGAGTACGGGTGACATGTCCAAGGGCCTTTCAAATATAAGAGACCTTGATTCCTTGAGAAGCCAGTTCCCATTAGTTGATTATAATCTTGTAAAAGTTCTAGAATACCCATAGAACCAAGACTTAAGGATATGAGCTTTATATAGAAAGATAATCAGGGCGCCTGGGTGGCTCAGTCGGTTAAGTGTCCGACTTCTGCTCAGGTCATGATCTCACAGTTTGTGGGTTCAAGCCCCATGTTGGGCTCTTTGCTGACAGCTCAGAGCCTGGAGCTGCTTCAGATTCTGTGTCTCCCTCTCTCTCTGCCCCTCCCTCGCTCACACTCTGTCTCAAAAATAAATGTTTAAAAAATTTTTTAAAAAAATCTTGCTTACTTACTAGCAATAGAGCTGGTGCTTCCATTTCTTGTTGTCGCCGCCCCCCCCCACCCCACCCAGGGCCATGGAGGGGTGAGGGGAGGGATTAAGCTGCCCACTGCCTCCTTTCTGGCCCTCTGCTACCTTGTGAGTTCCCAAAACACACCATGTCCTTCCCCGCCTCTCTGCTTTTGCATATACTCTTCCCTCTGCTGGCATTCCTTTCCCAGCCTTACCCTTCTAATAAGCTTTTATTCACCCTTCAAAACCCCACTCCAGTGACACTGATGAAGTCTTCCCCGACTTCACAGAGAATCCCCAGACAGTTAATCATCCCTCCTCAGTGTTCCCATAGCAGCTGGTACAAAACTTACCGCACTCTATAGTAAGTGCTTGTTTTCACGGCTGCCTCTCCCCCCTGACCTGAGAATTCTTAAAGGGCAGGGGCTGATGATTTCTCTCTGTGCCCCCAGCCCTGGCCCCGTGCCTGGCACATTGTGGATGCTCAGTCAATGCCAGCTAAATGGACTGGGATTTTCTTTCCTGTACCGAGCAGAGTGCCTTGCGAGGTGACTGACTAGGATCACGGAACAAAAGAAAATCATTCCTGAAGGGAGCCATGGAGCACTGACTGGGTATCAGGAGCTGAATGCAGAAAACCGATGGCTAACTCTCAATATTCAGGCTTTGGAGGGCACGCATGCAGCGTTCAAAGCTTGATGGAGGCCATTGGCCTAGAATCTGTTTTAATTACAGAAGGTTACATGTAAAGAGAAATTTTCTGATCATGTGATTAAGCTCTGGGCCATGGGTCTAAGGGAATGGTGGGTGCTCCCTGTTGAAGATCTTCATAATCTATATGTTTTGGAAGAGACGGAAGTGAGTAGGTTAAGTGTGAGCAGAGACTGCTGATTTCAAGTTTATGTAACAGAACTGCTCAGCTCTGGGCATTGGACATGGGGCCGGGCTTCGGGAGCTTCTGGTGGAAGACGTGGCCCTCCGCGAACGGGTGCCAGGGTTGGCTACACAGCTGCCACTTCTCCGCACAGCTCCTCACAGCTTTGCCTCATTTGCAAACATCTGAGGGATTAGTAAATATTAGGAGATACGTGTTGTCAGTAAATAGACTTTGTGAGAGCTGCCAACACCCGCTGGTGCTAAGTGCTCGTGTTTCTCTCTGGCTCCCAGTCTTCCTCTCTGCCTCCTTGTCTCAAAGGCTCTTGGCATGGATGTGGGGAGACCCAGCTGTATTGAAAGAGGACTAGGAAGAAAGGTCCCGGTAACCGTCGCCATGCTTGAAGAAGCCGAGAAGAAGCATCACGAAGAGGCCATGTGTGGAGTTCAGGCCAAAAGCCCTGGCTGAAGTCCCAGCAGACAGCCCGCCTCAACTGACAGGCCTAAGCCGTTTCTAGATGACCTCAGCCATCAATTCGCCCTTAGCTTTTGAGTCTTCCCAACCGAGGCCCTAGGCACCACAGGACAGAGATCAGTCATCTCTATGTGTCCTAACTGCATTCCTGACCTGTAGGGTCCATAAGTGTAATAAAATGATTGTTTCATGCCGCTGAGCTTTGGGATGATTTGTTACGCAGCTATAGTTAACGTGGATACCTAGTGTCATTCTTGGCTTTGTGAACCAATAGATTCTCTTTTTTGCTTAAGCTGGTTTCAACGGCGCTTCTGTCACTTGCAACTAAAGGAATCTTGATTAAGAAGCCCTCTAGTCTGTACATATTAGCAGCTATTGCAAATCAGTTACTCAATGGACCAAAAAAAGTAATTTTTCATGTAGTCTTCATGGGGAAAGTACAGGAAAAATAGGAGGATAGGAGAGTCAGAATTAGGGAAAGGCTCTAAGAAAAAGGGAGCTCTTTCTGTCTTCTTCAACCCATGAATTCGTGGGTAATGACACGCCTTAGTGCCTCATGTAAGCCATTTAATATTTTTTCTGAGTGGTGAATTCTGGCCACTGATCTGCTGTGTGACCTTTGATAAGTCATGGTACCTTGCTGGGTCTGTTTGTTTTTTTGGAGGGTAGTAGTGAGGGAGCTATTCCTTCATCAGCAAAATGAGGAAGTGGGGGCAGATGTGGTATTTATTAATACAGCTAATGATAACTGGGTACGAAGCATTATTTAGGTGTTTTCCACGTATTCCTCATTTTGCCCCACCACATCCCTACGCAGCAGATGCTGTCAGCCACTTATGGCCCTTTCTCGGACTAAGATTCCATCAATACTTTCTCTTGTGCCTCTCACTCTCCTACCCTCTGAGAACACAAGTCACGCGTGACAAGTTCCTTGTTTTCAAGAAGCCTCTGTTCAGATTGGAAAGGTAAAGCTAGGCTAGACATTCAATTATTATGGTCTAAGCTGAGGGGCCCACCAAAATGCGACAGGGGCTATGCGTGCTGTCTAACTGCCACATAGCAAATGACGGCCACGTTGGCAGCTTAAAACAACACACATTTGTTATTTCATAGTTTTCGTGGGTTAGGAGTCTGGGCTCAGCTTAGCTGACTCCTCTGTGGCATCTCACAAGCCTGCAGTCAAGGTGCTGGCCTGGCCGTGTTTCTTAGTGGAGCCCAGGATCCGTTTCCTTGCTGTGAGCTGGGGGCGACTCTTGGCTCCTAGAGGCTCCTGCAGCTCCCTGCCGAGGGCCTTCTCCATAAGCAAATCGGAACACGGCAGCTTTCTTCCTGAGAGCCAGCACGAGACTATCTGACCCCAGTCTGCTAAGAAGAACTTAGCAGTTATATAACGTAACTGTCATCAGGTAGTGACACACATCACCTTTGCCTAGAAGCAAGCCGCAAGTCCTTCCCACCGGCAACGGGAGATTATACAAGCCTGTGACTCACTGGAAGAGGGGTGTGTGTGTGTGTGTGTGTGTGTGTGGTGTCACTGGAACGTGTATTTGCCACGGGAATTTAGGCAAAAAGAGAAGTCAGAGTGAAGTGGAATCCTCAGGGGAGGCTTTATGGAGGGACTTATGCAAGAGCTTGAAGGACGAGTAGAATTGAGACCAGCAAAGAGGAAAAGACGTGGGCCGTCTAGGATCCAAGGACGATACACCAGCAGAGATTTGAAGGTGGGGTTCTCACTTAAGTTAATGCCAACAATAAACCTAAGGGAAACCTGATGCCTTTGCCTTTCACAAAGGGTAGGAGGAACTTTTTTTTCCCCCTTTAACCAAAAGAAAGCTGGGTAGTGAAGAGTGTTCTGGCCGCGGTGTGAGAACATTTGGGTTTGTGGTTCAGTTCTGCTATAAACCAGCAGGGCGACTGGGCCCTGCTGGGGAGCGGCGCCTAGTTTCCATTGGGCACTACTATTCACGTTGCTATCGTGAGGGCCGCACATGCTCTCGGGTCAGAAGTGCTCTGCAAATCGCCTGGGTCCCCTTCCCGAAGGCAGCCTAGGTGAGTTCCAGGAACCCACTCCACAGAAGCCCCCCACCCTCTGCTCTGGGAAGCCTCTTTCTGTCTCCTTCCTTTTTAAGTCTCCTGACCGGGCTGGAGGGGGCCCTATTCCAGGTCTGGGACTTGGCACCCTCTCACTTTGTTACCCGCTCTACCTTGGTGCGCCGACGCTCACCGATCCACGCTCGGGCCTGACCCCTTCCCGGGCGCCAGGTTCACTCGTCCAACCGATTACTCACCCACCCTCCCCTGGATCTGCCCCAAGCCCTCAAATCCATACCCGGAACTGAACTCATTGTCCTCCCGAGAGCCTCTTCCTCTTCCGTCTGGTCTTGGGCAATCACACCGCCAAGCCAGGGCCCCAGGGCCATTCTCTCCTGCCCCGCCCTCACACCCAAGGGCAGCCAAGAGCCCTCCGCCCTGGGAGGCCCCTCCCCTCGCCCCTGCCCAAGCCCTAATCTCGTCAATTCTCGCGGGAGTCACAGCACCAACTGCTAGGGTGATGCTCTCTCCCGGTGTTCTCCATGCTTCCTGCAGGATGGACTTTACGAAGTCCAGAGTTAGTAAGATGTCTGCTCTGCTTAAAAGCATTCAGAGGCCCCGTAAATACTTGGGAGTGAAATTCACACTCTTAGACACGATATTCAATGCCCGAGTTCCTCCCGTATCTGATTCTTGCCCCCCTCCCCTGTCCCCTCTCCTCTGCCCCAGTCCTACTGAACTGCCCCGCGGCTCCCGCGCTGTTCCCAGTTCTTTCCAATCTCTGGGTTTGAACGCACTGTTCCCCTGGTCAGAAGTGCCCTTCCGCTCCATCCTTCTCTGCCTCGCTGACCCGTCTTAGCCGCGATTACTCAGTCCAGCTGCTCCGTGTGGAAGGCCGCGCTCCTACGGGCACTCTTGCCAGCTGGTGCAGGTCTCTAGAACAGCTCCCGTTAACTCCGGAGACCCAAGGCCTGCGTTGTACTTTTTTCTTTAGCTGTCTCTCTTGCTAGAAGGGAGTTCTTGAGAGCAGTAACGGTGTCAGTTTATTTTGATGCCCTGATCACCTTTTCTTCCAATCTCATCCTTTCTATGTATGTCTTTATCTTTTGAATAGTCAACACATTCATCTAAAAATTCAGAAGTTCCCAAAAAACTATATAATGAAAAGTCTCCCTCCAAGCCCCTGTCCCCACCCCAGCTGCCCAGTCCCCCGCCCCAGAGGCAATCGATATTAGCAGTTTCTGGTGAATACTTCTAGAGATATAAATACTTTCCCAGATAAAAACATACCTATAGTTCCCCTTGTATACCCAAATGGTATCATGTTCTACTGACTGTGTTGTACCTTGTTTCCATTTACATACTGTATCCATGAGATCATTTCACTACCTAAAGAATTCCTTATTCTTTATTTACCGTTTTCAGTTTTCCATTGTGGTTGTATCCTAAGTGAACACATGAGCATTAGGTTATTTCTAGTCTTTTGCAAATACAGATAATACTGCAATGACCATCCTCACAAAAATGTCACTTCACACATGTAGAAGTCTGACAGCAGAATGAATTCCTAGAAGCGGGGCTGCCAGATCAAGGCCTATGTGCATTTGTGAGTTTCACAGTGTCATATTGCCCATCATGGAGTTCCTAGATACCATCTTATTTATCTCTGTAGCCTTTGCCACTCTTACAGAGTCTGGAACAGAACAGGCAGTCAGTACATTTTTCGTCAAATAAACAAATGAAAAAAAAGCTCTTTTCAGTGGAAGCTCTCTTTTCCCTTTCTCTGATGCCTTTAGTGGATACATTCCTTCCCATCCACATGTCAGTTCAAATCAAATGCCATAATTATTGTAGAGAAAAATTCTTATTCCAACTTGTATTAATTTCCCTATTTGTGTAACTATTTTGAGACCCTTCTTCATTAGCTTGATTATAAAATAAGGTCATAATAACTTTTATGTTCTAATAACTGAATCCTTATCCCACAGTTTTGCGATGTCTTAATTATTCTACTGTTTCCCTCGCCCATATTCTGAACAATTATTGGAAACCTGTACACAGTCCACAAATTCTTACAGGGGGTTGCCTGTTGCTTTTTTAAAAATCTTTTTTAATGTTTACTTATTTTTGAGGGAGGGAGGGAGAGAGAGAGAGCGAGCTTGTCGGAGGGAGCATGAGCGGGGGAGGAGGAGGGGCAGAGAGAGAGGGAGAACAGAACCCAAAGCAGGCTGAGGCTCTGCACTATCAGTACAGACCCGACGCGGGGCTCAAACCCACGAATCAGAAGATCATGACCTGAGCCAAATTTGGACACTTAACTGACTGAGCCACCCAGGCACCCATCTATATTGCTTTTATGAGTCATCAGACCTATCTCTGCAAGTTAACTTTTACTGTGCTGTGTTTTGCTTTTTTTTTTTTTTAATTTTTTTGGGGCGCCTGGGTGGCTTAGTCAAGCGTACGACTTCAGCTCAGGTCATGATCTTGCAGTCTGTGAGTTCCAGCCCCGCATCTGACAGCATGAGAGCACAGAGCCTGGAGCCTGCCTCGGATTCTGTGTCTCCCTCTCTCTCTGCCCCTTCCCCACTTATGCTCTGTCTCAAAAATGAATAAACGTTAAAAAATTTGAAAAAAAATTTTTTTACATTTTATTTATTTAATGCTTTATTTATTTTTGAGAGGGAGACAGACAGCATGAGCACGGGAGGGTCAGAGAGAGAGGGAGATACAGAATCCAAAAGAGGCTCCAGGCTCTGAGCTAGCTGTCAACACAGAGCCCGACGCGGGGCTCAAACCCACAAACCGTGAGATCACGAGCTGAACCGAAGTCAGATGCTTATCCGACTGAGCCACCCAGGTGCCCCTACATTTACTTAATTTTGAGAGACAGAACATGAGCAGGAGAGGCTCAGAGAGCAAGGGAGACATAGACTCTGACACAGACTCTGGGCTCTGTCAGTCCAAAGCCTGATGGGGGGCTTGAACTCACAAATCATGAGATCACGACCTGAGCCAATTGGAGGCTTAGCCGACTGAGCCACCCAGGCGCCCCTTACTGTGTGTTGTTTTTTTTTTTAAACTATGCATCCCTGTTGCTTCTCTTGGATTTTTTTTTTTTTTTTAGTTTATTCATTTATTTTTGAGAGAGAGAGAAGGAGGGAGGGAGAGAGAATGAGTGGGAGAGGAGCAGAGAGAGAAGAGAAAGAAGAGAATCCCAAGCAGGTTCGACATGTCAGCACGGAGCCTGACGTGGGGCGGGATCCCACCAACCATGAGATCATGACCTGAGCTGAAATCAAGAGTCAGACACCCAACTGCCTGAGGCCCCCAGGTGCCCCTCTCCTGGATTGTTCATTAGCTGTGTGGCCTCTCTATGCCTGATTATTCATTAATAAAATAGGGCACGTTACACGGTTGTGAAGATTAAATGAGATTATAGATGTAAAGTGCTTAGAAATGTCTCACACACAGTAATGCTGAGAGAGACAGGCCTTCAGGAGTCTGTCATGCTGGGTATGCCAAAAATGCAAGACTCTGCTCTTTACCAGGGCCATTTCTCAGAGTTGTATTTATTATGAGCAACTGTAAGGAATGAAGTAATGTCTCTCTCCAGCACAGAGAACAGGTTCGCTCACTGCTTCCTATAAAATGACAGGTTCCCCAAGCTCAGTGTTCCTCAACTGTGGTGTAAATCCACCAAAGAAATGAACATCTGAGCCATTCGTGTCATCCCGGTTAAGACTTGGGGGAAGAGGAATCGACACTAACGGGCTGAAGCTCATGTTATTTCCTGTGTCATAATAGTCCTTTGTTTCCCACCCAGGAATTCTGTGTCTTCTGTCAGCATCCACGAAACAGTAACAGACTAACTTCTTAGCCCATCAGTACCGTAACATCAAATAGGAGTCTTGAGTGCTAATTGCTTAAGTTAGTTATTTTTATTATTTTTGCTCTTGCTCCTCTTACTTGCCTTTGCCAGGCATTCTGCATTCTGAGTTTGCGTTTGGGTCGTTCGCCCAAAAACAACTGCTGCCACTGGCAAAGAATTCTACTGTGCTGTTGGAGGAAACAAAATGAATTACAAATTAAAGTAACTTCAAAATCATTGCCCAACTTAAATTATTACTTGACCCCTCTGATAACCACTTTTAAATCGCGGAGACATAGTTCCGTCTACATATGCTTTTTGTATAGTTGGGGCATTGTTTTTATGTAGTTACAATACATGAAAAAAAAAGTTGCGAAAAATAACCGGCCCTTAGTTCCTGTTACCTAATAGCTGGATGACTTTGGGCTCTCTAGGGTTCAGCTTCCTAGTAAGTGCAATAGACCAATGAATTCCTGATTCAGTCAGTTCACAAGTTTGTTGGGCCCGTGGAAAAAAATAGCGTATGTGAACACAGAAGGCACTGAACGAACGAGTTGTTATCATTTAAGACTGTAATTTAAGGCTGTTGAATCACAAACGTCCATTTATCCCAATATTATTGCTTTAAAGACTACGAAAGGACTTACGAAATGAAAGAAGAAAAAACTCGTCCCACGTGAACAGCTCGATCAATCCGCCAGACTCGGCGCTGGGTTAGCTGTTCAAACTACAACTCCCGGCAGGCTTTGTTCCCTAACTGCGTCACGTAACCTCCGCTCCGGTCGGGCCCCTGCTCTCCCGTCCTCCGCCCCCGCCCAGAAACTACAACTCCCAGGAGGCTTCACGGGTCCCNTTCTGCCTTCTTTTCTGCCCCTTTGCTTCCCCCAGGGCATGCTGCTCTGGGCCCCTCGCCGCCAGCATCGCCCTGTCCGACTTGGCCCCTGTCGTGTCCTCCCCAAGTTTTCTAGCACCATAGTTTCTTGTTCTCTGCTGCCGTCCGCCCCTGTGGACCCCCCTCCGTCCCCTAGAGCCAGTAGGCAGGACCTCCGATCGGCTCCCCTTCCCCCCCCGGGGACAGCCTCCCTCCACTGCACTCCTGTTTCCTTCCTTAGTTACCCTCTCCTTTGGTTAAGCACCCCTGCATTTTTCTGTCCNCTGCACCATGCTCCTGCTTCCTTTCAGCCAGGTTTAGCTGGAGCTCTCCTCCCTTCTCACCCCCTCCCCGGGCCGAACCCCCCGTGGGCTCTCTGAGCGCCTCACTTTTCCCCGGCCTGCCCCGTCCAGTGTCTTCGCTCCGTCCTCCAGTGATCCCGCGCTCGACCTTCTCCTCTTCTTCGCCTGCTCTCTTCAGGCCCCCCGGCTGCTGCACCCCGCCCTCCTCGCCGCTGCAGCCCCTCCCCCGGCACACGCCGACCCCACTTCCCCGCCGCGTCCCGGTCGAGCCCCGGAAGGAAGCTGCCTCCCGGTCTCGCCCTTCGGCCCAGACCTACTCCGCCCCTTCATCCAGGGGTTCCCTGTACTCCGCACCAACACGTGTACAGTGGTCGCTGCCCCGCTGCTGGGTGGTGCCCGCTCCGCGCTTCTCCGCTCCCCTCCGCAGTCCTCGGGCCTGGATCTCTCTCGGGCCTTTCTACGGAACCTTATTTTTTCAGACTCCGGCCCCCTTCCCTAAGGGCTTGGGTTTGCCCTCAGAAGCCGGTCTCATTTTTTATATATGTTGTTTCAGTTATAATTTCCGCAACCTTCAGCCCCTCCTCCAGTAAAATCGTAGGTTTGCTGGGTTAGGATTTCCAAGAGGTTAGTATCTTGTAGGTCTGGACTAAAGAGGAATCCACCGCTTTGCATTTACCTGGTGCCCTCTGCCCTTATCCTTATTCTTACTGGAGCATCCGCTCGTTCTGGTTCCTCTTCGGAAAACAGAGCAGCTCACGGAAGTAAGTGTTCGGAGCTGCTAAACCTTCCGTTTATCCGGTCTTTTTCCGTCAGCGTCCCACCTGCTCTTCTTGTACCCTCTGGGAGTACATTCTTAATCTTCGGGGTTCAGGGCGTTCGACACAGAATGCAGTCGTGACCTTTTGCTTTATACCTGGGCATCTCATGCTTTTCTTTCTAGAGAATTCAAAGGCTGTGGCTGACGTTTCCTTCTGATAGAAGCTCTCAGAATTGTCATTTTCCTTTCCCTTTGGAAGTTAACTTTGGATTCAGCTGTTTATTTTTCAATTTAAAATTGAAGGCTTTACTTAAAATTATAAACTTTTGCTTCAGTTCTAAGTCATTTACTCTTTATATATAGGGTTTATTACATATAAATTATATATTTGTTTATATTTTCTCTAAGCCAAAATAAATAATTCTGAGGAAGACAACAGCTCACGTGATCAACCACTTCAAATACATTTGTATGTATATGTGAACTAACATAGTTGGTAGCTCTGAGCCTTTATGATGATTCTGTAGCAGAGCCTAGGTCAAGGAGACTTCAGGCAAGGACAGGAAGCAGGACTTGCCTCGGGTCCAGGTTCCAGTCCAGGCCCATCCCTCCTTCTAGGGAGAAAACTGACTTTTGGCACATCCTGGTGGTGACTACAGAACTTCGTCTTAAAAGAGACAAGACAGTGGGCGGGGCAAAATAATCCTCTCGGTTTAGAGAACCTTTCTTTGGAAGGCGGTGACAGTCAGATCTCTTCCTGGCTGTGATTTCTCACCTTCCACCTGTATTTTGACTTCTAACTCTGTGAGGCTTCCCTGCTACTGTAGTGGAAATGGTGAGAGCTGGGACAGGGAGTCACGCAAGGTAGCAGGTCTCAGAGACCTCAGATGTAGAGTCTCTTCCCTTCTCCAAAGCCTGTACTACCTCAGGTTTTCAGGTAAGAGGAAGAAAGCGGAGATCAAACAGACATGATTCTTGAGGGATGTATGTGCCCACGACTTGTTTTGATTTGGGTTAGGTCGATGCTGCTGTTCCTAACGCGTTCTTTAGGCAACACACCTTAGAGCTTTTCTCTTGTCTCCCATCCAGGTTCCTTCAGTGAACCTCTCTGCTGTCCCAGGAAGGTTTTGCATGTTGATGAAGTGCCAGGTGGGGTCAGGGTTAGGCACAGGTAGATTATTATTGTGTAGACTTCGCTTGTAAGAAGCCATCGGTGCATGTCTGGACCTTGATAATCGCTGTTTAAGATTTGACCCTATTTTAGGTGTTTTCTTCCTATACACAGATTATTCTAATTTTTGTATGTTACAGTTGTTGGGACAGTGGATAGAGGTGTGAAAAAAGAGAATAACTTTTGAGATTTAAGGGACTAAAGGCTTGGACAAAAGTAAGAACATCAGTTTCTTTCTGTTTCTTTTAAAGACTGCCTACTAAGGCCCTGTCCTCATTGAATCTTGGAACAGTCATTAAATTAAATTCAGTATTGTTCAGTTTGTCCTTTCTCCCTTCAAAACTGACTAGATTCTAACTGGTTTGGGTAAGAGTCATGTTGCAAGTCTCGGTACTAGAGTATGAACAAGCCCCCTGGGCTCTAAACTTTATTGCAGATGGAAAGATTTCTACCAGCAATGTTAGTTTCCACCTTGTAATTTTCCCCAGTGTAACATATATTGAATGTCTTCCCTTTGATCTGTATATACCTGGAGGGATGCTTTCAGTAAATAGAACCAAAATAAATACATCTTTGCACTAATTATATAGTATGTGAAGGAACATTTGACTTAAGGTTAATTTTCTTAACGTTGAAGTACTTCCAAGGACTCCTGATTGATTTCTTGAGAGCTGACCTTAGGAGAGTTTAAGCATATGGTGGATATGGTTGTGGTACCTTCATATTTTTGAGGAATTATGTTTGTCTTTTGGCTAGTTTGGTATTTACGTAGTGTGCTCTTTAAGAAGCATGGACCCGTAAGATTGGTTTGCATGCATTCAAAATCATGATTGTATTCATGCCGGGTAGAGTGTATGCCTTCCGTCTTGATAGCTACAAGATAATATGCCCATCACCTTTCCCTTGTTAAAGTTAAACCATAAGAAAAATTGAAGCAGGGGGCGCCTGGGTAGCTCAGTCTGTTGAGCGGCCAACGTCGGCTCAGGTCATGAACTCATGGTTCATGGGTTCGAGCCCCGCGTAGGGCTCTGTGCTGACAGCTCAGAGCCTGGAGCCTGCTTCGGATTCCTTGTCTCCCTCAGTTTCTGCCCCTCCCCCACTGGTGCTCTGTCTCTCTCTGTCTCAAAAATAAACATTTAAAAAAAGAAGAAGAATTGAAGCTTATAGGGGCGCCTGGGTGGGTTGGTTGGTTGAGCGTCTGACTCCTGATTTCAGCTGGGTTGTGATCCTAGGGTCTCCATGCTGGCCATGGAGTTTGCTTAAGATTCTCTCCCTCCTACTTCGTCTACGCCTCCCCTTCTCTCTCTCTCTCTCTCTCTCTCAAAAAAAAAAAAAAAAATTTAANGGGCTTCATTTGTGTGAAAGTTTGGAATGAAAAGAGGTTGGTGCCACCAGAAGTATTTTTATGAGTTAAGTGTGAGTCATTTAACGTTGACTGCTAAGTGCCTCCTCAGGAGCTGCTTTCTTGTCTGTAGCTGACTTCTATTTGGCCCAGAGCTTCTGGGTAGATTTTGGAAATGGTGTTTGAAATCATGGTTATTTTTTATTTATTTTTTTATGTTTATTTTTTATTTTTGAGACAGAGAGAGACAGCATAAGCAGGAGAGGGTCAGAGAGAGAGGGAGACACAGAATCTGAAACAGGCTCCAGGCTCTGAGCTAGCTGTCAGCACAGAGCCCGATGCGGGGCTCGAACCCACAAACCGCGAGATCATGACCTGAGCCAAAGTTTGACGCCCAACCGACTGAGCCACCCAGGTGCCCCTGAAATCATGGTTATTGATCAAAGGAAAACTTTGTGGTAGTGGTTCTTAAACTCTAGTGAGCATGTGAGTCACTAGGTGTGCTTGTCAACAGCGTAGATTCTTGGGGTCACCCTTTGAGGGTTATGTATGATTCAGTAGGTCTTGCATGGGGCCTAGAAGTCTTTATTTTTTACTCCCTTTGCCAGGCAGGTGTGGGTAATACAACTCACGTTCCCAGCGCGCGCCTGGAGTAACACTGCAGGTTCTAGGCCCTGAATGGATTCTCAGTTCGTTTTAGTTTTGTGGTTATATTGAGAGTTATGAGCTAAGACTGTACTAATAGTGATTTGTTAGGCTCCTGAATTCCAGCCCTTAGAAGATCAATTCAGTTAGAGACCGGACTATTACATCTGCTCATTTAGACTTTATTGAATCTTTCTAAATGTTGTAATAAAGGTGGGTGGTAAAGAGGTAAAACAAGTTAATAAAATCATTATATCACTTTGCACTTTATGTGGTGTGTTACAATTTGCATAGTGTGTGTACATTTTATCTTATCAGTAGCCTTGTGAGATAGGGAAAAGAGAAATTCCTCAAGGATGGGGACTACATTCATCTATGTTGTTTCCCCAGCCACACATCTAATGGCACATGGAGGGTTTATTCAATAAATACTTGCTGAATGAATGTATGAGCATTATTTGTCTCTTTTTTATGAGAGGAAACAGAGTGTTGTGTTGCACTAATGGATGTTAACCAGAATTAAACCCCGATCTTTGGATTTTAAATCCAGTATATTTTCCATTTCTTACAGCTTTTTTTTTTTTTTTAAGTTTATTTTGAGAGCACGTGTGACTGGGAGAGGGGCAGAGAGAGGGAGAGAGAGAATCCCAGGCAGGCTTCATGCTCAGTGTGGAGCCCAGTCCAGGGCTTTGTCTCACAACTGTGAGATCATGACTAGGAGCTGAAACTAAGAGTTGGCCACTTAAATGACTGAGCCGCCAGGGCTTCCCTGTTTTCTGAGGTTTTTTTGGTTTTTAGTAGTCAACTATTATTGACTGAATAGTCACTTAAAATTCTTAAAATTCAGTCACATCCTAATAAACTTGGATAGTAACTTGAGCTTTGGTTCTATTATTATGAAATGTAACTGTCTTACGTCTTTATTTCCCGTCTCTCTGGTTGTTAAATTGAACGGGTGACAGGGGAACAAAGTGGCTATTTTTTGTCCTTGTTTGTTGCTGTCTTTACTCTATTGGTTATCAGTGAAGAGAGCCTGACATAATCGTAATTGCCATCCCAGGAAATGCTTTTAATTCCCTAGGTAAGTGAGGTGGCAAACAAATAACACTAAATTTGAAAATACCATTGTCTTCCCCTTGGAAGTCGCTTCCACAACATTGCTGTTACAAGGAACAGATCTGTTGTTTACTAGCGTGAAGATGTGTCTCGGTCTTGTAAATTATTGTGAAGGAGGGTTCTCTGCAGCCCCCACTGACTAGTTTGGTCCAGGTGAGGGTTTGCCACCGTGCTCTCAAGGATAATTGTTTTTTAAGATCAGTTCCGTTGTGAGTAATTCTTAGGATAAGCAAAGAGGCTCACTTGACAAGCTGACACTTGGAATTTATGATCACTGCACAGTGCTTGGGGAGCAGGATCTGCGGTGGGTTTATTCGTCACATGATGGCATTCCTGACACACTGGATATTGTGGTTTAGGTTAGAGGCAGTTAGGATCGTTCTCTTTGACTATCAGCTGTGTAGACTGTTTCTGTGCTTTCAGGCAGTCCTGTAAAAAACCTATATACGGGTGGTATGATTCCAGCTCCACATGTGGAAACAAATGTATAGGCAGTTTTTTTAAGTTTATTTATTTATTTTGAGAAAAAGGGAGAGAGAGAGGGAGGGGCAGAGAGACAGGGAGAGAATCCCCAGCAGGCTCTGCACAAACTCACGGTCCATGAGATGGTGACATGAGCCAAAAGCAAGATTTGGATTCTTAACCCACAGTTTTAAAATGTTTTTAAAAACTTGCAACTTTCTTGGGGCACCTGGGTGGCTCAGTCCGCTAAGCATCTGACTGTAGCTCAGGTCATGATCTCACGGTTTGTGAGTTCGAGCCCCACATCAGACTCTGTGCTGACAGCTCAGAGCCTGGAACCTGCTTGGGATTCTGTGTCTCCCTCTGTCTCTGCCCCTTCCCTGCTCATGCTCTTTCTCTCTTTCAAAAATGAGTAAACATTATATATATATGTCTGTGTGTATTTAAAAATTTGGAACTTTCTGTAAGAGATACATTTTATATTAGAACCCAATATAAATACAAAAAAAATACACATGAAACAAGTTTCACTAAACTGTATTTACTGGTGTCATGCCCCCTGACATTTTTTAGTCTGTTCAGTATTTTGGAATGTATTACTTTTTGAATGCTGATGGTGATCTACATGAATTTCATGACTATTAGGTTATGATCCACTGTTTGAGAAACAATAATTTGGGCATCACTTTTCTGATGTTGGCCCACTAATACCAGCTCATATTCAGTCTGGTTCCATAACTGAGCACAAATTAGGTGTAAATTACCATTAGGCTTGTATGAGTCACAGGGTCCCTGAGTTCCCTGCAGTGGAGAAGGTACATATAAACAACTTAACGTGTGTAAAGCAAAAAAACCAAATGGAGATAAAGGAAAAAAACACAGTGGTAGTTTAAAGGAAAAAGTGAATATGCCTGAGATTACTGGTGGGTAGATAGGTCATAGAAGGCTTTAAGTGATGATTGAAGGACAAGTATAGTTTCAGTAGGCAGAAAAGGGGGAAGGATTTCATAGGCTGAAGGATTTCATAGGCTGAGGAAACAGTGTGACCAAAGGGAGGAAGATACAAAAAGTTCTTAGGATAACAAGGAATCTGAAGTTGCTGTTTATCTGTAGACAGTGGATCAAAAAGGGCTTTGGGGTGCTGCGATGGCTCAGTTGGTTGAGCATCTCACTCTTGATTTCCACTCGGTGTCATGGTCTTGTGTTCATGAGTTCAAGCCCCAACTCAGGCCCTGTGTTGATGGTGGAGCCTGCTTGGGATTCTCTGTCTCCCTCTCTCTCTGCCCCTCTTGTGCGTGTTTTTACTCTCTCTGTAATAAACATGTAAAAAGGGCTTTCAGGGACACCTGGGTGGCTCACTCCATTAAGTGTCTGACTTCAGCTCAGGTCATGATCTTGAGGTCCGCAGTTTCAGGCCCCTAACTGTTTGGGATTCTGTGTCTCCATCACTCTCTGACCCTCCCCCACTCACCCTCTGTCTGTTTCTGTCTCAGAAATGAATAAACATTAAGAAAATTTTTTAAAAACAAAAAGGGCTTTGAATGCAATGCTACAAAGTTTGGATTCTGTTCTGTTTTTGAGGCCAGAATATAATATGTGCGTTAATATTTAGGACTCCCTGTGAATTTACTTTTTAAAAAATTATTTACCTGAAGCGGTTGACTAACTTTCCAAGGCCAAAGGGGAAAATCACTATTAGAATTAGAAGAATTTCAGAGCATCTAGTCTCTTGGGCGTCTTGTACTATATTAAGAAGGGAACAAAGAACAACTAAGCTCTTAACACTCAGAGCTGGGAACAGTTGGTGAGGAGCAGGTTGCGTTTAATTTGTGTATGTTTTACCTCACAATCTAGCTTCTCGAATATCCACTTCTCTTATAAGTTTTAAGTGAGTATACATACTGTTGTGTTTGTTTATTTATTTATTTATATTAAAATTTTTTTTTAATGTTTATTTATTTTTGAGAGAGAGAGAGAAACAGAGCGTGAGCAGGGGAGGGAGACACAGAATTCGAAGCAGACTCCAGGCTCTGAGCTGTCAGCCCAGAGCCCGACGCAGGGCTCCAACCCACAGACTGTGGACTGTGAGATCATGACCTGAGCCGAAGTTGGATGCTTAACTGACTGAGCCCCCCAGATGCCCCCATACTGTTGTGTTTTTATAGTTGATCAGTGATCCTTATATGCTGCGGGTCCAGTGTGCTCTGCCCTCCCTGTGCTGTTCAGTGTTCACTCTTCTTCCCTTCAAGTCTATTTCTCTGATTTGAAGATACATCCTTTAATTTAAATCTTTTGTTTCTGGGGCGCCTGGGTGGCTTAGTCAGTTAAGCGTCCGGCTTTCACTTAGGTCATGATCTCGCGGTTCGTGGGTTCGAGCTCCGCGTCGGGCTCTGTGCTGACTGCCAGCTCAGAGCCTGAAGCCTGTTTCAGAGTCTGTGACTCCCTCTCTCTCTGACCCTCCCCTGCTCATGCTGTCTCTCTCTCTCCTAGAAATAAATAAAACATTAAAAACATTACAAAATAAAATAAATCTTTTGTTTCTGCGTACAGCATACAGTTGGGACTGAAGACAGACAACTTAGTATGATACTAAGGTTTATACCTATTGTCTACCTTCAGAGTGAAAATTGATACAAAGATTTTTTTTTAAGTTTATTTTTAAGCAGGTGGGGAAGGGGTAAAGAGAGGGGAGAGAAAATAAGAATTGGTGATGACCACAAAGTGTCTTTTTGCTTTCTCTCAGTAACGTGAGGGGTACTTCAGGATTAAATTGTGTGATATTGTATTAGTCAAATGCTATGTAGTGTCTTGTTTATTACTCAGTGCTCCCTGCTAACCAAGTAAGGGTTGAGATAGTTGAGAAAATACATGTGTCTACAAGGTATCAAAGTTGCAGAATAAGGAGCTGTATTTGAGTATTCTCATGTGTACTTCCTTCCGCGAACTTCCGTTGTTGTGAAAGCATCTTTTAAAAAATTATTTATTTTTGCTCAAGCCATCAGACCTCAGAGCAAAACCAGAATGACAGATCTATGTATTCTGTGGACTTGAAACACAAGTAATTAGTTTATTTCTCTTTGGAAAAGTACAGACTGTCTGCAGGGAGTCAGCTGCGTGTCGATATGCTCCCAGCTGTGCTCCAGAAGCTGCCTACTCCCAGAGAAGCGATCAACAGTATAAACCAGAAAGGTCTCTCCCCACCGCCCCACCAGGACTGCAGTGCTTTTACATTTTCAGGTCTGTCTAGCTGTAGTTTTGCTCATTTAGTATGTTTTAAAAATTGGGAGATTGAAGCGTCTGGGTAGCTCAGTTGGTTAAGCATCCGACCTTAGCTCAGGTCATGAGCTCACCACTTTTGAGTTCGAGCCCGCGCCCCACATCGGGCTCTGTGCTGACAGCTCTGAGTCTGGAGCCTGCCTTGGATTCTGTGTCTTCCTCTCCCTCTGCCCCTCCCCCACTCGCTCTGTCTCTCAAAAATAAATACACATTAAAAATTTTTTAATTGGGAGACTGATTAAATTAATTTTTGGTGATCTACTTCTTTTGCTGATCAGTTTAATCATCTATACAGTTTGTAACTTGTAAAGTGTGTAGTTTGTCTGCTGAATGCACCGTGGGTTACTGGAATGTTTTTAACCCAGTATTTTGGTAGGGTTAAAAACTACTTTCTGGGGGTGCCTGGGTGGCTCAGTCAGTTAAACTTCCGACTTTAGCTTAGGTCATGATCTCGCAGTTCATGAGTTCAAGCCCCACGTCGGGCTCTGTGCTGACAGCTCAGAACTGGAGCCTGCTTCAGATTCTGTCTCCCGCTCTCTCTGCCCCTCCCCCGCCACACTCTGTCTCTCTCTTCCAAAGATAAATAAACATTAAAAAATGCATTTAAAAAAAAAACAACTACTTTCTGGATCTGTTTTCTCAAGATATGTAACCTGCCTCTGTTTTTACATGGAAACAGCAGTGAGTTTTGGTCTGTAGCTGGTATTTTGAATCCAAGGGGATGTGATGCTGCTAGGGGTTACGTGCTGATACGATATTTTAGATTTCCCTGCCGTACCCAGGTGGCCTTTATATTGCTGATTCAGGAAGGGTCTTACTGTACCTTTCTTGTTCGATGTGTTGAAATAGACCATAATTTACAGAAACTGTAGTCTGTGTTCCTCAGCTTTAAAAAGAAATTGCCCACATTTAATTTGAATTAAAGTGGTATTTGACTGCTAAAGGGCTATATCCCTTCAAAAGTATATCTTTTGTTAGCTAAATTTTGTTGTGGTGGTTTTGTAAACTAATTTTTAAAGGCTGTCATAGATGAAGGTATTTTGAGCTTTTTTTTCCAGTAGTGACAGAGATACACTTTTGTTTGTACATGCCTGTATAGTACTTCTTGAGAGTAGTTGAATATTTAGGAGATAAGTATTGGGATTCAGGGTGTAGGCTGTTATCCTAGAACAGATCATGGGAGGAGTCTTGCTTTTAAACACATTATGTAGTAATCCAGAAATAGTAGTGAATAGAACTTTAAAAAAATTAAGATTCCTTCTTTGGTAATTTATATCACTTGCAAGCTAAGGTTGTTGATAAAGCTGGTGGATTTTATTCTTTAATTAACTTTCATTGTGATCAGTATACTAAATTAAGAACATCTGGGGGTACATTTAAATTAGCCAGGTAGGCAGTAGTTCAAGATATAGCAGATCTCAAACTCTTGAGTTGGTGTTGGAAATGATTTAGGGCCGATAATATTTGTTTTTTGGTGAATAACTGAGAGAGTTCTCAGCAGTAGTTGTGTGCCCGGGAGGCTGTCAGGCTGGAGGAACAAGCTGCTCTCTTACGCTATCTAACATCACTTTACACGGTGGTGTAAAGAAGTAGCCCATTTTCACATTCAGCCTTCCATTTCAAGAGAACCATGAATTTGCTACATGTTGATCATATGTTTAAAGACAAAAATTGAAAACAAAATCCTGTCAAAACCAAATTAAGTCAGTGTTGTATGTAGTTTTAGTAGAACCGTCTTTAATTCCTTATTGGTAATTCACAACTGTCATGCGAAGGAACCCATTGTGCTTAAGTTTTTTTCATACCAGGTTTGGTGCATTTAGTTTTCATGAGATGAAACAGTGTAATTACAATAGATTAATCCCAGAATTCACATAAAATAAAGACTTGCTTTTTAAATGTCAACATTATTTCTTACTTCTTCTGACCTCATTTGCCATCCTTGGAGTCAGTGTTTATATTTTATTTTTATTTTTATTTTTTTAATTTTTTAATGTTTTATTTCTTTCTTTTTTAAAATATTTTTATTTATTTCTAGGAGAGAGAGAGAGAGAGAGAGAGACAGCGTGAGCAGGGGAGGGACAGCGAGAGNCCCACGAACCATGAGATCATGACCTAAGCGAAAGTCGGACTCTTAACCGACTAAGCCACCCAGGCGCCCCAATGTTTTATTTATTTCTGACCGAGAGAGGGACAGTGTGAACAGGGGAGGGTCAGAGAGAGAGGGAGACACAGAATCGGAAGCAGGCCCCAGGCTCTGAGCTAGCTGTCAGCACAGCCCGAAGTGGGGCTCGAACCCACGAACCGTGAGATCATGACCTGAGCCGAAGTCGGACGCTTAACCAACGGAGCCACCCAAGCGCCCCAGTGTTTATATTTTTAAAAATAAAAACAATTTAGTTTTATTTTCAACATATTTGAATAAAAGAAAACATAACCCCACTTTGAAATTGTTTACATAATTGAATACCATATTTTACTCTTAAGCATTATTTTTATTACCTCCCATTACAGAAAGCAAAATGATCACTAATGCTAAAATTTGAAAAATACAGAGCTTGCTTAGTGGTTTTAGTACTTCCCCCCCAAACAGTGAAACCAATGTAAAAGTTGAAAATAAGGAGTGCATGAAGGAAAACCACTATTGAATGTTTTTTGTGTGTGTGCTAGTCTTAATAATTTTTTTCATTCATTCAGGGAAAAATTTTAATGAGTGCTTCCTACCTGATGAACATGGGATTAAACACTGGGGATAGAAAGCTGAATAACATGTTGTCCTTGCCCTTAGGAAATCTGTGGTACGGGGAAGATTAACAGTTTGTTGTTGGAGTAAACCATGGGGAGGCCAAGGAAATAAAGATGGCACCTGCCTGGACTGGGGTTGGCATGGGAGGAAGGATAGAAGCCTCAGGTCATTTCTAAGCCCCGTTGACCCAAAGTCTCAACCCTCCCCTCCTCTCCGCGTCTCCCAATGGGAAGAACAGCCCTAATTCCTTAAGTCCCCATAAGTACTTTGCTGCCCTTAGTTATCTAAACTAGTAAATGCACACAATAAACTATTTGTAAAAAAATAAATAAAATGAAATAGGCATCTTAAAAAAAAAGACAATAAACTATTTGTAAAAAAAAAAAAGTAAATAAACTAGTAAATACAAATGCCCAGGGACCACGTGCATTTTAGCAGAAGTCTTCCAGACAAAATGTACTAAAACTATAAGGATTATATAATTTATCACCCATACCAAGACACTTGAAAACGAAAAGGAACTTAATTATGCCAGGACAACAGACATAAACTAGATATGTCTTAGCAACCTAGAACACAGGTTTAATAGCCTAAATGTTTTAAATACAGGAGGCTGGATTTTTGTTTGCTTATTTTTGAGAGAAAGAGAGGGTAGGGTGGAAGAGGAGGAGGAGAGGGAGACAGAGGATCTGAAGCAGGCTCTGCACTGACAGCAGAGAGCCCCACATGGGGCTCAAACTCACAAACTCCGAGATCATGACCTCAGCCAAAGTTGGATGCTTAACTGACTGATCCACCCAGGCACCCCTGGAAGGCTGCTTTAAAAAGCATTCTAAGACTGGGATTTTGTATTCTGGTAAGGAGGGAAATGAACAAGTTTGTGTTCTTGGGGACTAGTGGTTACATTCGCCTTACCTGTAATTGTTGATTAACAATGAGCTTTTTTCAAGTAGCTTGATTGTAATTTTATATTTATTTTATTTTATTAAAAAAATTTTTTAAAATGTTTTATTTATTTCTAGGAGAGAGAGACAGCGTGAGCAGGGGAGGGTCAGAGAGAGAGGGAGTCACAGACTCTGAAACAGGCTCCAGGCTCTGAGCTGGCAGTCAGCACAGAGCCCGACGCGGGGCTCGAACCCACGAACTGCGAGATCACGACCTAAGCGAAAGTCGGACGCTTAACCGACTAAGCCACCCAGGCGCCCCAATATTTATTTTAAAAATATCTTAAAACCTTTCTATACTTTTTTAGAAATAAATCTACCTGGATAGGTAACATTTGTACACTGAGTTGCCTTGAGTTAGAAGGTTTGAGGAATCTATTACTTCTCAAGTAATAAGCCCTTGTTACTTCTGGCAAGAGGTATTAAGGTCGAAATATAGGTGAGCCTTATTTGTACTTTTCCTGCCTCAGGCAGTATTCTTTCTGAATAGAACACCCAGCTAAGGGTGAGGAGTCCAATTGATGATAAGCAGCTTATTTGACAAGTTACTTATTTTTTCTCTCCTTGGGAAGGTCAGATGCTGATTGACACACTTCTCAGTTTCTCAACTCTGCCAGAGCCATATTTTATTGTTACTAATACTCTCTTTTGCCCAGTGTTAAATTCCTGGATACAAGTGCTTTAGAATATTGGTATAAATATTGACTTTTGCTTTTGATACTTAAAAAATGCACCAAAGAATTTTGTGAGCGAGGGCTTTGCACAGAATGCTAGAAATCATTTAATTTGGTTTACATGTAGTTGACATTTTTTGTTTTTTCCTCTTATTAACCAAAGATAAGCTTAGACAAGATGAGGGCTTTTGGTTTTGTTTTTTAATGTTTACTTATTTATTGGGGGAGAGAGAAGAGAGAGAGAGGGAAGGAGGGAGGAGCAGAGAGAGACAGGGAGAGAGAGTATCTCAAGCAGGCTCCCTGCTGCCAGTAGGGAACCTGACAAGGGGCTGCATCCCATGAACCATGAGATCACGACCTGAGCCGAAATCAAGAGTCAGATGCTCAACTGACTGAGCCACGCAGGCGCCCCAGTGGTGAGGTTGTTTGTTTGTTTGTTTTATGGGTTTTTTGGGCTGTAGTTTGAGTCCAGACATTTTGCTTTTATATTTTCCTGGTAACAAATAATTTGTCAGAATTACTGCATTACATGATAATGGTCTTAAAAATCAGGAAGAAAAGACAAATTGTGATTTTTAAGACCCTGACGAAAAGACAAATTGTTGATTTTTGAGACCCTGACGTGGTTTTCTGCTCAGTTACATTCAGCAGTTGTTCCGGCTGGAAAGTGGTTACATTAAATCATAACTGAGGAGAGGGAAGGTAGTAGTAGTTGTTTGTTTGTTTTCCTGATTGGTGGGCAGGGAAAGAAATAGGGATTCTTGAAATTATTTTGTGGATCTAGCTTCCTAAGTAGAAATAAAGTATAAATTAAATACTGTTTAACTCTTTTATGCTGTGGCATTTTCCCCCTACCTTTTAAAATCATTAATTTTTTAAGTAATCTTTATGCCCAATGTGGGGCTCAAACTCACAACCCCAAGATGAAGATTTGCATACTGACCCAGCCAGGTACCCCTAAGCTGTAGCATTTTTTTTTATTTGGAGATTTCATGTTTTGTTTTGATTTTCATGACAGAAAATGGAATAGCACACTCCATCTTGTTATTGAATTATTTATTTACGAAGGAGACATGATAGAGTCTTAGTCTAATGATCTGGAATTTCAGTGTTTGGCATCTAAGGTCCGATCCACTTTTGTATTTATATTTTCTGAGATTTCATTCTTGATTTTTAAAATTTAAATTTAGTTGGTTTTCTGTTTTAGAGTAGTTTTAGTTTCACAGCAAAACTGAACAGATATAGAGACTTCTATACACCTCCTACCCCATACCTGCATAGCCTTCCCCGTCATAAACATCCCCCGCCACAGGGGCTCATTTATTATAATTGATGAACCTACACTAATACGTCATTGTCACCCAGAGGCCATAGTTTACCTTAGTATTGGACATTCGTTGGTATTGTGCATCCTTGGTATTGGACATTCTTTGGGTTTGGACAAATTTTAATGACCTGTATCCACTATTATAGTACACAGTAGTGGCACTGCCCTAAAAATCCTCTGTGCTCTGCTTACTCATTCCTCTCTTCCCCGGAGCCCTGGTGACTACTGACCTTTTTACTTCTCTTCACAATTTTTCCTCTTCCAGAATGTCGTAGAGTTGGAATGAAGTGTGTAGCCATTTTAGACCGTCTTCTTTCACTTAGTAATGTGCATTTAAGTTTCCTTCATACCTTTTCATGGCTTGATGGCTCATTTCTTTATAGTGCTGAATCATATTCCATTGTGTGGGGAGGCGCCCGGGTGGCTCAGGTGGCTAAATGTCCGACTCTGGGTTTTGGCCCAGGTCATAATCTCACAGTTTGTGAGTTGGTGGTTGGGTTCTGCGCTGACTGTGTGGAACCTGTTTGAGATTCTCTCTCTCCCTCTCTCTTTCTCCCTCTCTCTGTCTCTCTCTCTCTGTCCCTCCCTGGTTCATGCTCTCTCTGAAAAATAAATAAACTTTAATATTCCATTGTCTGGGTTTCTCCATTCCTCTACTGAAGGACATTTGGTTGTTTCTAAGTTTTTGGTAATTATGAATAAAACTTCTATAAACATCTATGTGTAGGTTTTTGTGTAGACATAAATTTTCAACTCCTTTGGATAAATACCAAGGAGTACAATTGCTAGATCAGGTGGTAAGAGTATGTTAGTTTTGTAAGAAACTGCCAACTGTCCTCCAAAGTGGCTGTACCGTTTTGCATTCCCACCAACATGGAAGGAGTGTTTTTCTTAATACATATCCTTGCCATCATTTAGTGGTTTTAGTGGTCTGGATTTTGGTCATTCTGATAGGTGTGTGGTGCTATAAAATTCATTCTTTAAATTATAAAAGGATTGTAAATAGGTTAGAGAAAATTTAGAGACTAAAGAAAAGACAGAAAAAATTCCCCTTTCATCTTATCATCCTAACATACCTACTTTCGGTATTTAGTCTGTTTTTTATGTATGCATTTTTTATGAAGTTGCAATCATACTGTTATATACAATTTGTAATCTATATTTAAAAATTAATACTGTATTTTCCCGTTTGATTTACAGAAAAATCAGACAGTTGCCTTATATCCTTCCCCACCCCCGGCATATAGTTTCTCCTTTTATGAACATCTTACATAAGTATGGTCCGTTTGTTTAAGTTAATGAACCAGTGTTGATATGTAATTGCTAACTAGAGCTTATAGTTTATTCAGATTTCTTTAGTTTTTACCGAATGTCTTTCATTTCTAGGATCCCATCTAGGATACCACATTGTATTTAGTCATCGTGTCTTTTTAGGCTCATTTTAGCTGTTAACAGTTTCTCAGTTTTTCTGTTTTTGATGACCTTGACAGTTGTGAGGTATATTATAGGATGTTTGACTATTGGAATTTGATTTTTTTTTCCACCATTAGACTGGGGTTTTGTTTTTTTGGGGAGGAATATTACAGAGGTAAAGTACCATTTTCATCAGTTCACATTAAGAATACATACTGTCATAATGATTTGCAATGTCTATCATCTGGCTAAAATTGTGTTTGTTCAGTTTCTATACTGTAATGTATTCTCATCCCCTCTCCCCTACTGTACCCTTTGGGTAGCAGTCACACTACGTGCAGCCTACACTTAAAGGGGAGGGTGATGCTCCCCTCCTTTATAGACAGTGTCTTTATAATGTATTTAGAATCCTCCTGCACAGGAGAAGGACGTCTGTTCTCCCCTACATATTAATTTATTCACTCATTGATATCATTATGGGCTCATGGAGACTTACTTTATAAAAGATGGGTTATAGAATCCAATACTGCTCTATTTTGTCGTTCTAATTCTTCCAGCTTTGGCCATTGATAGCTCTTTCAGTTGGCTCCTTTGCACTCTTGCCATGCCCCCATTAATGTGCAGGGGTTTTTGTTTTGTGTTTGAGTACTTCTTTACTTTCTCTTACTACAAAAGGCTCCGAGCTCATCTTGTGTATTTCCTGCTTCAGTCCTGAATCAGCCATTTCTCCATTGGTTCTTCGTTCTTTTGATTGGGGAATGGTGTGAGAAAGAACCCAAGATCTGGGCAGTAGGTGTGGTTGTTGTACTGAGTGTGGCTTCTCTGAGCTTCTTTTTTCCTCTCAGCTGAAAGCAAAAAAAAAAAAAAAAAAAAAAAAGTGTGTGTATTAACTCTTGTATATACACGTGTCTATAAATATTTCTGTATGTAACCATCTTTATCTATATTAAGTTCAACATGAGTTCTTACTGATGTCTCTAGCTTTACTCCGGTACCATATGGACCTTTTGTTACCCTCCCCTTGCAGATCTATACATTTCCACAACAGTGAGAAATTTGTCTCCCCACATTCACCGTTCATTTACTTAATTGTTCAGCTCCTATATACGCGTATAGCAATTGTTATCCTCTACCCTGGGGAAGCAGTTTTATTGGCTAGAATACAGTACTTACGTGCAGTCCCTTTTTTGCCTTTATCTTCTAGAATTCTTTCGTTCCCTACCCCCTTCGGTGAGGTTGTTTGAAATATATTTGAAATACAATTAGATTCTTTTGTCACCGTTGGGGATTCTCCCACCATACTAGCTGATTTCTGCAGAAAAATTGTGTACGTTAAGGTTTACTCTTTGTGTTGTAAAGTTCTGTAGGTTTTGACAAATGCGTTGTGTCCTGTATGTGCTGTTACAGTGTCATACAAAACAGCTTTACCACCCTGAAAAGCCCCTGCGTTTCACTTACTCATCCTCCACATGCCCTCCCCACCCCCCCGCCATCAGCCCTTGGCAACACACGGATCTTTGCCTTTTCGAGGTCATATAATCGGAATCGTATATATATTATTAAATGATTATTAAAAGTATATAGCCTTTTCAGATTGCCTTCTTTCCCTTAGCAATATACATTTAAGGTCTCTCCTCCCATACCATGTCTTTCTGTGACTTGATAGCTCATTTCATTTTATAGCTGAATAATATTCCATTGTCTAGATGTACCACAGTTTTGTTTATCCACTCACTTATAAAGGATATCTTGGTTGCTTCCAGTTTTTGGCAATTATGAATAAAGCTGGTATAAACACTCATCTGCAGATTTTTTGTGTAAATATAAGCTTTCATCTCAGTTTGGTGGATACCTGGTACTGTGATTGCTGGATCTTATGGTTAACACTGTGTTTAGCTTTTTTTTTTTTAATGTTTATTTATTTTTGACACACACACACACACACACACACACACAGTGCAAGTGGGGGAGGAGCAGAGAGAGGGAGACACAGAATCCGAAGCAGGCTTTAGGCACTGAGCTGTCAGCTTGGAGCCTGACATGGGGCTCAAACTCGTCTATGGTGAGATCATGACCTGAGCCGAAGTCAGACGCTTAACTGACTAAGCCACCCAGGTGCCCCCAAAGTTTTTAATTTTAATAAAGGTCAGCCTACAATTTTTTCTTTCATAGATCATGTTTTTGTTGTATTTAAAATCTCTTTGCCATACCCTAGATTTTCTCCTGTGTTACCTTTTAGAAATTGCATTTTATAATCTACTTTTTAACATCAGCTCAAACATGTTTCTAGATTATTTTCTTCAATCTATAATTTTAAGTAACTTTTATATTTAATTTGTGCTTTTTATGTTTATTATTGAGACCGAGAGAAACAGAGCATGATGGTGGAGGGGCAGAGAGAGGGAGACACAATCTGAAGGAGGCTCCAGGCTCTGAGCTGTCAGCACGGAGCCTGATGCAGGGCTTGAACCCACAAACTGTGAGATCATGACCTGAGCTGAAGTCGGACGCTTAACCAAGTGAGCCACCCAGGTGCCCCTGTGCTATAATTTTCTTAATCATTCATCCCTCTGTTATTTGACTTTTTATAAGAACAGAAATTTGGAAACAACTTTTTTATTCAGGATTATTTCATTTTTTCTTTCAACATCGACCTGAGAGTAGCTATCTGCATGTCACAGCAGAGTTCTTGCCCTCTTGTGATGTTTTCCTTAGAGTATGTTTTCAGTAATGCCATTTTAGTTGAAAAAATATGAACATTTTTTATAACTTTAGATGCATATTACCAGTGAAATTTCTTTCCAAAAGGATTTTACCTATTTACATAGTCATCATCTCATTTTCCATGTAAGTTAACATTAAAAGTAACTGAGATGATTTTGTGCTTTTTAAGTTGTTGACAAGATTTACTGTTAGAAAAAGCTCGGGACACCTGGTGGCTCAGTTGGTTGAACATCTGACTTGATTTTTGCTTAGGGTCATGTCCCAAGGTCATGGATCAAGCCCCGCATTGGGCTCCTGCTTAAGATTCTCTCTGTCTCCCGTTGCACCTCTCCCCAGCTCGCATTCTTTCTCTCTCTAAAATAAAAAATAAAATAGAAAAAGCTCAAAAAAGATTCCAATAGAAATCTTTGACCATTTACTTTCTCTGGTTATACTTTTCTTTTCCTATCAATAAATTAGGATAAATAAATTATAATAAAATATAAAGTGAAACTTATTATTTCTGAAACAGAATTCCAGAAATTTCTTGGTATTTAGTCATCCAGAATAATAATTTTGTGTAGACACATCCACACTTCCTGTGGCTATGTTCATGGCTTATGCATGTTTGAATCTCTTATCTCAAGAGTTTAAAGGCAAAGTACAGCATGATTGTTAAGATCGTCAATAAAAGTATTTCCTGACTTGATTGTTTGCCTAAGTAAGATAATAAGGAGGCCAATCAGGGATGCCTGGCTGGCTCAGTTGGTGTCCGTTGATCACAAGGTTATAAGTTCCAGCCCCACATTGGGTGTAGAGCCCACTTAAAGAAAAAAAAAAGGGGAGCGCCTGGGTGGCCCAGTCGGTTAAGCGCCTGACTTGACCTTGACTCAGGTCATGATCTGACGGTTCGTGAGCCCCACATCCAGCCTTGTACTGACAGCACTAAGACTGCGTGGGATTCTCTCTCCCCCCGCCTCTGCCACTCCCCTTCTCTCTTTCTCTGTCTTTCTCTGTCTCTCTCAAAACAAATTAATTAAAAAGAAAAGTAGCCAATCCAAGCCAAATGACTGAACTGCAAAATTAGAAAGGACAGATCTTCAAATTTCAGTAGAGTAGTTCCTTGTTTTTATAGTCTAGTGTCTAGTATTGCTGTACCCACTAACTAGGCAGTTAAGCAGTGAGAAGTCAAAGGAAGTGTCCCTCATCTCCTGTGTCAGGAGTCTGTTTTTCTCCAACTTGTGAGTCTTCACCCAGTTTCCAAGAAGATACATTGTAGAGAAAATAGGGAGGTTGTTTAAAAACCTTTGTGTAATTGGGGCACCTGATGGCTTAGCTGGTTAAGCATCAAACTTTGGCTCAGGTCATGATCTCATGGTTTGTGGGTTTGAGCCCTGTGTCGGGCTCTGTGCTGACAGCTCAGAGCCTGGAGCCTGCTTTGGATTCTGTGTCTCCCTCTCTCTCTCTGCCCCTCTCCTGCTCATGCTCGCTCTCTCCCTCTCTCTCAAAAATAAAATATAAAAACTTAAAAAAATAAAATTAGGTATATCTTTATAGTGCTGAAGACACAAAGGAAATTTTGGGTATCACTGAGTTACCTAAGGAAACAAAATTTGGTCTTATGTGGATTGTTGGGAGTTTTTTTGGTAGCCTTTTGTTCCCTCACATATTCTGAAAAATTTCAAACATACAGAAAAGTTGAAGGAAATGCACAGTGAATACCTCTGCATATGGACTCCCTCAATTTTATAATTAACATTTAGCTATATTTGTTTAATCACTGTCTGTTGGAAACGTTTTGGTAGTGTGTTTAAGCCATTCCCTTTGTCTGTGGAAGAACAGAGAGGAGTAAGACCCTACTGGGCACAGTTACTTGTGTGCTGTGGGACTCGGACGCTCTCTGATGCAGCGTTCTTAGGGAGAGGATTCTCTTCTTGTGAATCAAACATCAGCATCGGTTGAGAGCCAGTCATTTATTTTCAAATGAATTCCAGCTGGATTATGTTATAATGTTTTTTTAATGTTTATGTATTTTTGAGAGAGAGCTCAAGTGGGGCAGGGGTAGAGAGGGAGACAGTAGGCTTTGCGCTGACAGCAGCGAGCCTGATGCAGGGCTTGAACTCGAGAACTGTGAGATCATGACCTGAACCGAAGTCAGACACTCACCCGCTGAGCCATCCAGGTGCCCCTAGATTATTATAAAGACAGAAGAAAGGCCCAGGGAAATTGGTGGTGGAAAGGGTTATGTCATCAGGAGGCCACCATGCTACTAACCTGTTTACCCAACTGACACAATACGATCATATCGATAGCTATCATTTATTGAGTGGTTACCATGCGCTAAGGCTTTGTTGCATTTTAGTTCTCTGTTAGCTGTAGGTATTATTAATGCCGTTTTATGAATTAGGGAACTGAGGTGAAATTCAATTAGTGAAATTGAATAACTTACCTAATTCCTCATCTGTTAAATGCCACAAATGGTACTCAGACCCAAGTCTGACTCTAAAACCTGGGCTGTGGACCAGAAGCCTCCTGCTGAAAGTTCCCTTTACTGCAGAATATATAGTTTACATTCATTTATGTCTTTACAATTGTCCAAATTGGGCCACACTTAATTTGAACTTGGTTATAGTGACATTCTCATGGAGAAGAGGATATCATATAAACGTTTTTATGATTATAAAGGCCTCTTATTTCTTGAGGAAGGAGGGCCCTTTTTGAAATTAGCTGTCTAACAGTTTTTACTAACCTCATTTCATTCTCTGAAGAATGAAGGCATTTCCAGCCTTGTATTAAATTGTGGAATGTGTAGCATTCCTTCTATAGTTGAACCAAATAAACATTAGCAAGTGTGTTTAGAATGTGAGACTGGTAGTTCGTTCCTGTCTTTATTTTTTTATTTATTTTTAAAGAGGTTTTTGGGATGATAGCCAATTTGAAGCTTGGTCTTTCTGATAAAGAAGTGAAAATAAGCAAGCTCGCTGGCTCTTGGAGTAAGTAAGCCTTACTTCAGTTTCTTTGATGACTTTGGGGGCTTGTTCTTATGAGTGACCCCAGGAAGTGTATTCTAACTTGAAAACTGAACGGGTGGAGGAAGTGTGTATTGAGAGCAGTAGTTCTTAACCTTTCTGGAGGTCACGTTGCTCCCTTTTGAAGCCTATGGAAACTGTGGACCCTTTCCTCTGGAAAAAATGCATATATGCACACAAATACAGTTTTACATACAAATGGTGTAGGTGTTCACTGACCCCTAAAGTCTATTGACAGCTGTACCCCAGGTTAAAGATCCTTTAAGGGAAAAAAATGAGGGAGCTGAAAAATAAGATTTGAGCATAGTTGTTAAACATGTTTTTCATAAATGTGCATCTCATAGGTTGATTTTACTAACATAAAAATCTTGTTTTAGTACCTAAGATGTTTTATTCAGTCTCTAAAGTACGAGTTTTTCCCACTTTGTTAAAAAAAAATCAAGGATGGGGCACCTGGGTGGCTCAGTTGGTTAAGTGTCTGACTTTTGATTTTGGCTCAGATCAAGGTGTGCTCCGTGAGTTCAAGCCCCACATCGGGCTCCGTGCTGTCTGTGCAGAACGTGCTTGAGACTCTCTCTGCCCCCCATACATGCACACTCTCCCCCTCTCTCAAAATAAATAAACTTAAAAAACAAAATAACAACAATAAAAATTAAGATTGTTCATAAGTAAGCTAAGACTCCTAGGGGTAAATGAGGCTTTCTGTTGATTTCTGACTTTTGCTTTTGCAATTTTATTTTTCTTCTACCTGCAAAACGTTTTCTCAGAACTACTAATAAGGCTAAGATTTAGATGAAATCCTTTGGTAATCCTCAACTTTAGGTTTCCATTTCTTCTTCAACCAGATTTTCTTTGTAACCAACATCTACACAGTACTCTCTTACACCTTCTGACACGAGTGTTCAGGTATCGTTCTTAGCAGGTTACATGTTTCATTACATTAATCCTCACAATAACCTTGTTCGGGACTTATTATTGTCCCCACTTTATAGAGGCAGAAAACAATGCCAAGAAAGGTTAAATGACTTAGTTAAGACCAGTGCCAGTACTACAGGTAGAGCCAGGATTTGAACCCCTGTAGATCTAGCTTCAATGCCTGTTTTCTCTGTTTTGCCATCTTGCTCTGGGATCAGAGTTGGTCATTTTTTCCTGATTACTAGTTTGACCTGATTCAGATTTTAAAAGCCCCAGTTCCCATCAGTGGTAAGGGTGCTTTTATTTTCTTCTACGTAGCCAATCGTAAAATTATTGAATTTCTTTGTGTGTAAGTTAGACTTCAGGTTGTGAAATGTCTAGCGTGCTGATTTACTGACTAGATTGTTAAACCCAGAAGGAAGGAGCCTTAGCTGGAAGATCTGCCTTTTCTGTTTATGTAAATGGATGTTTCAGATACCAGTCTGACAGCGAGGATTCCAGGGACTGAAACATTTGTGGAAGGCTTGTTACCAAACTTAGCATCATTTTCAGGAAGGAAAAATCCTAATGGTTTAGAACTGAAAAAGAGCTTAACTCTGAAGGGTAGATAAGCTTGTTTCAAATTGACTGAAGGCCAGGTGTGTGTTTCCTAAGCCTCCTGGGAGAGCCGTGGAGGGAGCCTTTGGTCAGCGAGCTGCCTCGTGGTTTTTGCTGAGACAGCAGGCGCGGCCAGCATTATGGGAAGGTAGTTCAGTTTGCCCAGTGAGTTTTGTGAGGCTCAGCATCTTCCTTGACAAAATTATTGTTCTTCCAAACCTTGTACTTTTCCTAGTTGCAGCTCTGGTATGTACGGTGAAACGGGGAGCAGAATGAGTAGTTTGTAAAGAATGTGTAACTTTAGATGTACATTTTTTTAGTTTGAACTGATTATACAGAGTTTTGAGATAGCACAGAAAGAAGATAGAGTGTTGAGAGATTAATGGACATGATTGGGAGGACAAAGGAAGTTGGTTAAGAGCGTGAACAATTTAGATGATCTCCTTGCCTTTTTTTATGTTTATTTTTTTTAATTTTTTTTTTTTTTTTTTTTCCTTTGGAAAGAAAAATGAGCAGGGGGNACCTTGAGAGAGAGAGTGAGCAGGGGAGGGGCAGAGAGACAGGGAGAGAGAGTCCCAGGAAGGTTCCATGCTGGCAGTGCAGAGCCCGACGTGGGGCTCCATCTCATGAACCGTGAGATCATGACCTGAGCTGGAATCCATAGTTGGACACTTAAACGACCGAGCCACCCAGGCACCCCATCTCCTTGCCTTTTTAAAAACAAAGTGGTAGGGGGCGCCTGGGTGGCTTAGTCGGTTGAGCGTCCGACTTTCGCTTAGGTCATGGTCTCGCGGTTCGTGGGTTCGAGCCCCACGTCAGGCTCTGTGCTGACTGCCAGCTCAGAGCCTGAAGCCTATTTCAGAGTCTGTGACTCCCTCTGTCTGTGACCCTCCCCTGCTCACGCTGTCTCTCTCTCTCTCTCCTAGAAATAAATAAAACATTAAAAAAAAAAACAAAGTGGTAGAAGAGACTAGAGTGTACAGAGATCTATACCATTTAACTCTCAAGCTGGTGAAACTCAGTATAAAGGAAAATTAAGTTGACTGATTTGAAGATAAGGGGTGAAATCAGATTGACAGATACAAATTATCCTAAGTCATCGTTTCGAGTCTTTACAAATTGAAGGAATATATTTTGTAAAAAAATTCTGATAACGGAAATTTCAGAAGGTTTAAGAAGGATTAAGTACAGTTCAAATGGCAGGATTGTTCAAAGCTCCGTTGACTGTATAGTGTACGTGCTTGGTTAGGATGCGGAAATTAGCTTTGTCTCCTCCCCAGTTTCGCCCTCTTTGCCATGCGTTTCCTTGAGGCTGAGTCTGGGCTCCCAGCCCAGAGGAGGGGCAGGTCCTCTCAGGTGCTTCCATTTTGCTCCCTGCCGTAAGTTCACAAACAGTGTTTCACATTATGATCTATAAACATATAAACAGACTTCCTGGAGCCAAAATAACTTTGTTTTTATGGTTCATACTGCATGACCCTGGAGCGGGGCAGGAGGGTGGAGATGCAAGGTGTATGGACCCTTCTCGTTTATGGGATTGTCTTTTTCCCTTTTTCCCCTTAGGAACGGCGTGAATGTTGAGGGGGCGACACACAAGCAGGTGGTGGACCTGATCCGAGCAGGCGAGAAGGAGTTGATCTTGACAGTGTTATCTGTGCCTCCACATGAGGCAGATAACCTAGATCCCAGTGACGACTCGTTGGGACAATCGTTTTATGATTACACAGAAAAGCAAGCAGTGCCCATATCGGTCCCCACATACAAACATGTGGAGCAGAATGGTGAGAAGTTTGTGGTGAGTGTCGGCCCAACTCAATCCTCAAAACATCTAGCTTTTGTTCCCCCCAATCTTACCATTTATGATTTATACTAGAGCATAAGAGGTAATCACTACAACCTAGGTCAGTTTGTCTGCCAGGAAGATGGGTTCACACATAAATAAAAGACACTGACCGTGATTGTTTTGCAGGAGGTGAACTACAGTAATGAAGATTTCTGTTTCTGCTTAAGTGTAATTCCGTTTTATTTCCAGACAGTTTTAAATTTGTATTCCGGTCTGTTGTAAACACTTGTGAGTCAGTTTTGTTTGTTCTCTAATTAGTTTCCATATTTCTCTGCTACTAGCAGCCTCTCAGTTACTATCGACTCTGTTGAGCTCTAGAGCAAGATTAATTTTAAAAGGTGGTGTCTTCCGAAACATTTGGGTGATACAGGGTTTGTCCACATCGGAACCTGCAGCCGCCCTGCCCTCCTCCTCTCCACACCTTGTTCTTTTTCCTTTTCTTTTTCTTTTTCTTTTTCTTTTCCTTTTCTTTTTCTTTTCCTTTTCCTTTTCCTTTTCCTTTTCCTTTTCCTTTTCCTTTGGAGATATCTGTGTGAATGATTAACGTGGGGTTTTCCCCAGGTCCTAATCCTCCTCTGAATATAGTACACATGAACTGCTCTGTCCCATTTCCAGTTGGTTGCAATTGTAGATGAGTGGGAAAGCCCACCTTGAGCTCTGGGTGCCGCCCCTTTTCTGAGTGCCTTTGCTTGTTCCTCAAAACCCAGTTGCTGCTGATAGGCCGGCCTCCTCACTTTTTCTCTTACTGAGGTATGCTTTATTTGCCTTTGATTATGTGGGGAGTGTTGATCTAATGAGAAATTGATTATTCTTTGTAGAAAGTGCAGTGACTTCTGGTAGACTTGGCAGACAGACTTCACGTGTTTCCAGCTGGGAACTGCTGACTCAAGTTGCAGTCTTTGTTTAGTGAGGAGATGAGAAAAGCAAGCAAGGAAACCAGAAAGGTTCAGAAGGATCAGACAGTGTTTGACTGCATCCGTAATTTAGCTGGTGATGAGAGCACAGAGCGCAGGTTCGGTTGGCCTGATCTGTGGAATCACAGAGCCATATACACAGAGTTTAAAGTTTTGTGTTTCAGAGGTGCTGTACATTGAATCATAAGGCATGTAAAAAAGTAGAAATCAAGATCAAATCCTAAAATTAGAGCAGAATGGGTGTTGAGACCTTTAGGGAATAACCTGAGACCTTGAGAACCTTTGTAGACTTTAGAAAAGGAATGAAACTAATTGTCCCTTTTAAGAAAATCAACTTTATTGAGCATAATTTACCTGCATTAACATTCACCCACGTTAAATGTCCAGTTTCATGAGTTTGGATAAATGTACATAGTTTGATAATCACCACCATCACAAGGTAGAGGAACACTTTCACCATGCCAGAAAGTTCCCTTGTGACCTTTTGCAGTCAGTCCTTTCCCCATAGCACACTCCCTGGTGACCACTGATTATCTTTCTGGTACTCCATTTTGCCGTTTCTAGAATGTCAGATGAACGAATCATATAAGTAGTTTTTTGTGTCTGGCTTTGTTCACTTAGTGTAGTGCTTTTAAGATTTCTGCATGTTGTTGTATATGTCAGTAGTTCTTTTAATTGCAGTTACTTTTTAATTTGGATAAATTTATTGCAATTTGTTTATCCAGTGACTTATTGATGCACGTTTGGGTTGCTTCCATTTTGGACTAAATGACTAACGCTGCCATGAAATAACATTAATGTCCAGGACTTCATGGAGATACATGTTTTCATTTCTCTTGAGTAGCTAGAAGTGGAATTGTAGGGCCATGTGGTAAAAGTTTAACCTTGTAAATAATTGTCAAACTGTTTTCCAAAGAGGATGTACTGTTTTTGCATTCTCATCCGTGGAGAGTTCCAGTTGCTCCATAATCTCCCCAGCACTTGTTCTTATCAGTTTTTAAAATTTCAGGCATTCTAGGGGGTATCTCCGTCTGGTTTTAATTGCATTTGCCTAATGACTCATGATGATAACTTTATTTTCATGTATTTAGTGGCTAGTCTTATATTTTTACTGGTGAAGAGTTCAATGTTTTTTCCCATTTTAAAACCTGGATTGTCTTATTTTGTTGTTAATATTCTTTATGTATTTGGAATCCTTTATCAGATAGATATTTTGTGAAATATTTCTCCCAGGCTGTGGCTTGCCTTTTTATTTTATTTTTAACAGTGTCTTTCAAAGAACAGAAGTTTTAAATTTTGATGAAGTCCAGTTTGTTTTTTTCTTTAAAAAAATTTTTTTAATGTTTTATTTATTTTTGAGAGAGAGATAGAGACAGCGTGAGCAGGTGAGAGTCAGAGAGAGAGGGAGATACAGAATCCGAAGACAGGCTCCAGGCTCTGAGCTAGCTGTCAGCACAGAGCCCGACGCGGGGCTCGAACCCACGAACTGTGAGATCATGATCTGAGCCGAAGTCAGACGCTTAACCAACTGAGCCACCCAGGCGCCCTTTTCTATTTTTTTCATTTACGGATCATGTTGTGAGAAATCTGCCTAACCCAAGGATACAGATCTTTTATGTTTCCTTGAAAAAGCTTTATAGTTTTAGCTCTCTGTTTTTGTAGTAACTTTATTGAGGTATGATTCACATACCTTAGTTGTACACCTTCAGTGTATGTAATTCAGTGGTTCCAGTATGATCACAGAGCAGTGCAGCCGTCACAATTATGGAACGTTTTCCTCACCTCAGAAAGAAACCCTCTACCTTTTAGCTACCATCCTCCAAACCTCCCATCTGCTCTGTTTTCTGGCTCTCTGGATTTGCCTCTTCTGGACATTCCATGTAAATGAAATCAGATGTATTCTCAGGGTTACCCATGTTGTAGCGTGTATCAGCCAAATAACGTTCCATTGTCTGGATATGCCACAGTTATCTGTTCTTCAGTTGAGAGACATTTGGGTTATTTCTACTTTTTGGTTGTTATGAATAATGCTGTTTCAAGCATGTATGTATAGTTTTTGATGTGGATATGTGTTTTCATTTCTCTTGGATATTACGTAGAAGTGGAATTACTGGATCGTATGGTAACTCTTATGTTTAACCTTTTGAGGAAATGCCAGACTTTGCTCCATCAGACTTTGCTCCAAAGTGACTGCCTCATAGTTTTCACTCTTCTGTTCAGGTCTGGGACCTATTCCGAGTTGATTCTTGTATCAATACTGTTTGATATAAGGGTCAAGATTTCCCCCCTCCCCGCCATTTGCATATATAGCAGCAGCCTGTGTTGAAAAGGAGTATCTTTTCCCCATTGAAATACTTTGGCTTTATTGTTGAAAATCAGTTGAACATGTATGTGTGGTTTGATTTCTGTATTCTGTTGGTTATGTCTGAACATTTCAATGTTTTTGTTATTTTGAGATTGTCCTCTATTGAGTGTCTTTTCCCTTGAAAACGGGTCATATCCTCCTGATTCTTTGTACAGTGAGTGATTTTGGATTGTATCCTGGGTATTGTGAATGTTGCATTGTCTTGGCCCTGAGTCCTGTGATATTCTTCTGAGGAATGTTGATGTTTTGTTTTATCCAGCAGTTAACTGTAGGCTCTGCTACCTGTGGGTCGTACTTCATGTTTCAGTTCAATTCTTTCAGCCTTTCTGTACTGCTCTGAGTCTGTTCTATATGTGTATCATTCAAGTTGAGATCAGTATGAGATACTTGGTGTTCATTCACAAAATTAAGGCATCCTTTTCTTTGTTTCTCCCTTCTGGAATTCTCTACTCATTCTAGTGGTGGCCATGGTTGCCAAGAATCTTTTCTCTCTTTCCTCCAGGCAGGAAGATGTCAGGGTTTCTATTGGGGTTTTTAGTATCTTGTATCTCATCTGTTCTTTATTCCTTTTTTCCTCATTCCTGCCTTCTTTTTAATTGAGTACTTTTTAATGATCCTATTTTATCTCCACTACTGTATTATTAGATATAATTTGTTTTGTTTTTTTTACTGTTTATTTACTTATTTTGAGAGAGAGAGAGCATGAGCAGAGGAGGGACAGAGAGAGAGGGAGGGAGAGAGAGCGACTCCCAAGCAGGCCTTGCGCTGTCAGCCTAGAGCTTAATGCAGGGCTTGATTTCGTGAACCTCGAGATCACGACCTGAGCCAAGAGCAAGAGTTGGGCATGTAACCGACTGATCCACCAAGGCTCCCTTGTTGTTTCATTTTCTTGGCAGTGGTTCCTGGTTTACAGTATACATCTTTAGAAGTCTTATCTTTAAATAATACAATATTATTTCTCAAATAATGAAAGAGTTTTACAACCATATATATAATTTCCTTCTCCCATCCTTTGTGCTGTTGTCATACATTTTACTTCTATAGGTGTTATATATTCCATATTACTTTTTTGTTTTAAACAATTCGAGAGATTAAAAATGAGAAAAGAGTTCTTTTATATCTAACTACACATTGACCATTTCTGGTGTCCTTTGTTCCTTTGTGTAAATTCAGTTTCCGTCTGGTATCCTATTCCTTCTGCCTGAAGAATTTTCATTAATGTTCTTATAGGGCACATCTGCTAGCAGTGAATTCTCTTAGCTTTTGTTGGTCTGAAAAAGTCTTTATTTCACTCTTATGTTTGAAAGATATTTTTACTGGCATCAAATTCTGGGTTGATAGTTTTTTCTTTTAGTACTTTAAAATGTAACTCCTCTCTTCTGGCCTGCTTAGTGTCTGATGAGAAGGGAGAAGCCTGCTAGCTTCTGTTCCTCTCTGTGTGATGTTTTAACCCCTTCTGGCTACCGTCAAAGTTTTTACACTTCAAAACTAGGTCTTTTTTGGTATTTATCCTCATTGGGGTTTTCTAAGCTTGATAGAGTTATGGTTTGATAGCTTTTATAATTTTTCAAAAATTCTCAGCCAGTATGCCATCAAATATTTCTTCAGCTGTGTTATTTTTCTCTTGTCCTTCAGATTCTAATTACATATGTGTTAGACTGATGTTGTCCTTTAGCTTTTAGATGCTCTATTCTGTTTTTCTTTTTTGTTTTGCTTTAGATTATTTTTACTGCCCTATTTTCAAGGTCACTGATTATTTCCTTAGCTGTGTCCAGTCTTCTGATGAGCTTGTCAGAGAAACTCTATGTCTCTGGTATCATCTTTTTTATTTCTATCATTTCCCCTGAAATTCTCCATCTATTTACACATGCTGTCTACATTTTCTAGTAGATCTTTTAATGTATGACTCACAGTTATTTTACTTAGAAAAATTTTTTTAAGTTTATTCATTTTGAGAGAAACAATGCGAGCAGGGGAGGGCAGAGAGAGAGGGAAAGAGAGAATCCCAAGCAGGTTCTGTACTGTCAGCGTGGAGCCCATCACAGAGCTCGAACCCACAAAACACGAGATTATTACCTGAGCCAAAACCAAGAGTCAGTTACTCAACCAACCGAGCCACCTGGGCACCCCTGAATCATAGTTATTTTAAGATCCCTGTCTGATAGTTTTAACATCTAGATATCTCTGAGAGTGCCTTCTCTCTTGATGTAAGTGGAATTTTTTGTCTTGCTTTTTTGTCCTATAATATGTGATTGAATCATGTGTAGAGCAGTAGAGACTGAGGTAAATGGTATTTGAACCTGAAAATATGCAAGCATTGTCTTCTGTTAGGGGATTGAGCCAGTCAAGCTCAATTTGGGTGTTGTTTGGCTTTGGTACCTTTATTGTGCCATAAAGTTCAAATCCCTCTAACAGTAAGCCGCTTTGAACTTAACACTGGGGGCTGGGCCAGAGGCTCTGTTTTTCTCACTGTTCTTCTCTTCCCTCTCTCAACTTTTAGCCACCCCTGCAGGTCTGTACCACGGACACATTCTCTCCACACTCTTGCCTCTCTTCCACTGGTGAACTGCTCTTGCTTTTCATTTCGGCTAGGTTTGTAGTCGGGTTCTCTGCTTTCTGGTGCAGCTTCTGTCTTAGGCAAGGTCTACCTCTGCCTGTGCATTGCGAGTGAGACTCTCTTAGTTCTTCTCCCCTTCTTATCACAACTGAACTCTGCCTTGTGCCTGTGGTTAGTCTTAGAAGAGTTTCTTCTCCCTTCCCCAGCTGTGGCCAACCTCTACTTAGGATCAGGAACGTGGGTCTAAACTGGTTTCCTCTCTTTCACCAGGAGAGGAGGGTTTTTGCTTTTATTTTTTTCCCCAGAAACAAGGGATCTTTGCCAGTGCCCTCTGAAGAAAGGGTTTGCTGCCCATCCCCAAGGGCTTAAGGCTTTTGCTTAATAGAAGAGAAAGGTCACGGGCAAGTGGGTGGAGCATTGTGTCTGTCCCCTAACAATTGCCAGTCACCTCTCTCATGCCTAGGCCACCATGGTAGACCATTTCTAGTCTCCTGCCCTGTCCCTAGTCTTTCCTGTGAGCACAAGAGACCCACGGGGAAGACTTGCATGTGCATAGGCACTCTCGTATGTCTGGAATGAGATTACTGTTCTTGCACCCCCCTAAGTCCTGTAGCTGCTTAATGTTTTTGCTGCTTCTTTTGTTCCTGTCATTTCTGAGTCTGTTTCTGTTGACTGCTTTCTCTCCTGATTTACAGGTTAAATTTTCATATTTCTTTATAGGTCTAGTAATTTTTGATGGGGCATTAACACCCTGTTAATTTTTTAATGTTTATTTTATTTTTTTTTTAAATGTTTTATTAATTTCTAGGAGAGAGAGAGAGAGACAGCGTGAGCAGGGGAGGGTCAGAGAGAGAGGGAGTCACAGACTGAAACAGGCTCCAGGCTCTGAGCTGGCAGTCAGCACAGAGCCCGACGCGGGGCTCGAACCCACGAACTGTGAGATCATGACCTAAGCGAAAGTCGGACGCTTAACGGACTAAGCCACCCAGGTGCCCCTTTAATGTTTATTTTTGAGAGAGAGAGAGAGAGAGTGTGAGAGAGGTGGGGGGGAGGGGCAGAGAGAGAGGGAGACAGAGAATCCCAAGCAGGCTCTGCACTGTTAGCACAGAGCCCACATGGGGCTTGAACTCATGAACCATGAGATCATGAGCTGAGCTGAAATCAAGAATCGACTGCTTAACCCTGAGCCACTCAGGCACCCCTGTACACTGTTAATTTAATGTTATTGTGTGTTAGATTTTGTTATATTCCTTTAAAGAATGTTGGATTTTTTTTCTTTTCTTTTTTTTCTGGCATGCAGTTAAGTTCCTTATAGATTACTTTGATCCTTTTTTAGGTTTGTTTTTAAGCTCTGGTAGGATGAGCATAGAGTAGCTTTTACTCCAGAACTAATTTAGCCCTACTCCTAAAGTATGGCCCTTTTTAGTTCTTTTCAATGCCATAGAAATTCAAGGGAGATCTCTATTCTGGCTGGAGGAAAGTCAGATGATTAAAGATGCTCTTTGGGGGGCGCCTGGGTGGCTCAGTCGGTTAGGCGTCCGACTTTGGCTCAGGTCATGATCTCATGGTCCGTGGGTTCGAGCTCCACATCGGGCTCTCTGCTGACAGCTCAGAGCCTGGAGCCTGTTTCGGGTTCTGTGCCTCCCTTTTTCCTCTGCCCCTCCCCAGCTCATGCTCTGTCTCAAAAATAAATAAACATTAAAAAAAAATTTTTTTAAAGATGCTCTTTGAACTCAGATCACTGTTATTTTTATAGCTCACTCTGATAATAGTTCTTTCCTCAAATTGCTATTCAGCCCAACTTAAGGGGGAATCCTATGCAGATTTCTAGAACTGTCTCTCTTTAGCTCCATCGTCTTGTGTCCTGCAAATTCTAGCTGCTTTGGCCTCCCTACACACTCGTCTCTGTCTCCACAACTCCGTGAAGTTGCCAAACTGTTGGATGCCCCTGTCTGCATCCTCGTTCAGAAGTTTCCTCTAGACAGAAAGCCTGGGTTAAGGTCGGGCTCAGCTTGCTGGCTTGCTTTTTCTTAGGGGGTCCCAGTTCCTAGCTGGCCCTTGTCCAGGGTCCAGAGTTGCTGCCTAGGTTTTGTCTAGTTTCCTAGTGTTTACCGTGGCAGGTTAATTCCAGACCATCCATAAAATGTCCAGATTATTCTATAAACAGAATATTTTTATTTATGGGTATTTTATTTCTTGATTTGAGAAGAAGTGCCAACAGAATCCTATTTTATACTATTTAGAAAAGTTAATTCTAGATGGATTAAGGACTTAAATGACAAAATATAAAAATTAAAAGCTTAGTAGAAAGTATAGGTGAATAGCTTTTTAATCCTGGGTATAGCAAAGAGTTTAAGGCACAGAAAGCATTGGTTATAAAAATATTGAGAAATTGGATTCTAAAACCACATGGCTCAGTTGGTTAAGTGTCTACCTCTTGATTTTGGCACAGGTTCTGATCTCACAGTTCATCAGATCAAGCCCCGTGTCCAGCTCCATGCCGAGGGCACGGAGCCTGCTTAGGATTCTCCCTCTCTATCTGCCCCTCTCCTGTTCATGTGCACTCTCTCTCAAAATAAATAAGCTTTTAAAATATTAAACAAAAAAACCCAGAAATTTAAAAATTTTTTTTTAATGTTTTATTTATTTCTAGGAGAGAGAGAGAGACAGCGTGAGCAGGGGAGAGTCAGAGAGAGAGGGAGTCACAGACTCTGAAACAGGCTCCAGGCTCTGAGCTGGCAGTCAGCACAGAGCCCGACGCAGGGCTCGAACCCATGAACCACGAGATCATGACCTAAGCGAAAGTCGGACCCTTAACCGACTAAGCCACCCAGGCGCCCCAAACCCAGAAATTTTTAAAAATCAAGTTAATAAAGTGACAAGACAAATGACACAGTAGGAGAAGATACAGTGTATACACATGAAAAAGATTATGTCAAGAACATATAAAGAACTCTACAAATTAATGAGAAAAACACAAAAAATTAATGCAACGCTGAACAAAATAATATGTATTTTTACAGAAGAGGATGCTCACATGGCAAATAAATATGTGAAGAGATGATTGACGTCATTACATGAAACATTAGAGAAACGCAAATTAGAACCACAATAGGAAATCTTTTCGCATCCATTCCCCATTGGCAAGAAGTAAGAGAATTTTTTTATGTATTATGTAAGCACTTTAGCTTGCCGTTTGGCATGGTGTCTTTCAGCTTAATATTCACATACTTTATAATCCTGCACTTCTAGTCTGAGTACATCCAGGAGAATCTCTTATATACGTTCAACAGGGAGCATATGCACAAGTTTATAGCGGTATTTGTTCACAATAGCAAAAACCCAGAATCAACCCAATGGAACAGATACTTAAAAAGTAAGACAACAGGGGTGCCTGGGTGGCTCAGTGGGTTGAGTGTCCAACTTCAGCTCAGGTCATGATCTCTTAGATTGTGGGTTTGAGCCCTGCATTGGGCTCTGTGCTGACAGCTCAGAGCCTGGAGCCTGCTTCAGATTCTGTGTCTCCCTCTCTGCCCCTCCCCTGCTTGCACTCTGTCTCTCTCAAAAATAAATAAACATTAAAAAAAAATAAATGAAAAGCAAAACAACAACTGTTAACATACAACAGAATAAACCACAAAGTATATAACATTGTGGATGAGACTGAGGGGAAAAATAAGCCCTGGAAGGTCTCACTGTGCATTTCACTTTTTATAAAGCTAAAATGCTCTTTAAAAATTAAAGAATAAAAATATAAGGATTACAAATAAATACAGGAAAAAACTACAAAAAGAAAAGCAAGGGAACGATGTACATGATTATAAGTTTGGGGATTGGGGAAGCAGGGAGAGGGGATGAAGGGGGCAGAGACTCAGGGTCTTAGTTTATAGTTTACTTTTGCAAGATTACAAATAGCTAATTTAACATCCAAAGAGCTTGCCATAATGCGACTATGTTGTGAACCAAGGATTATGGTTAATCCAGTTCTATATACCCGAGGTCTAAATAAAGAAAAAAGTAACAGAGACCATTTATGATCCATGTTAGGCAGAACACACATAAATGTGCATGCATGTACACATGTGCATGCACAAGAAATCGAAGTTATTTAAGAGCATTTTGTGGCCTTTATGCTTTTTTCTTTCCAAGAAGGAGCCTAAATACTTCAGCATTTGGGAAAAATACTTCAGTGTTCCTTAGTTATGGATCTCACCTATTTTACCCAGAAATCAGCTAAGAGTGTTAATATCTCCTTTTGGGTTTTTTTTGTTTTTTGTTTTTTAAATTTTTTTAAATGTTTTATTTCTGAGAGAGACAGAGACCGCATGAGCAGGGGAGAGTCAGAGAGAAGGAGACACAGAATCTGAAACAGGCTTCAGGCTCTGAGCGCTTCAGCACAGAGCCTGATGCGGGGCTCGAACCCACGAACCGTGAGATCATGACCCGAGCCGAAGTCGGACACTTAACCGACTGAGCCACCCCAGCGCCCCATCTCCTTTTGTTTTTATAAGCAGCTTGTGAATGGCAAATAATGTGGTTTTCTTCTTTTTTTTTTAATTTTTAATATTTATTCAAATTTGAGAGACCGAGTATGAGTGCAGAAGAGGCAGAGAGAGAGGGAGACACAGAATCTGAAGCAGGCTCCGGGTTCTGAGCCATCAGCACAGAGCCTGATGCGGGGCTCAAACCCATAAGCCATGAAATCATGACCTGAGCCGAAGTTGGACGCTCAACCAACTGAGCCACTCGGGTGCCCCTAAGATGAATATTCGCTGAAAATAAGATTAAATGACAGGCCAGTGTTGGAAGCAATTTGTTGGTCATAATGTATATTGAAGATTCATCCAGATCAACAGCAGGAACCAGGATGGTGTCTACTTGACTTTTGGAAGCTGAACTTGAGTGATATTGCCATGGCCAAAATGTCATCTAATCTTTTTTTTTCTAATTGCTTTTGCATTATGTAAGGAGATTCTCTTCTGTCTGTTCAAAAGCACAATTCCTTTCGGTTACTAGAGGTTTGAAAAAATGAGAACTTGTTAATATTCAGATCCTACATAGGATGAGACGTTATCATTTAAAAGCCTTAAGAAATCTATAGGTGGGGGGGTTAAGGAACAACAAAATGAAGACCCCTGATATCTGGGATTTCAGTTTTGATATTGAGTACCCAGATGTTACCGGAATTGCTTTCCCTGCAGTGGCCTGTGCTCATTGTAAGACTTTATCAGTGACAGGGTGCCTGGCTGGCTGAGTCAGTACAGCACAAGACTCTTGATCTCAGGGTCGTGAGTTCAAGCCCCACATTGGGCATGGAGCCTACTTAAAAAAGAAAGAAGGGAGGGAGGGAAGAAGAAACTTACCAGTTACCATCTTCTGGCATTCATTACATAGAAATACGTCATGAGGCCAGAGAAAGAAATGGCATGGCATGGATTTTCAGCATTTACATATTTAGTTGAATTTTGAAACTTTGACTTAGAGAATCTAGAGAAACAAAATAAAATCACTGGTCAAATAAGTTTTAAACTTTCCCCACCTAGAATTCATGCCTTTTTCCCTGCTGGGTTCTTACTGAGCAAGGAATATCTCAAGAGGACTGAAACCTGCTACCCTCAACAGCGCTGTGACGGTGTGGAGCCTGCGGGCTGAGCCCTGTTGCCTGTGCGCCAACCCTGTGCCCGCAGCACCCTCCTGCCCAGGCCCTGGAGGCTCAGGGTGGGCTCTGCTCTCCGCGCATAAAGTCACAGACAGGAATGGGTAACAGCAGAAAACGCTACTGGAACAGTGGGAGGCAGCAGTTTTGCACAGGAAGCTTTGGGAAATGTTGCATGTAGTCTGCCTGAAGTCAGGGCCAAATTGAATAAACAGAATGAGTTTGGTGCTTTGGAAAGTGTGAAAGCTGCTAGTGAACTCTCGTCTTCTCTATCAGGAGAAGTAACTGAAATTAATGAAGCTCTTGCAGAAAATCCAGGACTTGTCAACACATCTTGTTATGAAGATGGTTGGATGATCAAGATAACAGTAATTCTTTAGAACTGGGTGAATTAATGAATAAAGAAACATATCAGCAATATATAGAGCCCATTGAGGAATGAAAATGGAATCCCTAAATAAACTAGTATGAAACAAAAAAAAAATTGTTTCCTCAGACAACTGGCTTTGTGATCTGAACATTCCAACTTGAAGTCTTGTAGGCTGTGGGGAGTTGGAGAAGAAAGTGACCGGTGATCATTAAATTCAGTGTACTATCATAAGCTAGATTAATTTCATCTAATTTCATTTCTGAGCCAACCAGTCTTAGGGTTTAAATTAAAATGGAAAGATCCCAGAAGCACTGCCTGCCTGTTTATATCTTTAGTTCCTATTTGATTATGTTCTCCTTCAAGTCCAGAGAATATATATATTTTTCAAAATTTATTTTTGAGAGAGAGAAAGAGGGCACGTGCCCAGGGAAGGGGCACAGAGAGAAGGGGACAGGATCCAAAGTAGGCCCCACACTGACAGCAAAGAGCCTGACGCTGGACTCGAATTCCCAAACCGTGAAATCATGACATGAGCTGAAGTCAGATGCTTAACCAACTGAGCCACCCAGGTGCCTCCAGAGAATATATTTTTTGATGGACTTTCTCATTTGTAATGAGACTGTGGGTGTTTCTCATGGACCATGTATGTTCATGAGTTTTAGGCAGAAGACCTCAGCATGCACTTAGTGAAGTAGTCATTTTTTTGGCAAATGAGTGTACCCAAACCAGGGAAATATGAATACTAATACATCTTGGTTAATTTTAAGGACCAGTGAAGAACAAAGCAGTCTCTATTGTGATCTTTCTCTCTTTTCTTTTAATGTTTATTTATTTTTGAGAGAGACAGAGCAGGGGCAGGGGAGGGTCAGAGAGAGGAGAGGGTCAGAGAGAGGGAGACACAGAATCTGAAGCAGGCTCCAGAGTCTGAGCTGTCAGCACAGAGCCCGACATGGGGCTCAAACCCACGAACTCTGAGATCATGACCTGAGCCCACATTAGAGGCTTAACCAACTAAGCCACTCAAGTGGGCCTGTTGTGATCTTTTTGTATGTTTCTCATTTGCTAAGCGCAGATAATTTAAAAGTGGTTTTGGCTATTGTGGAAGCCATTTCTACTTGCATTAAAATATTACAGAACTGTCAGGCATGCTATTTATATTTCTGTTCCCTTTGATGCCACATTTAAGTAGGGAGTGGTGGGGAGATAGGTGAGAGGCTATTTAATGTTACTCTTTTCACTTTACCAAGAAACTGAAAGTTGAATCAACTTTTCAGGTTTCTTGTTGAAACTATCACAAAGGCTTCTCAAGCTATAGGGTTCTTTCTACCCTAGGAAATATTTTCCTGGACTTGAGATCACTTGAGTGATCAGCTCTGAGGAAATGCAGTCATAGTCTTCGTGTGCATCAAAGACCTCCTCTACTCTTCTTGGGAAAAGACGTGGGGCGTGTCTTTGAGCCAGAGTGTCACTAGCTAGCTTTACCTCCTTTCCTTTCTTCATTGTCTCAGGAACTCGGGCTGATATATATCACCTATGGTATTGTGGGCTTGCCTTTTAAGCAAAGGAATGGTCATATTATTGAGAAATTTAGATAGTTTATTTTGAGATGGAAAAATGTGATTTTTGTATGTTTCTCATACAGTGACAGGAATACTCTGGTAATATACGTGCTTCATTACAGTCTGTTACAGCTTGGAGTAATAATCACAGGAAGAAAGCTCACTGATCAGGATAATATGCACCCCTGGAGACTATTTCATAGTGATTAGAGGCTTTGCTTTTAATTGGGGGAGGAATCATAGTTGGAGAGCTCTGGGAAAGGAGTCTTGAATGAATAAATTATTTTATTTTTGCATTTAATTCATACCTCCTAAATCACAGAAGCATGGTAAAGATTCTTTTTGAGCTTGAAGGGAATACTTTGGCCCATACATTCTCAGCGATTAACTCTTGATTCCATGAGTAGATGATCTGTTTTGTGTATATTTAAAATTCAGAATGATTTTTGCAAAACCAGTAAGTGTGATTTAGGGTCCTTTTTTCCATCTCTGCCTAATTTGATCTGTTCCAAGAATACAGGGTAACTTGGATTCTTAGATGTTTTTGGATTACACATTTCATCACTCGATGAGGGTGCACATTCAGAAACTTCACATATACCCATTAATTTCTTCATCAGATACTGACTGACTGACTGCTATGTTACAGTCCCTGTTCTAGAAGCTTGGCACGTATCCATGAACAGTAAACCAAAATCTCTAACCATTTCTTCATGAGGATTATTAACTCTTTGTTATTACAAGGTGGTCCTTAGAACACATTTATTCAACTTTTTGTTAACGTGGTTTTGATGATGGAAGGAAGAGCAAAACTAAAGATAACCTGACTTCAGGAAAGGGGTTTTTGCCTCAGAAACATTTTGCTGACAAAATACTGCTGTTACTCACATCATTTTTAGACATTCCTTTTTTTTTTTAATGTTTTTTTTATTTATTTCTGAGAGAGAGAGAAAGAGAGAGACAGCGTGAGCAGGGGAGGGTCAGAGAGAGAGGGAGACACAGAGTCTGAAACAGGCTCCAGGCTCTGAGCTGGCTGTCAGCACAGAGCCCGACGCGGGGCTCAAACTCACAAGGCGTGAGATCATGACCTGAGCTGAAGTCGGACGCTTAACCGACTGAGCCACCCAGGCGCCCCCATTTTTAGACATTGCTTTGGAAGTTTGGGCCACACACAAATATCAGGCACACTGCTTTGTAATCAACCCTCGCTTTGTACATCCCTCTCTCTCCAGATTTGCTTCTTGTTCATTCAGTAGATTTACCACAGTGGCTTTGAATAACTTTTAACTTTCTGAAAATAAAATCCACCCTTAAAAGCTGAATTGTCTTTCATGACATTTAAAACCGTGTGTTGAAGGTAATTTTAATAGCAAAAATTAGATTACGGGCCACTTGAAAAGAGTAGCACTCTGTGGTCCACATCATTTCTGGCATTACTGAAAGTGAGACTTACTTGGCGGTGACCTTGAACACATTCTGTATTCAGTGTGTAGCAGAGTGTGCCTCACCAGTATCAGCCTGAGCTTGACTTTAGATGATTCTGTGATTTAATCGGTAGTAAGTAGGCTTTTTGTTTTTGTTTTTTGTCTTGTTCTTCCCTCACCAGGTATACAATGTTTATATGGCAGGGAGACAGCTGTGCTCTAAGCGGTACCGGGAATTTGCTATCCTGCACCAGAACCTGAAGAGAGAGTTTGCCAACTTTACATTTCCCCGACTCCCAGGGAAGTGGCCGTTCTCTTTATCAGAACAGCAGTTAGATGCCCGACGTCGGGGGTTGGAAGAATATCTAGAAAAAGGTAAGTCGGCCTATTAAACGCCACTACCTTAAGTAGACACGGAGTCTAGGTATGTGCTGCGGCTCTTAAACTGCACGGCTACGTTTCCTGAAACTGAGTAGTGAAAGTAAATCATGTTTCTGACCACTGGTGTTGAATGATCTCAGCTTTGAAGCCAAGACTGAAATGTCCAATACAAGGATTAATAGCCTATTTTATTGACTTGCTGAGCACTTAAAAACAGAAAAATGCATAAATAGTTTTTGATGCATTAGGGACCTTTACTGGGCTATGTTATTTGCCAGCAAACACATACAGACACACGGATCCACATGCCGAATTGATTTGGCCACTAAGGGGGCAGTATCTAAAACATTTTTATTGAAATGATTCTTGGGTCACTGGCATAGCCTATTTGAAAACTCATTTTTCCTCTTATCGGCGGCATCCATGGGTAGGTTTGCCAAGTTGTAGATATCTAAGGTCCCATCGATCTAAGCACATTATAGATGGAAGTATTAAAACTTCCAAATACTACATCAGGAGTCCATGGATGTGGATGCTGAAACGTTTGGCTATCTGCAAAGGCAAAGAGAAATGACCCAGATCTCTGGAATAAGATAGTTCATTTTGAGGCTCAGAGAAGAGACCTTGCTTCACTACATTAAAGAGTTATGTAATTTGCCAGCTGTGCAACAGGCTTTTCTTTAAAATACTAATTTAATAGAAAAATGGCCTTATGTGATATTTATTAATTGTGTCCTTGTATAGGAACTAATTGACCTAGTTGAATTTTTTAAATTTTAGTAGAGAGCCTTATCCCCGAAGAAAAACTGTTTCCCCTGTAGAAGGTTGTGAGACTTCCTCATCTGTTTTTAGCTTTTTTCTAACATGGAATGGCCTCTAAACACAGCCCTTGGGAAATGAGAAAGGGTATAAGTTTTTTTAATAAAATGAAGTGAAATCCTCAGTATAACTTACTATCCTCATGAGAGTGTCAGGAAATTAACTTTCTTAGATTTAGACAATTAACTACTTTCCTTCCTTCCCTCCTTCCTTCCCTCCCTCCCTCCCTCCCTCCTTCCTTCCTTCCTTTCCTTCCTTTCCTTCCTTCCTTCCTTCCTTCCCTCCCTCTCTCCCTCCCTCCCTCCCTCCTTCCTTCCTTTCCTTCCTTTCCTTCCTTCCTTTCCTTCCTTCCTTCCTTCCTTCCTTCCTTCCTTCCTTCCTTCCTTCCTTCCGGTTGTTTTGAGCTAAAGTCAGCAAGGGAAGAAGATGTGCTGAGCTTCATACTTAATTACTTACCCATTTTTTCCAAAGTGGGCTTAACTGCGTATGGTTCTCTGACTGGCCTGGTTCCTAGGCCAAGTATACATTTTTCCTGTTGTATTTCAGTTTTGTGTTTGCTTTGTTCCTGATGGACCTCACCCTAGCTCTGTTGCCTGGCTTGTTCTCAGGTCACATGAGACTGCAAAGTTGTATTTACTGAACTTTTTTTCTGTGACTTCCTTTGGCTGTGTAGTATTTGTAGCAACCTGCGTCTCTGACCCCCTGTTGCTCCCCTGTTGTAATTCATATTTACACGGCTGTTTGTTGTGCCTTAGTGTGTTGTGCGTCATGAATGACACGCCGCCTCGGCATTGCCCGCGCCCCATGATTTATACTCGAACCTTGATACATTCTTGACTTGAAGTCTCCATTTTGGGGTCTCACGCCAGATTCTATTTTTGTTTCCTACAGTATGCTCAATACGTGTCATTGGTGAGAGTGACATCATGCAGGAATTCCTGTCAGAATCAGATGAGGTAGGTAGATACTCCCTACAGTGACTGTTTACTGTCCTTGTGGAGGAAAATAAAGATACCAATTATAGATTGAATTGCCATAAATTCCCCCAAATGACTGTTTTTTTCAACTTCCCTTTTTTATGTATCCTGCTTATTTTTCAAGACCTAGTGCTAGGTTCACCTAGCACCTAGTTCACCTTCTCTCTTTGAACAGCCTTCCCTGATACTCAAGTCCTTGGTTTTTTTCTTTTTCTTCCTTTCTTTTTTTCTTTTTCTTTTTCTTTTTCTTTTTCTTTTTCTTTTTCTTTTTTGAGAGAGAGCACATGCACAAATGGGGGAGGGGCAGAGAGAGAGAAGGAGACAGAGGATCCAAAGTGAGCTCTGCACTGACAGCAGCGAGCCCGGTGCGGAGTTTGAACTCATAAACCATGAGATCATGACCCAGGCTGAAATGGCACACTCAACTGACCGAGCCACCCAGGCGTCCCTCAAGTCATTGGCTCAGGAACTTTTGCAGTCAGACCACCCAATCATCACCTCGTTACTATCTTATTTTGTGTACATGTAATCAAATTATTACTGTATATTTTTAGTTCACTACAGTGTGAACTACCTGTATGTGAGAGCTAAGTCTTTTTTTTCCAGCCTTATTGAGGTAGAATTGACAAATAAGAATCATCTATATTTGAGGTGTATGACTTGATGTTTTGATGTATGTATACATTATGAAATATCACAACAGTCAAGCTCACGAACATATCCATTATCTCATAGTTACCATTTTCTTTCTGTATGTGTGGGGNAAATTTCAGGTATACAATGCAGTATTGTTAACTCTGGTCACCATGCTATTTATACATTAGAGCTCCAGACAAGAGCTAAATCTTGGTCATCTTTATATTCCCAGTGCCTTACCATAATGTCAAGCATATTATAGGTGCTTAATAAATACTGAATAGAAGAATGAATATTTAATGCTGCTATAGTAGTATGTTATCTACTAATTATTTTATATGTATATGTTATATTTTCTCAGCTAGGTTACAAGTTTCTTGCAGACAAGGGCTTATAATGAAGTAATGCTTAGGATGTTAGGACCATTTTTTAAATGATAAATGAAGATGGACTTGCTCCTGAATAGTTTCTCTCTAATCCAACTTACAAAGTAGAGGAATGTAATCATCAAAAGCAGTAAGAAAGAAGGATCTTCTGAATTAAGGGATAAGAACTGTTTACTCTTTAGAAGAAAATCAGGCGTCACATTAACTCAGATCCCTGCGTTTCATTCATTTTTCCTGTCAAAAGTGTCATGATTGCTTCTGACTTCAGGAAGGAACTCAGGGTACTACTTGAGCCAGTCTAGCATGCCTTACCATTTAAACCCAGAGAATTTTTGTCAAAACTACTGCTTCCAGTTTTCTTTTATCACTGGTGAGTTCTGGGTGTTTGGAAGTAGGCCAAAAATGTCCTCACTGTTTGACCTCGACTGCCTCCCCCGAGTGTTGTGTTTTGAATGTGGACACACTGACTTTAACATGTTTCTTTCCTCCCCGTTCATCTTAAAGGTTAACTTCTGCTGCAGCCTGAAATCAGCTTTCTGACTTGTAAAGTATATTGATTTGAAGGTGTCCTTTTCCTCCTTTTCATTGGAACTTACTCTCCATCACATGTTTGGATTGTTGCTTAGTTAGCATGTTACAAGGAGAGTGAGGATGTGCTGAGTTATAAATTCTCTCTGTGTGTCTTTCCCCCAGAACTACAATGGTGTGTCCGACGTCGAGCTGAGAGTAGCATTACCAGATGGAACAACAGTTACAGTCAGGGTTAAAAAGAACAGTACTACAGACCAGGTGTATCAGGTAAATTAAACTTGAACAAGTAAACTCAACGCTGGATGGTATGAATCTAAGGAAAATGGATGAAATGAGTGAATAGGTATAAAGTGCTTGAGCTATCTGATGCATAATAAATTCATTAAATGTTGATGTTATTATTAACATGAAAGTACTTTGCCCTCCTTTGAATGAGAAGTACAGTATGTATCCTAGTCATAGTGGTTGTAATTAGCCCTCTTTCTTTCTTTCTTTCTTTTTTTTTTTTAATTTGTTTATTTATTTTCAGAGATAGTGCCAGCAGGGGAGGGGCAGACAGAGAGGGAGAGAGAGAATCCCAAACAGACTCCACACTCTCAGCACAGAGCCTGACCCTGGGCTCGAGCTCATGAACTGTGAGATCGTCATGACCTGGGCCAAAGTCAAGAGTCAGTTGTTTAGCTAACTGAACCACTCAGACGCCCCAGGCCTGCTTCCTTTTAATTGTAGAAAACTTTAACATAAACAGAAGAGCACAGTGGACCTCCATTTATGCATCATTTATATTTAATTATACATATATAGCCTTTTTTTCTTTTCCTGTGTTTAAATGTTGTTGTTGTTTTTATTTTATTTATTTATTTTATTTATTTATTTTTTTTTTTTTTGAGAGAGAGAGAGAAAGATAGCGTGAGCAGAGGGGCAGAGAGTGGGGAGACACAGAATCAGAAGCAGAAGCAGACTCCAGGCTTTGAGCTGTCAGCACAGACCCTGACACGGGGCTCAAACTTACAAACTGCAAGATCATGACCTGAACTGAAGTTGGATGCTTAACCGACTGAGCCACCCCAGGCGCCCCTTAAATGTTTTATTTCTTAAAAATATTTATTTAGAGAGAGTGAGCAAGCATGCATAAGTCCAGGAGGGGCAAAGAGAGAAGGGTAGAGAGAGAATCCCAAGCAGGTTCTGCACTGTTAGCACAGAGCCCAACGTGAGATTTGAACCCCATGAACCCACAAGATCATGACCTGAGCTGAAATCAAGAGCCAAGTACTTACCTGACTGGTCCACCCAGTTGCCCGTGTTTAAATATATTAAAGCAAATTCCGTTTTATTGCAGTGTATAGATTTCAGTATAAATTTCTAAAAAATAAGGGCATTTTTTTTTTTTTAATGTTTATTTTTGAGAGACAGACACACACAGAGTGCGAGTTGGGGAGGGTCAGAGAGAAAGGGAGACACAGAATCGAAAGCACTCTCCAGGCTCTGAGCTGTCCGCACAGAGCCCGACACAGGGCTCAAACCCACAAACCGTGAGGACATGACCTGAGCTGAAGTTAGACACTTAGCCGATTGAGCCGCCTAGGCACCCCTGGTTTTATGTTTGTTTTAATATAAAGCAACCTCCCTTCCCTTCCCCACCATTTTATTTCAATGTTACTGGTTTGTTGCAGAAATTGGGTCTGTGTTGTGCAAGGTCCCACTTTCTGAATTTATTTATTTCTTTTATCTGTGTCATTTAATATGTCCGTCTCCTTACATTCTGCGTAAATGGCAGTTTGCTCTAGAGAGCTCAGTTAGGTTCAGCTCCAGCTTTTTTTATAAGAATACTTCATAATTGGTAAGATATATATCCTTCCTGCTGCTTTCAAGAGGCACACATTACCTGGTTATCTGGTTATATCCCATTTTTAGTGACACTAAGATGAAGCAGTGGGTTTAGGCGGTGATAACCTGGCCTGTCTGTTGTAAAATTCCCTGTTGATCTGTAATCAGAGGAGTGTGTCACCGACGATTGCTTCCTTGACCAGTGATTTCATTAAGGTTACAAAGTGCTGATTTTCTCTTTCTGTCGTTTCCTCATATTTGTTAGGTAGAATTCTTCTTTACGGAACTTTTCCTTACCAATTAAGGCTATGTATGTAGTTATCCTAAAACACAGTTTGTAGGAATGGGAGGATAAATATTTAATATTTTTAATTGCCAGTTTTCATAGTGTGATGCTGGCATTAGAGTGTGATGTTGGTGATTCCAATGATGTCCAATGAGATATTTTTATTTTCTTTTAGTATTATGTGGGTTTGAGAGATTCTGTGTGATCTAATCAATGGTGTGCATTATCTTTGATGCTTAGATTTTTCCATATTTGGCCAGTGGAAGCGCCTTCATATCTGCCCCCATATTCTTCGGATGCAACTCCTTTGCTTATGATAGCATCCTTGCTTTTTGGTACGACAGGGGGTTCTGGCCTCCTCTTTGTATATTTTCTATCCTAGATCTAGAATCAGCCACTTCCCTCAAGGAGTCCTGGTTTCTTTCAGTGAGAAATTACATTTAAAGATCTGGGTGCTGGACGTAATCATTGCTTTTAGGCCTTTTTGACTTTAATCCTGATGTGATCAAGATTTTCAGGGAGACTAACAGGTTTCTGGATATTAATGTTTATTGTTCCTTCATAGCAAACAAATGTGCCCCCCCATACATTTACGCATGTACTCACATACCGTGGCAAAGGATGTGTACAGAACTCACAGTAGTTCTCAAAATTATAAAATGATGGAGTGATTACAAGGAAAATGTTAATTTTATCAAGTTGCTGATGTTTTTGTTTTGTATTCTTTGACCGTCCTCCCCACCATCGCCATTTTCTCTCTAACAGGGCCTTTGGTGGGGGGTGGGGGCACTTTTCTCCTCATCCTCTTACTGAGACTTGTAGCTATGAACCATTTTCCAACCCTTGAGAGCATTTCAGTTTCCGTTCAGTGCAGTAAAGAATGGTAACTTAGAACGTTTGTAATCTCATCAGAGATGAACTTAGGTTTGATATGGGAGTAGATCTGGAAAGAATGGCATAATTATACTTGGTCTACTGAGCCACTAATATTCCACAATTGTATTTTGTTCAGTTAATACCTTATTTATATTGGGGTTGATCTTGAAATTGTGGGGGCGCCTGGGTGGCTTAGTCGGTTAAGCGTCCGACTTTCGCTTAGGTCATGATCTCGCAGTTCGTGGGTTCGAGCCCCGCGTCAGGCTCTGTGCTGACTGCCAGCTCAGAGCCTGGATCCTGTTTCAGAGTCTGTGACTCCCTCTCTCTCTGACCCCCCCTGCTCACGCTGTCTCTCTCTCTCTCTCTTCTAGAAATAAATAAAACATTTAAAAAAAAAAAAAAGAAAAGAAATTGTGGTACTGTTTTGTGTTTTTTGAGTTTTGTTGTCGTTTGTAATTTTAGTTTTCATTTATTTGTACATGGAGCCTTTCCATTGTTTTTGTCACGTTAGCTTCTAAAGAGAAGGACTAATACTTGTTTAATATGTCTCTGTTTGTCACGACATTTTGGTGTTTTCATGTGGATATTGATGATGGTAATTCTTAGGAAATGAGATCCTCAGCCTGAGGCATGGATCATCTGAAAAACAAGTAAGAACAGTTTGTGAAGCATGAACAAAATTGACAAACTCTTTTTAGCTCAAGAACCAAAGATAAAGATTTTGCATGCTAACAGCCTGTATTAAATGTAGCTAAATGAAAATAAGTAAGTAAATAAATAAATAAATATGTAGGCTAAATGTATGAGACTGGACGTTTAAGAATTTATTTTCTTCTTAAGATCTGTTCTTATGAAGCACATTACTTGTAAATGCCGCAAAAAAGACCTTTGTGGAGTGAAGTCATATTTCAGAGAGGAAAGATGATATTTAAGGATAGATTATTATCAGCTTGAATTGGACAGGGAAACTCATATTTAGAGATCAGAGCTATTTGGGTCAAATACAGGTATTTTCCCCCTCCTATTTCATACATATGTGTGCATGAGTGTGTGTACACATACATACAAAAAAGAATAGGTATAGACCATGAGTAGTTATTTGAAACCAAGATGGCAGAACTTCCCCCTTCTCCCCCTGCACACGCACACACCTATCTTTTCCCATAGCATTGTCTGATTTAGTTACCCTGAAACCATTCTATCCTGTCTACCCTATAGGCTATTGCAGCAAAGGTTGGCATGGACAGTACAACGGTGAATTACTTTGCCTTATTTGAAGTGATCAATCATTCCTTTGGTAAGTGCCAGTTGGCTAATATTCAGTTTCGTTTGTGAGTATTTTATTGTAATATTGTCAGACTGAAACTATATGCTTAGAGAAGACGAGCTTGAAAGCAAGAGGAGATCACACTCGTTAGGACTGTCTCCTACAAGCAGACCAGGCAGCCCCAGTAAGCCCAAGTCAGAGGGGCATCTGATCACTGATGGTCCTTTTTCCTCTCTTGTAAGAATGACTTGCTTTTACCTGGCAAGGAGACAGGCACTTCACGAAGTTCTTTTAAATCAGAGGTTCAAAATTAATATATTCCAATGAAATAGCCAAAAAGAGGGAAGTTCTATTTAGCCACAACTTATTTTGGTATACTTTATGCTTTTTGTAGATAAGAATAGCTTTTTGTTTTCAGGAGTCAGAAAGAGATACATTACTTAAAAGTCTTTGCATGAACGTATATATTTAAGTTTCCATGTAAATATATATTCTCTTTCTTGGAAATTGTATTGCAGGCTGACTAGAAGTTTCTCATATGTTATTTTGTAAAAGCTAGCGATCGTGGTCACCTTGGTTGCATTGAGATCACAGAAGGGGGGGGAGTCTGAGTGCTTGCTGTGAATGACATAGATTTCCTATGGTTTATGGGCCTTTTCTATGTCACATATACATGGGGCTAAGGCCAGAAACGACAGATTATATTGATTGATCAGACCTTGCCATCCCTGGTCCAGATAAAACAAGGTTGATTCTCCCTGAAGCAGCCATCTTTTTATTTTTATTTATTTTTTAATTTTTTTAATGTTTTTATTTATTTCTGAGAGAGAGAAAGAGACAGCCTGAGCAGGGGAGGGGCAGAGAGAGAGAGGGAGATACAGAATCCAAAGCAGGCTCTAGGCTCTAAGCTGTCCACACAGAGCCCGACGCAGGACTCAAACTCATAAACCGTGAGATCATGACCCGAGCCGAAGTCGGACACTTAACCGACTGAGCCGCCCAGGCGCCCCTGCATCCATCTTTTTATTATTCTTCATATTCCCAACTCCCTGTGGTCTAACTGGGCAGATACAGATGTTACAAAGGATTGCTAGGGAACCAGGGCACTTGGATTCTAATCTTATCCTTTTTTTCTAAGCTTTAGTCAAGAAATAAAATGGGAAATATTAAATCTGTCTTTTGCAGTGTTACAAAGTCAACTAAGCATCAAGAGAAGAAAACACTCTGAGCCTTTCCAAAGAAAAGCAGTATAGAAATTAAACGTGAAAGTGTTTTATCCTGCTTGTGCATTGTTCGAACGAGGAAGAAACATTACTCAGAAGACATTTTTCACTTTGATGAATGTCTTAGATTTGGGGTGGGATTGGGGAGAGCCTTTCGGCTCTTAACAAACAAGAGAATTCCCACATGAGAGACTGATGCACCATAGCTGGGTGAGAGGAGAGGCTTGCCTTAGAGACGTGTGGTAGACGGCACTGTAACTTACCAGGTAATGGATGAGATATTTTAATTGACTTTGCAATAGACGCTGTCTGCAGTCTGCACGTTAACTGAAGGGTGTGTCATACAGGTGGTAGATTTCAGTCAGCTTAAGACTCTACTGGCCATAGTCACAGTTAGAAGGGTAGATTTGTGTAGAGAAATGGTTATTTTGTGGTCCCATAGCAGAGCTGCTTGACAGATCAAAGCTGATGTTCTGGTTAAGGGGAGCCTGGCATGCTTAGTCTGCCTTAACATGGTTTGGGCTAGGGAGACTCCTTCTACATCTTTAATCTGAGAGCTTTTTTTCTGTCTTCTCTTCAGTACGTAAGCTGGCACCCAATGAATTTCCTCATAAACTGTACGTCCAGAATTACACGTCAGCTGTGCCAGGTACCTGCCTGACCATTCGAAAGTGGCTTTTCACGACAGAAGAAGAAATCCTCTTAAATGATAATGACCTTGCTGTTACCTACTTTTTTCATCAGGTAGGTGAATTGATCTTCCTGGAAAGACCTGATATCTTTTTATGCTTGTATGTAGTGAGTTATTTGTCCATCCAGTGTGGATCCATGGACAAGCTGCTTGGCCTCCTGGATCTCAGTTAAGTTACATTTTTAACATGTTCTATCCCAGGGCACCTGGCTGGTTCAGTTTATAGAGTATGTGACTCTTGATCTTGGTGTCATGAGTTCAAGCCCCGCATTGGGTGTACAGATTACTTAAAAAATAAAATCTTTAAAAAAGTAAAGAAAAGAAAATATTCTATCCCATTTAACAAAAGATAAATTTAAGAAGTAAGATGTCCTGGAGTTAAGAATAAATTTATTATTGTTTTTCTAAACAACAGGAAATGAGCATATGGCTATATACTTTTCAAAAAATTTTTTCATCAAGGGGCCCTTGGGTGGCTCAGTCAAGCATCGACTTCGGCGCAGGTCATGATCTTGAAGTTCGTGAGTTCGAGCCACCCATCGGGTTGACAGCTCAGAGTCTGGAGCCTGCTTCAAATTCTGTGACCCCCTTCCTTTGCCCCGCCCCCACTCACACTACCTCTATCTCTCAAAAAATAAACATTAAAAAAAAACTTTTTTAAAGTAACTAGGTTTGTTAAAAAATTTTTTTCAAGATTATACATACATAAAGTTTAAAGCACTAAATAGATCTACATAGGTTATTGTGAAAAATACTAGTTACCCTGCTTATGTTCATCACCCCCTCCTTCAGCAGCCATTTCACCTTCTTTAGCTTTTGTTTGTTGTTGTTTGTTTTGTTTTATATTTACTTTCATTTCTCCGTTATAACTTGGTTATATTGCTCCTACTTGATTTTTTAATCAAGCAGTATCTCTGAATTTCCTAGTGTAGGAGATGAGACTCTAGCTCCATTCCTTCCCCCATTCCCACTGTGTACCTCACCTGCACCCACACCCATACTCCAGCATGCTTTGTTTGGTGACAGAGGTAGAAGTTAAACTAGTCTGAACTCACTGTATTACTTTACTTTTATTTTTATTTTATATTGAGAGAGTGGGAGTAGGGGAGAGAGAGAGATTGAGAGAGAGTATCCCAAGCAGGGTCCCTGCTCAGCACAGAGCCTGACATGAGGCTTGATCCCACAGTCACCAGGATCATAACCTGAGCCGAAAGAATCAGATGCCCAACTGACTCAGCCGCAGGCACCTTGAGTTCCTTGTGTTATGAAAATAGTTTCCCTTCAAAGGCTCTGGGGATTGATTTCTACCTTAGAGACTTCTGGTAAAGGTTTAAGTGGGTCCCTGCCTGGTATCTGCGAAAGCTGTCCTTGTAGTAACACGGAGAGGAGATTCTGAATGCCCTGGACAAACGGTTCTGTTTGTTGTCTTCTTTTCTTTTCTTCCAAAAATGAGTTTTCCTTTCTATTAGGTCTGAAAAACTTTTCTTGGGGTCAAGTGAAGTTGGGAAGGGGATGCACGTTTCATACAGCTGAGCCAGCAGTAGGTTAGGATCAGCATCTTATATCTAGGTACCTTCATGCCTGTATCAAGTCCTGTTGGGGATTTTTGTCCATGTGTGGTCTCAGATTTATCACTTCCTCTCTTCCAGTTGCTACCACTCTCGTTTACAATCATGTGTGACTTTATGCTGACAGCCCTATAACATTGTCTGTCTTCCTCATTTCATTCTCTCCTTAGCTTGATTCATTTGGCACTCATACACAAATCAGTCTTTCTTTGGAGAACGACACACGTTTTTATTGCTTATTTTAGCTCCAGTAGTCTTAGTGCTGTCCTTAAGTTTAAATTCTCTGTGCCTGTTCTCTGGGGTCCCTCATACTCTGTTAACCTACCCGTCTGGCGCTCTCTGCTGTTGTGCCCTGACACATACCCTGTATTTAACTCAGACAGATCTGTCTCCTGAGTGTATTTAAGCTCAAACGCAATCCTGTTTCCTGACTTCTGTTTGTAGTTTGTTCTGTCTGCCTAACCTTTGGATTCCAATATAGGCTTTCCTGATAACTACACTTAGCAAAAAGCTCTGCTGTTCTGACTACATGTATCACTTACTATCTGTATTATACATCTTTGCTACTTCATTGTTACCTTTTCCAGTTATGTGCTGGCTTTCTGATATCAGTGTTCTCTGATATTTTCACCTATATAAGTTAACTGGAATTTAAATCTCTTTAACAGGAGAAACAAGATCCCTCATGTACCTAGAATAGTTCTTGAGTACATCCTGGGCATTCTTTAAATGCTACTTATTCCAATAAATATATCCATGTGGCAGAATTCACTGGTGATGATTATGATGGTCTGAACGGATAAGAGTTATTCTGAAATGAATATGTATCTCTTTTATCAAGAATGTGCCTGATGATGACTTTGATGTTCCTTTCTTCCCTGTCCTTGTTTTGGTGACAGGCCGTTGATGATGTAAAAAAAGGTTACATCAAAGCAGAGGAAAAGTCCTACCAGTTACAGAAGCTGTATGAACAAAGGAAAATGGTCATGGTAGGTTTATGTCCCCATAATCTCTTTATAAAATAGGCCTTCTTATCTCTTAAACCTGTTGTTCCAGTCATTTCTGAAAGACAAAACTGGTCAGTGGCTTAATTCGGAAAAAAAAGGTGGAGATATAGATATTCATGTAATACCCATTATGTACCTCCATGTAGCACATAAGAAGATATTTTGCTATATTTGTGTACCTAACTTTACTATTAATAATAAACAAGTATTCTTTTTGATAGTTCTAAAACAAAAGATATACAAAACATTTAATAAATATCAGTTCTCTTAAGAGTTGATATTTAGATTTTTAATGTTAGAAATTGTTTTATTTGTGAGTTAGCAGTTGTTTAAAACATGGGCTCAGTGGTGTCTCTGGTTAGCGTGCTAGCTGCTAGCATCATGTGGCTATTTAAATTTAATTTTAAACTTTATTAATTTAAAAAATTTTTTTTTAGTTTTATTTATTTTTGAGAGACAAGAGACAGAGCATGAGCGAGGGAGGTACAGAAGGAGAGGGAGACACAGAATCCAAAGCAGGCTCCAGGCTCTGAGCTGTCAGCACAGAACCCAACACGGGGCTCAAACCCACAAACTACAAGATCATGATCTGAGCCGAAGTCAGAGACTTAACCAGCTGAGCCACCCGGGAGCCCCTAAACTCATTTAAATTAAATAAAATTTAAAATCCAGTTCCTCAGATGTACCAGCCTCATTTCAAGTGTGGAGTAGCCATATATGGCTAGTACCTACTGTATTGAGGGACAGCTCAGATACAGAACATTTTCCTCATCACAGAGAGTTCTGTTGAAGAGGGCTGCCTACAGTATTCCCTAAATATTTTAAAATTAGTTTTCAGGAGCACCTGAGTGGCTCAGTTGACTTCAGCTTAGGTCATGATCTTGCCTTTCATGAGTTTGAGCCCTGTGTCGGGCTCCACGCTGACAATGCAGAGCCTGCTTGGGATTCTCTCTCTCCCTCTCTCTCTGCCCTTCCCTTGCTCATGTGTGCACTCTCTCACTCAAAATAAATAAACTTAAAAAAAAAATGTTTTCAGTTTGCACCTGCCATAAATACAAGGATGGAAATTGTCGGAAGTAAAATTTGTAAGGAATGCTTACAAAAACTTTCACTCATAGCATTTTAAAATTGCTTTCTTGGCAAATCCACATATAGTTGAAACTTTTCCAATTATAATTTTTCATGATTTCTCACATGACAATTACTGCATTGGTGATGATTCGGATAGGTCATTTGAATTTCTTTTGTGTCCTCTTTATGTGCATTTTTTTATGAGGGAATGGTCTCTGTCTAAATTAATTGGGTTGGAATAAGAAGGCAAACAAGTCAGTCATTGAACTCCGCCCCTAATCTTATGTCTAGATAGTTGTTTTATCATGTATGTGACAAAAAGTAATCTGTTTGCCTTCCAAAACTGCCGGATGAGGGAACCGTTTACCAGTGTTCTACATCTCAACAGGCTAAAACAGAGAAGACAAAAATCTTTTAAATAGAACTGGGTCTTGGCAGAAGTTTGGGAAAGGGAGTTTTACTATGTGAGAAACAAGCTTTTAAAGTTCAATTTCCACCTGTTCTAAAGATCATGGCATTGTCTTCCATATATTAACACATGATCCCACCAGCACTTCAGCATCTTTTTGACAAGAAAGACCAAATACTAAAGGACCATCAGCCTCTGAAATACTTCTTTGCCTTTGCCAAAGGCAGCAAATCAAAGTAATTTCATAAGGGCTTCTGATAATGCCAGTATGGGAGAAATATTGTTTCTTTGTACATATAGTACTCTAGACTCTCTAACTTCCATTTATGCATTCAGCTAAAAGTATTTGATGAGTACTGAGTGTGTGCCAGGCACAGTACAAAGTGCTAAAAAAAATAAATGTATTTATATTTTTTTAATTTATTTATATAAATATATAAATCGGTTTGGGTTGTTCTGTGGCAGTATATAGATCTGAATTTAACAAGTATAGTGATCTATTACAACATTACTTTTGGACTCAAGTTTCTTTCTTGTAATCACTCAGTTAAGAACTGAGTACAGGTGGGGCGCCTGGGTGGCTTAGTCGGTTAAGCGTCCGACTTTCGCTTAGGTCATGATCTCGCGGTTCGTGGGTTCGGGCCCCGCGTCGGGCTCTGTGCTGACTGCCAGCTCAGAGCCTGGAGCCTGTTTCAGTCTGTGACTCCCTCTCTCTCTGGCCCTCCCCTGCTCACGCTGTCTCTCTCTCTCTCTCTCCTAGAAATAAATAAAAATATTAAAAAAAAAAAAAAGAACTGAGTACAGTTGATGTTTCCCTTTTGGGTCATTGGAATTGAGTATAAGATATGCTGAAACATTAGTGGAATTCTGTTGTCTTGAAAACCTAGTGCCAACAACAAGTGTGTACTCACCCCATAATACTGCCATCAGATTTTAAATAAAGTCCCACCAGAGTTTGAAAGGTTTGGATTTTATTCAGTGTATTCAGGTATTAGTGTTCAAAGACATTAGCCCAGCCAGCAGTCACGTTCAGTACATTGAAACTTCCAACTCACGTGGACCCTTCCGAGCCCGTACGCCTTGATTCCGTGATCTGTAGCAACTTAATGTGGTTGACAGGCTGAAGACTAGGCCAAATCACTATTCGTTGCCAAATCGCTGTGAGGCCTGCCCCCAGCAATTCAACAGACTTCTCGGTTTTAGTTTTCTTTTCTTTAAAATGAGGATGTGCACATTGCCACCTATCAAGTAGAATCTTGACAAAATACTCCAGAATTCTTAAACATTCCCAGTGTGATCAAAAAAATGGTTTTGTTTTCTGCTTATTTACAAACTTAAATTGAGTCTCAAATTTGGATGGTTGAGAATATAACTACAAGAGAGATTTTGTTTCTTCTTTTTCTTTTTGTTTTTTGACTCTCACACAAATAGTAGACATGTATAACTTATGTTTTTCTTGTATTCAAGTGGCCTGTTTTTTGCCATTTAAACTGACAAATTTCTGTTAGTATTTCTCAATATAATTTAAAATTTTTTTAAATATTTGTATTATTTTTAACATGTATTAATCTTTGAGACAGAGAGCTTGAGCGGGGTCTGGGGAGGGGGTGGGTGGAGGCAGGCAGAGAGAGGAGACACAGAATCCAAAGCAGGCTCCAGGCTCTGAGCTGTCAGCACAGAGCCCATGAACTATGAGATCATGACCTGAGCCGAAGTCAAGATGCTTAACTGACTGAACCACCCAGGTGCCCCTCTCAGTATAAAATCTTTTTAATTAAGATTTCACATAAGGCAATATTTGTAAAAGTCAGTGTTTTTCAAAGTGTGGTCCCCACCTCAATTTCATGGGGGAATCACTCATGAAACCTACTTAAATGCAGCTTTCTGGACCCCCATCTCATCTTTACTAAGCAAGAATCTTGGGTAGGACCTAGGAATCTTTGTAAAGATTTTTACAGAAGCATCCTGGTGATTCTAAAACTTTAGCTGCTTCAGAATCACTATTCTAGGGGCTTGGGAAAGTTGACTCCTGAGGTTCCCCTCAAGCCCTTATTTCAATTCTAGACCTGGCTTGACCCTTAGCAGGCTGCGTGGGAGAACAGAGTTCTCCAGGACGGGTATCAGCCCACTCCCCTAAAGTGTTTGTTCTGCAGTACTGAGTCTGTGTTTTAATAATTGTCCTGTGTCTGTATTTACCTATCTTGCCAAGCATTAAACATTTATAAAATGTCCTGTGCTGTACTTTTCCTCATCTCTGACCTAATGTGGGCCATCATCTAAATGATACATGGATCAAGGAAGATAGTATAGAATACATATTTAGCTAGTCAGAATTTAATATGAAAGGAGAATAGACAGGACAGTTTCGTGTTTTAAATATAGAACTACACCCTTTAATAAATATGGTTAAAAACAAAAATTCACTCTTCTTGTAGAAACTTTGGATATATGTAGGGGCACCTGAGTAGCTCTTAAGCATCCAACTCCTGGTTTTGGCTCAGGTCATGGTCTCATGGTTTATGAGTTTGAGCCCTATGTCAAACTCTGTGCTGACAGTGCAGAGCCTGCTTAGGATTCTCTCTCTGTCTCTCTCTCTCCCTCTCTCTCTCCCTCTCTCTNTCACACACTCTCTCTCAAAATAAAGAAATAAACTAAAAAAAAAGAAGCAACAACCTTTGGATATATGTAAAAATTTAAATGTTTCTGGGGCACCTGGGTGGCTTAGTCAGTTAAGCGTCCGACTTTCACTTAGGTCATGATCTCGCGGTTCGTGGGTTCGAGCCCCGCGTCGGGCTCTGTGCTGACTGCCAGCTCAGAGCCTGGAGCCTGTTTCAGAGTCTGTCACTTCCTCTCTCTCTCTGACCCTCCCTTGCTCACGCTATCTCTCTCTCTTTCCTAGAAATAAATAAAACATTAAAAAAAAATTAAAAAAAAAATTTAAATGTTTCTTCTCTTTACACTTTGTGCAAATCTAGGAATGTACAGATTTGTCTAAAGCTGAGAAATACTACCTGACCTGAGAATCTTTGAAAATTGCATTTAATGAGACTTTACCTCTGTCTTGTAAAGACAAGGCCACAGGTGCTCTTAGTTTCCACTCAGGTTATTTTTAGAACTTAAAGCTATTAGGAAGCCCTCGAAAGGTCTTTCGCTTCCAAGGACTGTTACATTCTGGAATATGGAGGGATAAATGAGCGTTTTGATTCAAAGGCGAGAGAGGAGGACACATATTCATGTCTGGTGCTGTGCTAGACACAGGACGCATGTTCGCATTTCTTCCTCACGACAGCCAGGCAGGTGCTATCCCCACTTTACAGAGGAGAGGTGGGCTCTGAGAGATGGAGATTCCTACCTAACCTCATATTACGCATCAGAAGTGGCACTAGAAATTGAACCTGTTTCAGTCTGGCTTCAAAGCATATGTTTTTTCCTGTCGTGGGGAAAAGACACTGGCAGCAGTGTCCTTTGTTTCCAGATGGCAGAGGGGAGCCCCCAGGCAGTCACCGACAGAGTCACAGAGAGAGTTCAGGGTATGCGGGGCGCCATGCCTCAACTCATGGCTTTTCCTGAAATCCCTCCCTTGTCTGCATGTTGCTCTTTTTAATACATGAAATCAAGGTCCCCATTAGGAATATGGCAGAAATGTTTTTTAACATTTTATTTATTTTTGAGAGAGAGAGCACGAGTAGGGGGAGGGACAGAGAGACAGGGAGACACAGAATCCGAAGCAAGCTCCAGGCTCTGAGCTGCCAGCATAGAACTCACGGCTTGTCAGGGCTTGAACTCACGAGCTGTGAGATCATGACCTGAGCTGAAGTTGGACGCTTAGCCAACTGAGCCACAGAAATACTTTTAAAACAGTAGTGATGCTTCTTTAAGAGGAGAACTCTCAGGAAATGTGTTACACGTAAGGCTTTTTTGGTGAAGGAGGCAAGCAGAACTGGTCTCAAGGCTGCATGGAACCTTCCAGCATTTACAGAGGCCCCAAGCACTTTTTTTTTTTAAACAATTTTGAAATCTGTTGGTTTGTTTCTTTTCTTTTCTAATTTTATTTATTTATTTTGAGAGAGAGAGAGCCTGACTCAGGGCTCAATATCACAGACTGTGAGATCATAACCTGAGCGGAAATCAGAGTCGGACACTGAGCCTCCTGAGCCCCCAAGTCCTCCCGAAGCGCCTCTGAGCAGTATTTGCTGCCTACTGAGCATACAGAGATTTTCCCATGACTGTTAGGAGGGTACCTTGGATTGAGCATTGGAGTGCAGGGCACTCTTCTCTTTCCCTTTAATATTTTATTGTAGAAAATTGCAAAAACATAAGGAAGTTTGAAGAATAGTACATTTAGCCCAAGCACCGATTAATCCATTTCAGGAACCTTCCTCTCTCTACCACTCCTGCTTTGTCTGTCTCACACGCGGGCTCTTTTCCCTGGAAGAAGATAGTTGAGCCTTCTGGCTAAGGATAATGGAGCCTTTAAAAGTATTTTTTAAACTATCCTTTGTTGAATACCTATTTATGTACTAAGTACTGTGCTAAATACTTCAATGGTCCCAAGTAACTGTATGATGGCAGGGACTGTTTTATAGGAGAGCAGAGCTCCCAGGAATTCGGAATGTGGCTGGAGTGCAAGCACCTGGTCCAAGGCGACGTGGTCAGAAGTGCTGGAGCCGGGACTCCAGTCTAGGGCAGTCCCGGCCCAGGCCCCCGACCACTCCTTGCACTGCTTCCTGCCTCAGCCTCCATCTCTGCTTACACCCCCAAAAGGCTTCCGTTCTGTGGCACGGCCTGTCCCTACCCAGGGATGGCTTTTTGTTCGTAGTGCCACTGGCGGGCCCAAGCAGTAGCTGCTTCATCCCTGATGCAGGAGGGATGGTGAGAAGGAGATACGGAGAGGGGTGGGAGGAGGGAGAGCTGGGAAAAGCCAGTTATTGTGGCACTTCCAAGTTGGTCCTGTCGCTGTGCTCTGGCTGTCCTTCTGTAATGTTTCCCCTTCAAAGTTGCCATTATTTTACCTAAACAGAAGTAAATACAAGTAGGAAAGGGCATATGTGGGATGATTTTTCCCTAGGCCCTGAAGTCCCCCAACCCGTCCCCGGGGCAGTGGTGACCGTCCCCGCTCCCTGGTACCCGAGATCCCCAGCCCGTCCCTGGGGCAGTGTTGACTGTCTCCAGTGCCGCTCGCTGGTACCGGAGCCACCTGTTGCCAGGGTCCTATCTGTGCCTAGCCCCATCGTCTCTGCTTTCTTGGGTGACCCTCCGGTGTGTTCCAGTCTCCCTGCCCATCTGGGTGGAATCAGCCGGGGTGCTGGTCATCTCTCTAGCACCTCCCAGCCCATGCCCCTGTGTGCCCTGCTGTCCTGTGTGCTGGGCCACTGGCGGTATGGGGACACAAGCATCTTTCCTTGCTTCCTAGGCAGTCTGAGGTCCTTGAGCAGAAACCACGTCAGAGCCCGGATCTTTTTTTTTTTAATCATCTTTTCCTTATTTCTCTTCTACCCTCCTTCCCACTCATCGTTTACTCTCCCGTCTCAACTCAAAGTAGTGAGTTGAGTGAAAGAGAGGCCAGCCTTCACTGTAGAGGAGAAAGAGCAGAACCGAGGTACAGTCCTCTGTAGCCCAGCACCTTTGGGGGTCACATACGCCACTCGATTTCGGTCCACGTGATTTTTAAGGAGGCGTCTGTCCCAGAAATCAGGAGATGGTGGTGCTGACTTGGGGACTAGCTGGCGATGGAGATGGGACCCGTGGCCACGAAATTAAACCTAGCTTCTAATCCTGGCCTGTGCCACTTACTATTACCTGTGCCCTTTAGCACGCCTCCTGTGATTCTGGGTTTCTGTAAAATGACTGGCTTTAACACAGTCTCTCTGAGCTTAGACATGTTATGAGTGTGGGATTTGGGGGTAGCTTACTCTTTGTCACTGATGCCCTTAAAACTTTTTATTTGGGAGGAGACATGAGATTCCTTTCCTCATCATGTCGATCGGTTTGGTTCCTATCCCAGATGCAAGTGACAGGAGAGGCAGGCTAAAGTGCACTGTGAGTTCCCTGCACGACATAGGGGTCTTGGTAACAGCACCTCTTCTGGCTCCGTGCGTGGACTTTTTGAGGTGGAGAAAGGAGGCGGGTCTAGAAGTACGGAGGTGGAAGCTGGAAGTGAAACGAAGAGTGGGCTTGGAGCCCTGGTCCTTCTCAGAGCTGGTCATGCTGTGGGGCCCGAGTGTGGTCCTCAGGTTGCCAGGAGGGAGGATTCTCTTCATTCTTTCTCTGGTGACAGCCCAGCAGCTCTTCGTGGTGGTTTAGTTCCACAGAATGCTGTTTTCTCTCTCTTGCACACATACACTTTTTTTCTCCTAGTATCTCAACATGCTGAGGACCTGTGAGGGCTACAATGAAATCATCTTCCCGCACTGCGCCTGCGACTCCCGGAGGAAGGGGCACGTCATCACAGCCATCAGCATCAGGCACTTTAAGCTGCATGCCTGCACGGAAGAAGGGCAGCTGGAGGTGACAGCAGCAGGGGGCCGGGGCTGGGACACTGGGGACACCGCTGCTCGCTCACGTGCTGTGGCTTAGTTCCCATTGGGAGGGGAGACAGGGTCCACACTATTGTGAGGGGGCACGTAAGTCAGCACTGGAGCCGCACTGGCCCTCACCTTCCTGGCTACTCACATCGACTCGTTCTTCCCTCAGTCTTTCCTGAGATGAGGCAGACACGCACTCACTTCTCTGCCGTGTGGCTCGGAACCGCCTGAGCTGAGGTCCCAGCACTCAGACTGCCACTCTTGTTCTCCGTGTGCAGAACCAGGTGATAGCATTTGAGTGGGACGAGATGCAGCGGTGGGATACGGATGAAGAAGGAATGGCCTTCTGCTTTGAGTACGCTCGAGGAGAAAAGAAGCCTCGATGGGTTAAGATCTTCACACCATATGTGAGTATAGACCGGACGTGCTGCTGGGAAAAGTAGATTGGGTGCGCAGGTCTCAAGCTGAGTGCATAGATGAGAGGGCTGCAGAGATTGCAGTTGTCTCTGCTCTTAGAGCCCCAGGTTCTTCTGTCTGTCCCGAGGGCTGATGGGGACCGACAGTTCCACAGCCGCCACTCGGTGGGGCCCCGAGACTGGTACTCGGCTGGGTTTCCTCAGCTGAGCAGGTTGGGACGGTGCAGGGCGCCAGGGGCAGGGGGCAGAGGCAGGGTCCTGTGGCACCCGGTAGGCAGTAAGAAGTCAGTGTCGCCATGTTGTTTGTGTTTTGTTATGTTTTTCAGTTTAATTATATGCACGAATGCTTCGAGAGGGTGTTCTGTGAGCTCAAGTGGAGAAAAGAGGTAATTCGAAACACTCTCAAATTGACTTTTTCATCTTTTTTTGTTTGTTTAAATAAGACAGGCCTGGGGCGCCTGGGTGGCTTAGTCGGTTAAGCGTCCGACTTTCACTCAGGTCATGATCTCNGACAGGCCTATGGCCAAGTTCCTAGGACCCTCCCCTCCATCTGTCTGTCTGGGAGTACGAGTTAGAGGCTGGTTATTCCTCCAGCCTTTGGGTGCTGACTAGCTGCACAGGAGAAGCCCTGCTTCCCTTGGCTAGCGGGCAGTTAGCAGTCGGCTGCGGGCTCCTCCACCCCCGTGGCTTCATGGACCCTCCCCTGCCTTGTGTTTGTTTCTGTTTTTGCTTTTTAATCAAATCACTGCCTGTGGTGCTCCTGACCCAGAAGGGTGGCTGTCCCCAGTTTTAGCCCCTCTGACTAGATGCCTTCTGCCAGCCTGTCTGGGCTGACCAGGAAGGCCTGTGTGCGGGAAGTTCTCTGCTACTGTTACCGCAGTCCATGTTCACCAGTGTTGGAGAATCCGGAAGATTCTGAGTAGCTAGCTACTTCTCAGAGAAAATGTTTCTGAAGTTCAGAAGGTAAAGTCAAGAACATGAGATGTATATTCTCGGTGTCGTAGGAGGAACAGCGGGACCTGAGAATCGGATGGCCACCCTCCCTGTGGTGCTGGGCACCTGTGCCTCCCTGACCACCCTCCCCCTGCAGTGCTGGGCACATGCACCTCCCTGACCACCCCCTCCCTGTGGCGCTGGGCACATGCGTCTCTCCCCTATGTCCCAGTTCTCCTCTTTTCTCATCAATAAGATGGGAAGGCTGAGCTAGATAATTAATATCTAAGCTCCTCTCTGGGTCTCCAAGGCCGTGCTGCTAACGGGAAGTTGTAGCCGAGGCGGAGGCCCGGGACACAGAGTCTTGGAGCCACACGCTTGCTTTCTCAGTCCTGTCCCAGGCGGCCTCCAGCAGGGAGATGCAGGGCCTCAGGCTTCCCAGTAACTGTTTTCTGTTTTCCTTTCAGAACATTTTCCGGATGGCGAGGTCACAGCAGAGGGATGTGGCCACCTAGCCTTCCCTCATCCCTCCTCTTCACCCTCGTCCTCTCACCCCTTCCGTCTCCTGTGTCAGAGAGTAACCATTAACACAAAAGAAGAGAAAAAGGAAAAAAGTCATTATGTTCAAAAGCCCTAAACTAAATGCTATTAATAATCCCTCTGGGTCTCATGTCTCTGGAATTGAGCTGGTGGAGAGCACAGACCGGTCCACACTGGGAGCAGCTGAGTTAAGACAGGAAGTTGAGCCCAAGCACGTGCCAGAGGCGTCTCCTTTCACCTGGGCCTCCCGCCAACACCCCTTGCGCTGTGGTGTTAAAACCGGAGCTATGAACTCCGCCCATTGGCACTGTTCTGACATATATATGTATGTATGTAAAAATTATATATACACAGATTAGCTGCACGTATATACATATATATATTTCTTTTTAAATTTCATATTGATGGCAGTACCTTTTTTAGCTTGTGTTTTTACACACCTTTCACTAGAATTCATGACTTCTCTCTTGCTCTCTTTATTTTGAAACAAACTTTAAAAAGGAAAAAAAAAATTTACTGGGAAAATACCTCTCCTCATGAAGGACTCGAAAAGTTTACAACCTGCTTGGGTTTTTTCCCCCCCTTTTTTGTATCGAGTGAGATTCTGGCTCATGGTTGCCACAGAGTCAGGAGCAAGGAACGCAGTTTCTTTATCTTCCTAGAGGCCGCTGGGGAGGAGGTGGAGGTGGGTTTCTCAAGGGCCAGAGGCTTGCACATCTGCAGGGAGAATCTGAAGGCTTGGCATGGCCCTCGATTCCGAGACAGCTGTCCTGCCCAGCCCTGTCCCCATCACGGCTTTGTGGCCTCACTCCCCGTCTCCTTCTTGCTTCCCGAGGGCCCCGGTGTGCTCTCCCTCCACTGGCCTAGAATGGAGGGGAGAGGCGGGCTCAGGAGGCTGATGCCACAGAACCGGAAATGCTTTGTGGTTCTAATTTCCCATTTCTGAAGAGCAGGCAGAGTACTAGGGACCAGAGTTAAAGCCAATAGCTTTAGGCACAAAGATTGGACTGAGGCCGGGGAAAGGAAGGAAGGACTGCCCTGTGTGCCTCAGCTTTTCCCCACTCCGTTCCTGACCGGTAACCGCCTGTAACCGTACATTCTCTGTGACTTCCTTAAACAGCTGTGTCGCAGAAGAACCTGACCGTGTCCCCAGGGCCTTGGGGAAACTTGGTCAGTGGTCCTTGCCAACCAAACCAGTGCCCGTCCAAGCCAGCTGAGGACCCGAGAGGGACCAGTAGGGATACGGGTGATGTGGGTTGGAGCTCAGCTTTTAATGAGGAGACTAAAGGGAAGCCTTTTTGTCCTTCAAAGAGCTCCTTACTCACCTGGGGATTTTGAGACCTAAGAGCTGCACCCCAGGCCCTAGGGGGCCGGGCTCACCAGCTGGGGCAACGCTCTCGGCGCCGCGCTCTATGGATGCTGCGCTGGCAGCTCCAAGTCAAGCTCTGGCGCACCTGAGACGTCTGTGTGTTTCTTTTTCCTTTCTCCGCTTTCCAAACAAAACCTCCACTGGGTGGCGTCCTCTGCTTTGTCTCATCGGGAGCCAGCGGGGCAGTGGTGGGGCAGCTGGAAGTTTCCGTTCTGCCAACTTGGTTTTGCAAATCATCACAAGGCCACTTTCTGTCATCCTGGCGGCTGCTTGCCCCGGGACAGTGCGGGGTCATACAGGACATCTGTCCTCCCTCCCTTTCTCCAAACCCAGGTTGAGCCGCACAGAGCAGAGCCTAGGGATGCTGAATGTTCAAAGTCGCAGAGAGCCAGCCCCAGTTTGAAAGTTTTGATAACAGAATTAGCTTCTTTTGGCTTCCGTGAATTTGATAAGGAGCCAGAGGGTCCTAGAAAAGAGACACTCTGGTTCCCCGCCCCAAGATGCTGCCGAGACTTTGGGGCCAGCTTTTCCCCACTGCACAGGCACAGCAGTTTGCCCCTGCTCCCTCAGAGCGGGGGAGGGATGAACAAATCTGGGAGCCCATGCAGCATCCCCGTGCTGACCTCTGGGTGGGAGCTGGGAGGATGCCCTCAGGTGGGGTCCCCTTGAGCTGGGTGGGGGCCGCTCCACTCCCTGTGGCGGAGCGCGGCCACCTGGTGCTTTGGGGACTGGGCGAGGGCACCGCGCCTGGTCGTCGGCCATTGGCCGAGTCTGTTTGGAAACAGCCCCTCCTTGCGGCTGTACCGCTGAAGAGCTGCCGAGGAAGGGCAGGAGGGAGTCCCAGCAGAGGGCACCCTTCCCCTCCCTCCCGCAGCAGGCCTCATGCTGGCCACCGCAGAGCTCACCGGGGGCTCCACAGATCAAGTCTGTTTTGCATGAAGCAGTGTTAGTGTGACCCTCCTTCCCCTGTTCCATACTCCCTCACCCTCACCCCTGCTGCCATTCTTCTCCGGGTCCTGCCCAGGGAGCCTTTGCCTGGGCTCCTTTTGCTGTTTGTCTCTGGAAGATGGAGGGGCTCCCCCCACCCCCCGCCCCAGCAGCGCCCGTGGGATGTCCCCCTCCACGCCCGGTGTCTATCCTCTTTGCTAAAAGCTCCGAGTTTTGTACAGATCAGGGAAAAGGGCCGCCTGAGAAACCTGTCCCTGCAGAAGGGGTCCCTTGGCCGTGCTTGGGCTCTCTGTGCTTTATATTTGTATTCTCCTCTCCATTGTCCTGAGCCCAGCCCTGCTGTGTGCTCAGGGCAGCTCCAGGGCTGGCNCCAAACCTAGTGCCTGGAGCCGAGCCGCAGTACCGGGCATTGACTGGAGGGGACACATCTCTCTCCTCTCAGAATTTGCCCCCTCGTGGCCTCGCTCCAAGGAGGCACTTTTCCTCCAGGGGACTGTATCCTGGTTGGCCCAAAGTCTCCAGACCCGGAGGACTACCGTGCCCCCCTTTTCTCCGTCGTGCTTTCTGGCGCGGTCAATTCAGAGACCATTTGGGCTGTTGGAGCCCAGCACACCGCCAGGTTTGCTTGCCAGGTTCACTGTCCCATTAGCTTCCCTTTGAAGGGGGGCTGCGTGGTTGATGCCAGAGAGGGGAGCGGTGACAGGGGAGCGGGGACGGCCGGAGTCCCATGTTCCAGCGCCACCGCCAGCCTGCCTTCCCCCCCCCCAACCTGAGCGCCCACCAGCCCCGTGGGGGGGAGGCAGCTCACTCCCCAGCAATAATCTCAGTGTGGGGAGCTGGGGCTCCAGGGCAGGGCAGGGGCGGGGAGGGCGGACACCAGTTTTATATCATGCCCCCTTTTTAAGCCGGCGAGCTGGGCTTCAGTTTTCCCCCAGGCCATGCACACTTTTAATTTATTTGAGAAACTCTAATTGTATTTTCACTGCAGTATCTTGTATTTTTTATTTGTGATTTGAGAAATGTGAAGAGAAAATACACAGACACGTAATGGCTAACAGTGTTTCTTTCATTCCTTGTTCTACAGCTAACCACTCTAAAATTGTTTGGTAATGTCACTTAGTGTAATTAATTGTAACATATTCTTTTAAATAAATTGATTTATTGATGAAACTAGTCTATGCCTTCCTGGACTACAGATCCTTTTGGGTTGTGTGGGAAGAAGTGAAGGAGGGACCTTGGAGATGGGGGTTAGAAAGATGGGTGTGCAAACGGGAAGGACCCCACCCCCACCCCCAGCAGCTGAGGGTGGGAGGAGAAGCCCCGAGGCCCCTTGCCCAGAGGTCCTTTTCTGGTGACTCCTTTGGAAATGCCTTCTCCTCCCTTGGGTGTCCCAGTGGGTTGCTCCAGCCGGCCCGGGACTACCGCAGGGCTCACAGGACTCAGCCTCTGCAGGTAGAGCCTGACACTGCTCCCAGCCCCAGCCACATGGTGCACTGTTCATTGTTCAAGTTCAGCAGGAAACTGTCTAGAGCCTAACAAATGCCAGCACAGTAAGAGACACACTGGGCGCTTGTCCCCCACCCATAGCCCTGAGAGTGGGGGTGGCCCTGGGTGTTCTGTGCTGTCACAGAGCAGTCTCGGGTCCTGTGGTCCAAATCTGCTCTGAAAAGCTCAGCGTTTGTGTTAGGCTGGATATTTTTGTTATTTTGTAAACCTTTTTTTTTTTTTTTTACGACCCCTGATTGAAGAGTTTTTTGCTCCTTGATTGAAGGCCATAAAAGCAAGGACTAGTTTGACATTTCTTTTGACAGTCTGGGGAGAGACATTTGTCCTGCGTCTCATTCACTTGGCCGTCAGCCGTGAGTAATTGGACTCGGAGAAATCTGACGATGGGGAAAGAATTTGTTTTCAAATTCTTTGAAAGGAGAGGATCTGTAGAGCAATGGTAGAATCCCAGAGCTGAATTACAGAAGTTCCAGTTCACAAACGTGCTGGCCCCCTGCCCCGAGCGGGCAGCATGTCAACCGAGGCAGCAGAACAAAGGAAACACAAGGGCCGTGGCACCGGCTCTCCGTCCAGGGAGGAATGAGAGGCGTACAGGGTACAGGTGACACGGTCCACAGCAGTGAAGGGGGAAGCACTAGTTGAAAGTGGGGGAGCCTCTGGATGAAAGTGATGAAGGAAATCTTCATGAAAAAAGTGGCATTTAAGGTGGACCGTTCAGGATGGGCAAGATTTCAACAAGAAGGTGTTCAGCAAACTTTGTGGAGCTGATACGTGCCCAACGCTTATGACTGGGAATGAAAAGCCATAGGAGGGGGAGGGTCAAACTTGTCCAGATGAACAATGAATTGTCTCATTTGATTAGAAATTAGGGGTGGGGAGGAATAGGATGGAAGATGAGCCTTTGGAGAGCTGTGAACGTCAGGATGGAATGTCCTACATTCAAAAAAAAAAAACCAAAATAGTTTTGTGGGTTTTTCATCAGCTGCAGTTTATAAAACTTTTTTTTTTTAACGTTTATTTCTGAGAGAGGGAGACAGCGTGAGCAGGGGAGGTTCAGAGAGAGAGGGAGACACAGAATCTGAAACAGGCTCCAGGCTCTGAGCTGTCAGCACAGAGCCTGACGCGGAGCTCGAACCCACAAACCTTGAGATCATGACCTGAGCGAAGTCAGGTGCTTAACCGACTGAGCCCCCCAGGCTCCCCCATCCGCTGCAGTTTAGAAACATGGTTTTTCAGAATGCGTACAGAAGGGGCAGTGAAGACTCTGCTATGATTCGTTGATAAGTGGAAGTAAATCTGGGAGCCCTTATCGTTGAGCGGATGAATGCAGCATATTGGAGGGAGACCCCGCTTGTGGGGGGCCACCTGGTCACTCAGGGAAGTAGACCAAGAAGGCCCAGAGAAAGAATCTTCAAAGGCCCAGTCGCTTGCCTCAGGGTGACTCAGACGGTCGGACTTGGAGAGGACGGACTTGGAGAGGAGAGCGAGTCTTGGCCAGGAGTGGGAACTTCTGCAGTCACAAATTCTAGAAGCCAAGGCTGCGAAGGCTTTGACATTTTAGCAGGAGAATGAAAAGACTGAAGGAAGCCCTGCAAGTCGGACAGGCCGCGCAGAGCCTGTGGTGGAGGAAATGGAAACCTCTCACCTGCCGTCTGTGCCTTTCAAAGCTGTCAAAATACGGCCAGGGCGTGGGGCTGCATTGGAGGAGTCACCCGGGCTT
>NW_027531525.1:1529328-1530946 GCF_008692635.1 Crocuta crocuta
CGCCCCCCCCCCCCCCGCCCCCCCCCACCTCAGGGTATTTTTCTAAATGTCTGTTTTCGTGTCTATAAATGGAAGGCTTCTCCCGATCCCTGCTATTAATGTGTCAGCTCCACTCTTCTGCCTCAAGAGGTTCTTTCCCTTCTCCCTCCTCTTACGTTGCCATTAACGTTTGAACAGTAACTTGACTATTTTAGAAGCCGTGGAGTTTCATCCTGCTTGGTGTGAATTAGGGGTCCTATTGTCCTTGTTTCTTATTTCCTCTGCTGTCCCATTTTATTACTGCTCAGGCCTCTTCTGCTCAGAAGAGGCGGTAGTGAACTTCGGGGGCTACGAGAACTAACTACGCACCTGTACACCCTTCTGACTCTATTTGAAACTAACATGGTGCCTGAGAAATCTGCTTATACAAGAAACAGTTCAGAGCTTCCTTCTCTGTCTCCGAGCGTCCTATGTTTTGCCATCAAAATACCTGGAAGAAGGGGCGCCTGGGAGACTCAGTGGGTTAAGCGTCTTACTTTGTCTCAGGTCATGATCTCATGGTCCATGGGTTCAAGCCCCGCGTCGGGCTCTGTACTGACGGCTCGGAGCCTGGAGCCTGCTTCGGATTCTGTGTCTCCCTATCTCTCTGCCCCTACCCCACTTGTGCATCCCCCCCTCAAAAATAAATAAACATTTTTAAAAAACACCTGGAGATGATGAGCACCGGGTGATGTATGTGACTATTGAATCACTGTATTGTACACTGGAAACATAACTCTGTATGTTAACTCTACTGGGATTAAAATAGTAATAATGTAAAGGACCTAGAGCATCCTTGCCCCAAAAATGTTTTGTTTTCCCCCGTAAGACCCCTCCTTCAACCTTCATCATTCTACTGCTTGTCTGGAGAAAACCTGGCTGCAACCTTGCAGGCACAGCCAATCGGTGGTCTTCAGTTTCAGTGAGGGGTTCAGGGAGCAGGTGGGAGGAGGAGGCTTCCCAGTCCTGTTGCCTTCCGACCCCCCTCCCCCATCCCGGGAGGACCTGGCAGTCAGCATGTCGCTCTGGGGATGGCCTTTGGTTTAACGTTCCCCGTCCATCTTTCGTGTTGACCCAGAAACTGTGCTGAGGCCACGGGGAGACGCTCCGGGGAGAATTCCCAGTGCTGACACCCACTCCCGTTATCCCCCTACACACACCATGGCTGCCTGTGACCACACCCACACGCACGCGCACGCGCCCACACCCACATTTGCGATTTTGGATGCTCCCGGCTGGATTCTCTTCCTTCCGACGCCCCATCCCTCATCGCTGCCAATCTAAGAAGCGTTTCTTCCCAAAACAATGGCCACAGATACGTTTCTATAATACTTCACATGTTGCTCTCAGTTTGGGGCAGTTGAAGAGAAGCGTGGAGCAGAGGTGGGGGTAAGTGTTGGACTTATTCCTCCTTGTGCTCTGGGGAGCAGCTCTGGCCTAAGGCTGGCTGGGCTGGCAGGTAAAGAAGCTTCAAGCTGTGGGCGTAATGAGGGTGCAGATAGCGGGGTGCAGGCGCCTTGCAGTCAGGCCTCGGCACCCGAATGAGCCCTGAGGTTCCCCCCCCCCCCCCCCCCCCCCCCCCCCCACCGCACACAGCCCG
>NW_027531525.1:1531042-1539113 GCF_008692635.1 Crocuta crocuta
GTGTCCCCCCCCCCCCTCCCACCTCGCAGCTCACAGAGGAGACTCTCAGGACCAACCGGAGGGGCCTCAGGGCATATGTAGTTCCCTCCTGCTTGACGGGAGTCCCTGCCACGCCAAGCCATGCTGGCTTGAGGCTTGACGCTTGTTGGGACCTCAGCCTGAGGTCACAGAACAGGTGGTGGAGGCTGTTGTGAGAGCTCTGTGGGCTTTGGGGGCTGACAGGCCGGGCCTCCTTCCGGCAGGCATCCCTCAGGAGCTTTGTGGCCCTGGCTCAGTCCACTGCTCTCCAAAGGCTTTCTGAAGCTGTCTGTAAAGTCATATCCCGCCTCACAGGGTCGTTGGGAGGTTAAATGAGGAAAGGCGCAGCAAGGGCCCGCCACAGAATTCACAGAGCAAACGCGTCACCCCCTGTACGCGCACTGGTGGGGGCAGAACAGCTCACCCCCAGGAACAAGGGAGAAGTGGAGATCAGGAGTGTGAGACTCAAGCCCGCAGGCTTCAGAGGGAAAGGGCTGGGAACCAGAGGCCCGCGGACCTGCGTTCTTGCTACACGGCATTCCAGAATTCAGCCCCAGGGAAGGGCGGAAGAATGGGATCATGAAGCCAGTCAAGGCCTGGACCTGCTGGAAGGTCTCGGTCTCGGTCCCTCCTGACGAGTGTCCCTCCTCTACCTCCCTTCCTCCCCTCCCCAGAGCACAAGCTCCCCTACCCTCCTCCTTGCAAGACTCTTATTTGATGCTTTTAAACTTTTTTCTTTATTTAGACAGAAAAGACCAACTCTTTAAAAGTAAAATGCAATAAATAAATAAGTTAAGCATAGAGAAGTGTCTGAAACGGACTCCCCGTCTCCCCTCACCACTCCCTCCCCCCACCCGGTTCTTTCCCCTAAAACCTCTTCCTAAAGAAAATGATCAGGTAATAAACCCCTGTAGCCCTCCCCACACCCCTCCTCCCAAACACCCAATTACCCCCAAAGCAAAGGGAGAAATCAAGAGAGAGAAAAAATCCAAGGGAAACATTGTCTAAACTCCCAGAAAGAGAGCTGGCAGCGTCCGGGCCGGGCCGGGCTGGGTAACGCACGGGTGGTGGTATTTACACAGAGGGGACCAGCAGAGACTGTAAACATTTTTAGGGGTTCGGGGGAGGTCTTTTCCTCATGGAAGGAGAAGGGTCTCTGTGGCTGACTGGTGGAGAGGCAGCCCTCAGGGCCCCCCCACACCCTCCTCAGAGGGGCCCATGGGGGAGGCAGTGTTTTAGGGCCGGGAGCCCAGGGTCTGGGAATATCCTACCTCCAGCTGAGGGTGGCAGGCGGTGTGAGAGCCAGCTTCTGAGAAACCCCTAATGCGGGGAAGAGGCTGGGGCAAGGGTGAGGTGGGGGGCTTGTGGGAGGCCCCCGCTGCCCTCCCGGGGCCGCAGGCCCGCTGGTGGGGGACGCGAGTGTAAAAGCTGGGCACAGAAGGTCACCACAGGAGCCCCAGCAGAAGGCAGATACCCCTTCGGGCCTGTCCCTTGCTCCCTCACAAAGGCCAAAAGGGCACCTGGGAGGAAACAGGCCCTTCAGGAGGGGCGGGGTGGTGGGAGCGGGCCAGCGTCCTGTTCCCCCAGGGCTGTGAAGCAGCTTTTGCCCCAGAGCCCCCTGGAGGCCCTGGGCAGGTGTGCAGAGAGGGCTGGGGCCAGTCGCGGGGAGAGGGGTGCGGCGCCCCTTCCTCTGGTGTCTCCAGACCTGTGAAGGAAGGAGACAGGGGTGAAGCCGTGGGGGAGACAGAGCTGGTGCAGGTCACGGGCCCTGCAGGGGAAGAGGTAGCTGGGCTGGCTGGCGCAGCATAGGGTGGGGCTGCCTGGGGAAGGCAGGTCACCGGAAAGGCTTCGGTCCAGACGGAGCCCCCCAGCAGCTGGACAAGGGGCAGGGGTGGAGGAGACGGGAGGGAGAGGGCCCATGATACAGGAAACCAGAGGATACTCAGAAGGAGACAGTCACACAGCCCGTGAGAGAGAGAGGCTGGAAGATACGGTGACGGGGACTGGAGGGGACAAAGCCAAGGAGTGAGAGACAACAGGCAGGCAGGCAGAGATCGCGGAGAGAAAGGAGGAGAAGGGGCGGCAGACAGACACCTGGAGAAAGAGCAAGGTGGCCAGGCTAGGGCCCGGGGCTGGGCCTGGGGCTGGGGCTCCCCCAGCCCCTAGAGAGCGCTCTCATTCCTTTCCAGAAAGGAACAAAGAAAGCAAGAGAGAGATGCACAGAACACAGACCACAGTCACCAACCACTGTTGACCAAGCACGTCCCGCGAGCTGCCCCCGGCCCTGACCCTGGGCTGAGGGGCGCTTCCCTCCACGGCCCCCTCCCCGAATAACAAACAATCGGCTCCAAAGACAACACGCTCGTTCCATGCAACTTACAGGGGCCCGGAGCAGGGGTCCGGGGATGGGGGCTTCGGCCGACAATGGACACGGGCCCTGGGCTGGGGGGCCCCCGGGGTGGGGGGAGTTAAGCAGCCAGGATTGGGGGGAAAGGGGGAGAAACAGAAAACGTGGGTATTGTTCTTGGGTTGTGTTTTTTCAGGGGGTTGGTCCAAAGGAGATTAAACAAACACAAAAGTCCCCAAAGTTCACAGCTCTGCGGCTATGAGGCTGGGGTGGTGGTGGGCAAAGGGGTGGAGGGGACCCGTTCAGTGAAGTTCAGGCGCTGCGCCATTTTGTTCGGCCTCCTCCGCCTGAACGTGGGAGGCCTGAAGCTTGGCCGCCCCCCCCGTCTGTCCTGTGTACTCTGCGCTGTCCTGCGGGTCTATATTACCCGAGAGCCCAGAGTCTACACTGCCTGGGCCAGGACCCCGAGGGCCCGATGTCCCCGCCTCTCGGGAGAATAGAGATTCCAGGAGCCATGATTCTAGGACCCTCCAGTGCCTCACCCAGCCTCCTTGCCCCCCCATCTCTACTCCCCTAATTCCACTCCAACCCAGAGGAAAACCAGAAAGAGAGACACACAAACACATGGACACTGACCAGGCAAACAAGACCAGATGCTGAGGAAGACCTGGGCAGTAGACACAGATACAGACAGACTTGGCTCTCTCTGGGGTCACAGTGTGTGTGTGTGTGTGTGTGTGTGTGTGTGTGTGTGTGTGTGTGAGAGAGAGAGAGAGAGAGAGAGAGAGAGAGAATGACTCAGGTGATTGAAACACATCAGTGGAGGGAGCGATGATACCAGGTCTCTGCTTAAAGTGCCCGGTCGGGGTGGGGTGGGGGCAGGCATCCCTGAGGCTGAGGGAATGGGGGAGGAGGGTCTAAGGGAGGGCCCTGGTTTCAGTGTGCGGTAGCCGGAGCGGTCACAGGACAGGGGCAGGACCCACCTGGGGGCCCTCAGTAGGGCCGGTTGGCGTCCTTAGGCCGCTTTAGCTGGACTTTGAGGCGCTTCATGCCAATCTGGAAACCGTTCATGGCCTGGATGGCAGCCTGGGCACTGGCCGGATTGTCGAAACTCACAAAGCCTGAGATGAGAGGGGCATAAGGCCCGGTCCAACCTCGCCTCCCTCTCCTGTGCTCAGGGCCAGAGCCTGCTCTTTGGTTCCCCGGCACCCCGCTACTTCCTGCAGGGACCCCGAATGCCTGGAAGGCTGCCTGGCACATAGTAGGCATTTGATGAGCAGCTGCTAACCAATGGGCTGAGTGAATGAATGCGGCCCAGCCAGTCACGTGCACTAGGACAGTCTTTCTAGCACAGCCCTGCCTTAGCCCGGTTAACTCTGAACCTGCCCCTGGAAAACACCACCTCTGGCCCTGCCTGACTTCACAAGCAGGGAGGACAGCTCCCCTCTCCCCTGACACAGCCTTTCAGACATGAAGGCAAAACACTCCGCTTGCTAAGCCTTCCTTTTGAAAACCAAACATCCCGTTTCTGAGCCTCTCCTCCAGACCTGCTGGAGCATGAACTTGACCAGTGCTCCAGGGGAAAAGGCAAAGCCCTGGTTTTCAGAGGACGAGCCCGGCCTGGACGGAAGCTGGTATGGGATGTCGAGGGTGTAAGGACTGGCTCTTGACAACACCGGGACAATCCGGATCTCAAAGCTGGGGCCCACCACGACCCTGAATGCCTTCCGGTGTCCCATACCCTGTCCTCAGCCGGCGTTTGCCAAACACGTGCAGTATTTTAGGTCCGGGATCACCCCATCTTACCGAAACACTTGCTCTGGTTGGTGGCCCGGTCAACAAAGACTTTGGCTGAGATGACGTGGCCAAACGGGACAAACATCTGGAGGACCTCTGAGTCCGTGAACTCCTGGGGCAGGTGGTAGATGAAGATGTTGCAGCCGTCAGGGCCTGGGTGGCAGCAGAGACGGAGGAAGAGCTCAGTGAGGGGGGCACTGGTGGCAGGGGTCAGGGGAAAGCAGGCCGGGAAGGACCCTCCAGGCCCCGCCCCCCACCATGCAGGCCAGAGTGCCCAAGCCCCATCCCGCCACCTCTTCCCACAGGAGGGTCCAGGGCCAGGCTCTGAGCGGGCCCCAGGGGGTCCCCAGCCCAGTACTAGGGCACTTCCCCCGCCCCCCAGGTCGTGCCCCAGCCGCACCTTCCCTTTGCTGCTGCTGCTGCTGCTGTTGCTGCTGCTGCTGTTGCTGGGGAGGAGGAGGGGGCTGCTGGGCGACCAGGGCGGGGGGCTGTGGGAACGCGGGCGCAACCAGGCTGTAGGCTGCTGGGTAGGCTGCTGGGGTAGGAAAACGGAGACCACTAATGGGGTCCCGAGAGTCCCCTGGCTTCCAACGCACTCTGGCCAGCCCCGGGTCCCTCCCCCTCTCCCGTCGGGGGCCCTGTGCTCCTCACCTGTGTAGTGCTGCATGCCCGCGTAGGCCTGCTGCAGGGGGTCCACGGGGGCCGCGGGGCTCTGGGCTGGGGAGAGCAGCACCGGCGGGGGGGGGGGGGGGGGGGGGGGGGNCGGGCCGGATGGGACAGCGCGCCGACCCTCAGAGCCCGGAGCCTGTGACTGGCTGTGCAACCCCGGACTTCTCCAGGCCTCAGCTTCCCTGGCCGACAGCGGGAAGGGACACCCGGGCCCAGGGAGGAAAGAGGGGCAGAAAGCGCTCTATAACCCAGAGGCCTGTGTCCCCGCCGACTGCCAGCAGAGGGCGTGGTGGCTTGGATGGTTGCTGGGGACGGGTGAGCAGGCAGAGACCCCCACCTGGGTAGGGGTGAACCCCGTTGGGATACAGAGCATCGGGGGCAGGCTGCCCGGTGGGCTGGGTGGGCACCGGGCTGTAGCCGTTGACGCCCAGGGCGGCAGGGATTGCAGAGACAGGCGTGGCGGCCATGGCAGGAGGGGTGCTGGTTCCTGGGGATGGGGGGGGAAGCGACAGAGCAGAGCAGAGAGGCAGACACACAGGCACACAAGTGCAGAGAACCAGTCAGCAAGTCTGAGGCAGAAGGGAGGAGGCCAGACGCTCTCAGTCCTGAAGTCCCCTCCAGACAGACCCTGTCTCTGGCTCCCCAGAGCAGTACCTTGTGCCCACCCCCTCCCCACTCCTCCCCACCCCCTGTGGTAGCTCATCCGACTTGGCCCATTCACAGCAGGCCTTGCCCGACCTTACCTGAGGAGGGGGTGATGGGGGTGGCGATGAGGCCGTTGGCATTGATGGCGGCCATGTGTTGCATCTGCACGGCCGCCATGGTGGCCATGGGGCTGAGGTAGGCACTGTGAGCCGCCACCAGGGCCGCCTGCTGCTGCATCAGCTGGGGGAAGGGGACAGGAGAGCGGGTAGGTCCAGTGCCCGGCCTCTCTCCCCTCCCTACCCTGGGCCTTGGCACTGGGAGGGTGGGGGCAGGTCCCGGAGGCTGGGAGGAGACAGGGACGGGCCTGGCCCAGCACCAGGGGTCAGTGCTCACGGCCTGGGTGTAGGCGCTGTAGGCTCCGAACTGCAGGGCGATGGGGCTGAACATGCCCAGCTGGGTAGCCACCTGCTGCATCCGGCGGAGACCTCGCTCCTTCTCCGTGTCAGCAAACTTCACCACCAGGCTGGATGACGCACCCTGGGCGTGGGCCAGAGGCGTGCTCAGGGGGACAGAGTCGGCGGGGTCTCTTCTCCCCAGGGCCCTCAGCGCCCGGCCTCGGTTCCACCCCTCAAGGCTTGCCCGCTGGGAGGGCAACCATGACCCCTACCCCATGTGCTGGGAAGGGGAAGCCTCACATCTTAATGCCACCCTGCACTAAAGAAGAAGCCAAACCAAGAGCATTTGCGAGAACTGTTGTAAGAATCTTAGTCTGGAGTGCGGCTCTCTGTCCCATGCTGCGTCTGCTTGGCCGCGGTCCTGCTAAATGCTTGCCCTGCCTCTACAGGGGAAGTTTTAGAGTCAGCTAGCTCCATCTGAGGGGCTTGCTCTGCTGGAGTGGAGCAAGTGTCCAGACGCGCAGCCAGTGGGGTGGGGGCTAGGGGAAGGTGGGAGAGGAGATGGGAGTGCTGGAGGAGGCCAGAGAGGAGGGCAAGGCAGTGGAGTGGAGATGAGGGACGGGGGTAGGGGTCGGGGTGCTGTCATCTGAGCTGTGAATGTAAGTGGGGCGGGGGGCGCTCACTGGCAGAGTCCGGCTGCTGTGAAGGGTGTTGATGGCCGCCTGGGCCTCAGCATGGGTCTGGAACTTCACAAAGGCACAGCCTATGGATTCAAGAGAAATGAGGAGAGGGTGAGTGCCCCTCCCCGCAAGGGCCCCAGCAGCGACCCCCCCATCATTGCCCAGGAATCAGTGTGGGAGGGGCAGGAAGACCAGAGGGCCCCATTGGGGAACTGGTAGCGACTTGGTACCTTTGCTGGTGCCGTCTGGCCCCCGGAGCACCGTGCACTCGTCTATGGTCCCAAAAGGCTCGAACATCTTTCTGACGTCCTCATCTGTCTGCTGCTTCCCTAGCATCCCCACAAAGAGCTTCCGGTCTTCTGGGGGGTGGGGCACAGGAGGAGGGGCATGTGCAGGGCCTCCTGGCCGCCTTCCCAGCTCTACTTCCACTAGGGGCAGGGAGAAATCCTGCCCTTCTCGGACTTCAGCAGCTCCCTGGGGCTGCCAACGCTGCCCTCACCAAGGGATTAATGCTTCTAGCGTGTGACACTGGTGATGCTTGGGGCAATGGGGCACAGCTACACGGAGTGCTCGTTCCAGCTCCAGAGGACTTGCACTTGGCTCTGGGCTTCAGTGTTGCCATCTCTACAATGGGCTGGATCACATGCCCTCTGGCCACACTGACTTCAATCCCCACCTTGACTGGGAACCCTTCGGAATTCTCAGATTTTCTTCCTCCAGAGAGGCTGCGCCTCAGTTTCTCCAAGCCCCGGGCCTGCAAGTTGGTGGGGCCGGACTGAGTCCAAAGTCTAAAGGTACAGAACCTACCTCCTCGGCTCTCGCTGTCGGCTGGCTTGACCTGGATCGGCCTGTTCATCTAAAAGGAGAGAAGAGAAGGCAGCTGCTGGGGACCCCCTCTAAGCACCCCCAAGAGCCCTCCCCAAGCCAGGACCTGCAGAGAGGCTAGAGGGAGGAAACCCCAGGCCCTAAATTGCTGATAGGAAGGAAGGGATGGGCCTAATCTTGCTCAGGATTAGGACCCGAGCGGATTAGAGGCAGAGCAAGCTGAGGGTGTAGAGGAGGCTGGTCCTGGGCTGGCTCCAGGCTCCAGTGAGGACCCAGGTGACTTGGCCAGGGATAGGGATGCTCTCCTTCGGGGGCGAATGCAGCTGCCCAGAGGACCTGGGTCCTAAATCAGAGCCCGACCGAGGGGCCATCCAGCAAGGGCTGCCTCAATTTCACAAAGTAGGAGCAACAGAGGCCACTCCATCCAGCAGCCCCAAAGACTAGACTGAGGGACACCCCACAGATGTCCCGACTTCCTTCTGACCCCTGGAGGTGTGTCCGCCTCTCTCTCTGCCCCCCACACCCCTTGACCCCAGGGGGAAGGCACTCGGGCAGCACAAAGGGAGCAGATGCCCAGTCTCCGTGGCAACGGGAGAATGCGCGCCATGGCAACCGCCCACTCAGCCTGATTTATCCCTCCCGTCGCCCTGGCGACCGTGGTGACGTCATCACTTCTGCTGCTCCCCACACCCAGA
>NW_027531525.1:1539247-1545745 GCF_008692635.1 Crocuta crocuta
GTGGGGGCTGGGAGGTGGGGGAGGGGCCCAGGACCAGCTTCCTGATTTATGCCCAGCCGGCTCTGCTGGGACCACACTGGCCCCTTCCCTGCCTCCCTCCTCTGGACCACATCCTTGGTGTCTCCCAGCTGAGAGGGCTCTAGAGGGGGAATGGCTGTCCCGTGCTTGTTTAAGACTCTCCTTGACTCTCCCTAGACCCTGAAGTCCCGCAGAGCTGTCCCTTTGTTCAGCCTCCAGTGGAAATGCAGACCCTCACCCCCCCGCCAGCCCCGCTCTCCATGTTTCCGTCCACTGAGGGGACTTGGCAGTGACTCCTGCAGGTTGGTTTCCTTAGCTAGGGTGGGAAACATCTTTGGAACTGGAGGGAGGGGAAGGACTCAGTATTTCGTGTCTGAAAGTATTTTGTTATTGTGGACCAGGAGCACTGGGGTGGCACCTGGTCACCCCACCCCGCTCATCTGGCCAGAAATAAATATTAAACAAAAGAAGCCATTTATCCACATTCTAAGGGGAGGGGTGACAGGTAGCCTCAGGAAAGGCACTGGACTGGGGGGCATGACTGGCCCCACCACTCACTAACTGGGTGATCTTGGATCAGTCACCTTTCTCCTCAAGGCCTCAGTTTCCTCACGGGTAAACAGTGGCAGATCAGGTGGTGGTGGTGGGTCAGGCTACTCCCGGCTCTAGTGCTGCAGCCGTGGGAGATCCCGGGTGTCCTCACTGGTGCACAAAGATGGGCAGGACCGATGGTTGCCTCCTGCCCCTTCGCAGCCTGGACCCCCTTTCCGATATCTGGCCGTTCCAGTCAGTCTGACGACTGTGCTGGTGAGGTATCCCCAGCTCTGCATCAAACCTAAGCCCCACCTCGGCTGACACCCCTGCCCTTGCCCTACCCCCACTTATGGATGTGAGAGCAGCTGTGGGGGAGGTGGGTAACAGTCCCCCAAATCCTCCAGCCAATCTGCCCCCAGCTTTATCCTCCACCAATCTGGGATTATCCCATCGGGACTCAATCTCCTCAGGAGTGTGTGTGTGTGTGTGTGTGTGTGTGTGTGTGTGTGTGTACGCGTGTGAGAGAGAGAGAGGTGCAGGGGTGGGGGTTGGCCACTCAGGCCCCTTAGTCTTGCACCCTCCTCCTCTCTGCACCCCAGCACCCCACACACACAGAAGAGGAAGAATCTGAATCAGAGAGCTCCCACAGCATCAGGGAACTCTTTCCTTGACACTAACCCCTTCCCAAAAGCCCCTGGGGATTTGCTGTTCTAGTTGGGGGGAGGACCCAAGATGGATGCCATTCCCTTGCTGCACAGGCTCCCGGGCACAAAAATAGCACCTCAATAAATACCAGCTGATACGGATTCGCACAAAGACACACGCAAGCACACAGGCCACAGCACAGAGCACACTGAATGGAAGGCGCCCTTCACTCCGTCACAGGCAGCCCTCCTTGGTGGCCCCCAGTGCCCCAGGCCCGGCTTCTCCTTCTTGGCCTGGCACTTCCTGTGGGGAGCTCGGCCTTTGTTAGCTCAGCCCTGGCACACCTGCCCCCTCCCCTGAGTCCAGCTGGGCCTGTTTACCTGGCAACCCGGCGTCAGCGCCACCCTTCCCTAGCCACCGCCAGCCAGGTGGTAAGCCCTCCCGAGGGCCTCCCAAAGAAGAAGAAGCTATTTATACTCCAAGAGTATCGCTCATTGCCCCCACCAGCTTGGTCACTCATAAGGCCCCCATCCTCGTCACCAATAGCCAAGACCCCACTTCCAGGAAGAGCTCATTATTTCCAGCAAATCTAATTCTCTTGAGGGTACAGGCCTGCTGCCCTGCCACCCCAGGCCCCACAGCCCCTTCCTCAGGTGTCCAGGACCACACGCGGGTCCTCCCAACGGGGCCAGGGTCCACTGGCCCCACAACAAGCCAACAGTGAGGGCCGATTTCTCCAGAACCATGTCTCCAGAGAGGGGGTTTGGGCCCTAGCAAAGGGGGCAGGGCAGGCGAGGCAGAGAGGCCTCCAGGAGGCCACGCCCTGCTGGCAGCAGGAACCCGGGGGCTTGTGGCAGAGCCCCTCCTGGGAACACTCAGGGGACAGAAAAGGAAACGGGACTTGACAAGCCACAGGCCCAGCCTCCATTCTTCCTCTCTGCAGCCCAAGCAACTCCCCAATATGGTGGCCCCTTCCAGATTCTGGGGTGACAAAGATGAGGAGAAAGAAGAGAGAGGTAAATGCTCCCAGTGAAAAAGAGCCTGTACTGATGGGGCGCGGGCGGGGCGAGGCGGGGGTGGCGCCCAGCTAGCTCAGTCAGTGCAGGTCGAAACTCTTGATTTCGGGGCTATAAGTTCGAGCCCCGCGTTGGGTGTAGAGATTACTTAAAAAAATAAAATATCTTAAAAACAGAGCGTGTATTAAGAGGCGGTAGAGATTAGACAGCAGGAAGGACTTCTCACAGAGGCGGCACACTATACGCACGTGCACGCGCGCACACACACACCCATAAACACTGAATGACTTTCTGAGGGAACAACAGCTCCAGGAAGGCAGGTGGCAGAGAAAAGACCTGGGGGATACAGAGGGGCAGGCAAAGCCTGCTCACAGACATCTGCTCCCCTACTGGCCTGGTCTGCCCCCCCACACCCCCAGCACATGGGGGGGGCAATGGAGGATGGAATCCCCCATTTCCTGTTAGATAAGGCTCTGGCAGGACAATCTGGCTTCTGTCCCCTGAGGCCAGAGCCAGAACGGAGGGCTTCATGTCACCTGAGAGCTCACTCATGGGCAGGGCTAGACAATCATTAACCAGGCACCCTTCACCCTGGGCCTATTTTTTCAGGAAGGGGAGGCAGCCCTGGACAGCTGGAACCCTGTCTGAGCATATAGGCAGCTGGGGGAGGGGGGCTGACCCATGACAGGTGCCCCAGCTGGCACAGAAGGCCTGGGGGCTCCTGCCCACCCTGCCCAGGCCATCTCTGTCACCAAGTATGCACCCCAGGCTCCCTTCCTCTCTCTGCCTTCTCCCTTCGCCCCTTCTGGTTCCTGTGGTGGAGGGGGGGGGCTCTGAGAGCAAGACAACAGAAGAAGATGAGACACAGTGACAGAGATGAAAACTACTGATTTGTCAGCGGTCTCCACAGAGAAGAGGAAAGGAAGGAAAGTTGAGAGGTGACCTGATGGAAACCAGGCTTCCCAGGGATGCATGTGCCTGCACCCACACACCCAGGCTGGTGGATGCACACGTGCACACGCACGCTCACACAGGCTCCCTGGATCCCAAGCCTTCTCACACACTCGCACAGATCCTCACTTCTACGGGCAACGGCTGTTCTGGCTGCCTGGTCTCCAGCTGGGACAAGGCAGCGGGCTGAAAGCCGGGCTGGCTTCGAGATTGGCTCTCCTATGCATTCAAGGCTGGGGGGTCACAGAGGGGGTGGGGCACAGACCTCGTGAAGGTTTGAAGTTGGGAGTGGTCGAAGCAGCTCTAATTTCCCTGGATGCCCTCACCCTCCTCTCCCATCTGTGTCGTGTGTTTCCCTCCCAGGAAGATGGAGAATCAACCTTTTTCTCCATTTCCCACGTGGGGGAAGGGGTGGAGGCTGTGACACGTGTGTCTCCAGCGCCCAGGCTGTGCGCAGGGGTGAGGGGAGGGATGGGGTTCATTTTCAGGACTGCATCCTGGGGCTCCCAGGGCGGAAGTCAGCAGAAGCAGACAGCAGAATGGAGGGCACATCCTTTCCCCTCAGGGCGTGACTGGGGGCAGCCTGACACTCTCCAGCCCTGCCAGCCCAGGCCTCGGGGCCATCTGCAAGCCTGTCTCAGAAGAAGAGAAAAAGGGCTCTGACCTCACAGGAGAGGGGCAATGGGGGGAGGGCAGGCACCCCGCCACCCTGGGCACGCTTTGGGCACCCTCAGCGATGAGGTCTGCCCCCGCTGGCCCCCCAGCCCGGGGCCCACCTGCACCCTACTCCACTCTGATGCCCGGGGCTCTTCCTAGGAGACATGGGTGAGTCTGTCAGAGTTCGGAAGCCAGCACAGACAGAGGTGGACGTCCACCAGGCCCCAGCTGTCCTGTCACAGCCAGACATCACCCCTGCAGAGCCACAAAAGAGTGCCTGGGTGCCTCCTGCTCGTTTTTGTCCGAAGTCTGAACCCACGCCTCCCAACCAGCTAAGTTCTCTAAGTGTTGCCCCATGAGCAGCTTGGAAAATGGGGAAGGGGCTGCATCTGCTCCTGACCAAGGTCGCATTTGTTCTGCTCATTGCTGTCTTTCTTCTCTCCGGGTAAAAGAAATAGAAGAAATGCGGGCATCTTCAGCAAGAAAGAGGGGTGTTAGAAGGAGAGGGGTGCTTCCTGGCGAGGAGAGGAGGAGGTGGAAAATAGGCTCCACGTCTCAGGAAGGTGGTGAGCTCCCTGCCCCTTCTAGGGCCCTTCTCAGCCCCCTGGCCCTGCAGATGCGGGACTCACCCCTGGAAGCGTCTTCTGTTCGTGCAGGGCGCTCTGGGCCTTCAGGGCTGAATCGCGGGCACAGTAGGTCAGGAAGGCACATCCTGAGGAGGGGCAGGGGCAAAGAGACCCGGCGGGGGTGAGTCCAAGGTCTCCCCTCCCTTAAAGTCTCCCCCACCATGAGACTAATGACTGGGAGGCTTGTCTCTTCTTTCCACCCTCTGCCTGCTGGAGTGGGGAGGTGCATGAGGGCCTGGACATTCTGCCCCAGCGAGTCCCGGGGCAGAGACCCAGAGACTGGGAGGTTTATAGGTGGTGATGGTGGGTGAGGGGACTGTTGGGAGAGGGGGCTTTGTGTGTGTGGGGGGGTAGAAAGGGCATGTGGTGGCCAGACAAGTGTGTGCAGTGTGCTCCTCTCTTCCTTAAGGCCGGCCTCTCTTCCCCTTCTCCTTCGCCTCCACCTCTCTCCATCTTGGGCCCCATCACCCCTCTCCTCTCCATTCTCCCAATTCCTCATCTCTCTCCAACTCTGAGGGAGGCAGGTGGAGGGAGGAGAGTGGGATGGAGGAGAAGGAAAGGGGAGAGTAGGAGGGGGAGACAGTGGGCTCCCACCCCCTTCCCCATCCCCACCCCCAGTGCCTGGGGCTCTCTGAGTCCTGACCGGGGCCTGACCCTGTTTAGGGAGAGTGCACAGCCCTGGGCAGGCCCGAGGAGTGCCTCTTGGCCCAGCTCTCCTAACTTCCCGCCCCCATACTTCCCAGATCTGTACCAGTCTCTGTCCTCCATACCCTGCTTCTCAGGTCCCTCTCTTGGGTCCTGGAGTGGCCCTGCCCCATCCATGCCCACTCTTGCCAGGTTGACCCCCACCCTAATAATGTCTGAGGTCACTAACATTCTCAGGCGTGTGCACACACACACACACACACACACACACACACACCTGCTGGGTTCCCTATCTCCCAAACCAGATCTCTTGGTCCTCCATCCTTATTTGAGTTCATCCACGACATCATCCCCTTCGCCTCCAGCATCCACATCTCTGCATCCCCCTCCATAGCTCTTCCCCCAAAGATGCCCTCCTCAGGCCTGCATCTGAGTCCCCTGCTAACCTGGCCGGTCCCTTCCAGCTCCTCCATGCACTCCTTAGCACCTGAACTCTTTCCTTCCACATTGGTCCTTTCCAGCCACTTAGGCCCTCCAGGTTGGCTTCCCCTCCTCCCAGCCTCCCCTCCCAGCCCTGACACCTCTCCAGCCTGGCCTGACCCCTCACCCTTGTGCAGCCCGGTGTACTTGTCCTTGATGACAGTCAGCTCGAAGATCCGACCAAACTGTTCGAAGATGGGCTTCAGGTCCTTTTCCTCCAGATGCCTCGGGATCTGCCCCACAAACAGCTTGATGGCATCCGGCTCCTTCATTGGGGCGGCCCAGAAGAAGGGGCCGAGGGGAGCAGGGAGAGGCCCAAAGGCCAAGGGGAGCTGCCCAGCAAGGAGGCAAGTGGTGGGGGCCGGGGCCCAGCCGGAGCTGGCTTTCCCGTCGGCCCCCAACCCCAGTGCTGAGCAGAGGGGCAGCTCTTCACACAAAGGAGGCCCAGGGCGTTGAGGGCTAGGGGTCAGGGGCCTAGGCAGACTCTGTCATGCCACCAGGGGGCATAGCCCAAACAAATGATCTCCCTCCCAGAGATCTGGCAAATATCCCAGGATGGGGGTCAGTGTGCTCAAGACCTGGAGGGTCAGGGTGGTATCAGGGGCGCCTGGAAGTGGGGGTGAAGAGCTGGAGTGGGGGAAAGGGCCTGAGGAGGGTGATGGAGAAGGAGGCCTAGGGGTTAGGGGCCTGGTAGGTTGCCAGCGGCGTCAGGGGTGGGGGCACTCCTGATGTGGGGCAGGTTGGAGCTCTCGTTGGCTTTCCCGGGAGGACACCTCCCCTGTGGCTGATCCTTCTGCTGGGTCCGAAGATCCCTGATGCCAGATGCTTGATCTCTGATGGCGGCAGGGCTCCGGGGGTCCCTTTTGCCCTGCCGCCCCCCTGCAGCTCCTCCCCTCAGCCCCCCTCCCACCCCCACCCTGGTCCCC
>NW_027531525.1:1545766-1565862 GCF_008692635.1 Crocuta crocuta
GGCCGCTCCCTCCTCAACAAAAACCTCCCCCCTCCACACCCCCCTCCCCACTCCCACCTCCTTTCCCCTGACATCAGTGATGTCAGTCTCAGGGGTGGAATACAAATTCTCTACCCTGGAGAGGGACGCACAATCCAGACAAGAGCCACGCCCTCTTTCCATCTCCTTCCTCTCTGACTCCCTTCCCGCCCCCAGAAGAGCAGCTGGTCCTGTTGATAATAACCCTTCCCCCATCTTACTCCCCAATCACGAGTTGGGCAAGACACTAAGATGGAGAATTTATAGAGGAGCCCTAAGGTGGGGTCCATTGTTCCGGGGGCTGGAGCTGTCCCCGGTGCTGGAAGCGAAGACCCAGGAGAGGGGCGCAGGGGGGAGGAGGAGAGGGAAGCCGGCATCTGGGGATACCGAATGTGGGGAGCCAAGGAAAGAATCAGGGAACAGAAAATGGCTTGGGAACAGTTGGGCAGGTTGAGGGTGGAGGAGGAGGGAGGTGTAGATGGGGTGGGAAGCAGGTCTCAGAAGCTGAAGGAAAGGGCAGAAGGGCATCCAGAGAGGAAAGATGGAAAGGGGGGTGGGGAAGGGGAGAGCAGGGTGAAATGAGCGCAAAGAGAGAACTGTGCATTTTCCAGAAAAGGATCCGAGAAAAACTGTGTCTTGCTGGCATTTGCCAACGCCCCCTTCTCTCCCTCTTGGTGGTTTGTGTGTGTAAGTGCGTGGGCAGGGAGGCGGCAGTGGTGATGACTTCGAGAGCTATTGCTTGCAAGCTCCTTGAAGACCAGGACACTGTTTAATTCAGCATTTTACTGTTTGGTGTCTAGCACAGTGTCTTGCTCATACCCAGTTGCTTAACGATTATTTCTTTAGTAAACAGTTGATGCAAAGAACCTCTGGTAAGAGGAGATTCCTGATTCTTTTAGGGGGAAGAACCAGGGCTGGCAAGCTCCCCTGCAGGGCAGAAGAAACCCAATTTCTCCTCCCTTTGCCCCCCTCTCCCAGTTAGGTTCCTTGAGTGGGACTCTCAAAGTGAGTCAGGTAGCAAAAAAACGGGTGGGGGCAGCACGCTTGCGGGCCATTACTCTCCTAACAGCCATTCCTCTATGGATGGTCTGTTTGCCCCGTAATCTCGAGGGAGCTTCACCTATTGGTGCACTGGGCCCACTCATGGCACCGCTCCATGCGGGGAGTACCTGCTGACATCAACTCTTCCAGACAGGGCAGCTCTTGCTTGCAGCCTTTGAAGAACACCCTGTCTCCTGTCATCCCCTTCTTCACCCCAGAGTGCTGCTGATGTCCCACAGTGGCACCAATGTCTCTGAAATAGGTCTCAACTCAATCTCAGCAGCCCCCATCCTTCCACTACCATAGCAGGCAGGCTGCTCTTCTGGACAGGAAGTAATAGTAAAAGTCAGTGCTTAGATGACACTTATGGTGTCCCGGGCATTGTTTCAAGTGCTCTGTATTTACTAATTTGTTTAAGCCTCAGCACCACCCTATGATAAAGCTTCTACCATCATCTCCAAATAAAGAGGAGGGAACCAAGTGGCGGAGAGAGAAAATGGCTTGCCTAATGTTGGGCAACTAGCAAGGGGTCTCATGAGGGTGGAGCCCAGGTGGTCTGGCTCCTGAGTCCTGAGTTTAACCCCCATATCAAATGCTCCCCATGGGAGTGAGGGCAGTGGCTAAACCTGGCCTTTTTCCCTCCTGTATCTTCATCTGAGCCCTGTTTGAGAGATGGCTTTCTTTCTACTGCTTGATTCTCTGTTGATCACCTTCCCTTCTTCCTTAGCCTGGGTTTGAGTGCACGCACGCACGTGTGTGTGTGTGTGTGTGTGTGTGTGTGTGTGTGTGTGTGTGTGTGATTACACTAAACAGGCACATTGAGGGGAGATGGTAGAGGACCCAGTACTGCATGGTCAGAACACGTGATGACACTGCCAGGGAACCAAGAGTGCAGACACATCTGGAAAGTAACTTTCCACCCCTACTCCACCCTCACTGCTCCTTTTCTTGCCTTCTAATCTGATCTTGGTATTTACAGGGATGCTAAATAGATCACACCCTCTGAGCATGAAGTCTAGGAAGACCCCATGGCCCTGTTGATCTTGTTACTACGTGTCTTGTCAGCAGATCTGCTGCCCTGCTGCTCATTCAGGCTTGGGGCTAATCACATTAATTGAAATATTCAACATTTACAAAAATGAATTATAATGAACTCCCCTCACTCCTCCCTCCAGTCAGCAATTGGGGAGACAGCTGCAGGCAGCAGAATGCCTCCAGTCCCCAGATGGAAGGTTTCCATCTGAAAGGAGAGGCAGCGGTAAGGGGAGAAGAGGCCGGAGCTTGCTTCAGGCTACGCTTGCTGGGTAACTGTGGGCACATCTCTGTCCTGTGAGTTAACTCTGGGGGGTAAATCCTATGACTCAGAGGCCCATTCTGAGGAGTTGCTCTCCAGGAGGAAATGAGGCTTCCCAGCCCTCCTTCTTCCAAGGTTCTTTCTCAGCCTGCCATCCCCAAGCTCACCCTCTTTCTTATTCTTCTGCACTCGACGCTAAGCTGCCCTACATAAAAAAGATGATTGACTTTATAAAGGGAGAGTTCTACTCCTGATTTTAGATTCTTAGAAAATGAGACATGCTGAATAATTGAGATATTTTTCAGAAAGGGCAAAATGTAGTGGTGGAAATGGTAGGCAGACTTGCGAGTCACTTGCTGGCCTCAGCACCTGAAAGCAGAGGGGAACCACCTTCAGGAGAAGCCATGAGCCCGTACCAGCAACCTGTTATGTGATCTTCCTTCCATCAAGGGGCTTCTGTCTCATATGGAGAGGGAAGATTGACCAACACCAGGTGCAGTAGTGAGGACTGAGATGCTTTTGGGTAGAAACCAAAAGTAAGTAGAAGTAGCCTGCTTGTGTACAACCATGGGTGTTTGGGCCATGGGATCTGATCAGTCAAGAAAAGGTGGACTGCTTTTCAAAACACAAGAAGACCACAGACTGGCAGAAGGAGAATATTACTTATTTTATGCATGGGGTGTGAAGATGGAGAGAATTTTACCTACTTATGTGTGTGTGTGCACGTTTGCCAATGCAGACCAAACAAACCATATATTGTTTAATATAATGTGAGCCATATATATATAATTTAAACATTTCTAGTAGTCACATTTAAAAAGTTAAAGAAACAGGGGCACCTGGGTGGCTCAGTCGGTTAAGCGTCCGACTTCGGCTCAGGTCATCATCTCACAGTTTGTGGGTTTGAGCCCCGCGTTGGGCTCTGTGCTGACAGCCAGCTCAGAGCCTGGAGCCTGCCTTGGATTCTGTGTTTCCCTCTCTCTGACCCTTCCCTGCTCACGCTGTCTCTATCTCTCTCTCTCAAAAATAAAACATTAAAAAATAAAACAAGTTAAAGAAACAAGTGAAATTACTTATTTTAAGTTTTTATTATTTATTTTGAGAGAGTGAGAGAAAGAGGGAGGGAAAGGGAGAGAGGGAGAGAGAGTGTATCCCAAGTAGATTCCATGCTATCAGTACAGAGCCTGATGCAGGGCTTCAAATTAGAACCTGAGAGATCACGACCCGAGCCAAAATCAATAGTCATATGCTTAACCAACTGAGCCACCCTGGCATCCTGAAATCACCTTAAATAATAGGTTACACTGAACTGATATATCCTAAATATTATTCAAAGTGTTTATACGATATATCTAAAATATTCAACGTGTCATCCATATAAAGACTATTAAAAGATTTTGCTTTTTAAAAACTACGTGTTCAAGGGGCACCTGGGTGGTTCAGTTGGTTGAGCATCTGACTCTTGATTTCGGCTCAGATCATGATCTTGGGGTTGTGGGACTGAGGCCACCGTCAGGCTCCCTGAGCGTGGCGCCTGCTTAAGACTCTCTCCCTCTCTCTTTCTCTCTCTCTCTCTCCCTCTGCCCCTCTCCCCCCCTCATGCTCTCTCTCTCAAAATGAGTTTAAAACAAACAAAATGTACATGTTCAAAATCCAGTGTGTATTTGACGCCTGATAGCACATCTGACACAGCAACACTTCGAGTGCCCAATAGCCACAGGTGGCTCGTGGTGACCATATTGATGATAGAGCTTAAGGGGTTCCCTCACTAGCTACTCTGGGGGTACAGGGGCAGGAAGAGACAGGTCTTGGCCAACCAGAACTGTCACCTCTGATTAACCTCTGCTCCTGCCTGAAAAAATCACTTGTGACAGGTGGCAGCTTATCTACCTCTCTATTAACTCTTTCTCCTAAAATCCAGACAAACAACCATAGTGATTAGTAACCTGAATGAGGGACCTGCAGCTCACTGCCTAATCTACCTTCAGTGATTTTTCCCTGGCTCTGGAACTGCCAACATTTTCACTTCTTCTCCTCAGTCTGTGCTGAGGATAGAGGCAGACCACAGAGAGACCCCCTCAAAGGCCATGGTCTAATGCTGGGCTTGTTTCTCCTTGGGCAGTTCACAAATCTGAAAGGCCAGCCTTCTTTCCAGTGTTCTCCAGAAGGCCTTTCCTGGGCCTGATCTCTGGGGATGCAGAAACTCAGCATGACGTGTGTTGACAGGCTTCTGCCCTTTCCAGGCCTATTTCCAGCTCTCTGGCTTCATGTTTCACTTTCCTTTCTTAATTAGATGCTAGAAGAACACACCTTGAAGACCAACTGCTTTTCACCTCCTCCGTTCAATTGGGAGTGGAGAGAGAATTTGGAATTTAGGAGGAGCAAGTTCTCTACACAAGAAAGTCAGTCCAAAAGGGGAAACCTCTGGCAAGATGCCCCCCAGGTCCTTTCCAGTATTTCTGGTGTGAGAACGTTCCCTCCTTTGCAGAATTCAGTTCACTCCATCCTATGGGATGTTTTCATGCTAAGTGTCAGGTGTCTGCAGGACTTAAGGGGGCGGGGGGATTTCGCTTCCGGGCCGGCGGAAGGGGAAGAAGCTTGAATTCGCTAGCTCTCCCTACTATTAGGTTTCAACAGTCGCCAAACAAGGGAGAGGGTCAGGAAGCAGATTCTGGGAGATTGCCTCAGGAATTCCTTTTCCAGTTTTCCTCTAGAGCCTAGAAAAAACACTATGTGAGGTTGGGTGGGGCCAAGAAGGGCTCATGCCATTTACAACCAAGATGGGAAATTAGCTTCCCGCTCTGGGGAAGGGGATCCCGCGGACAGGGGTCCGAATTCATTCCTCCGCCTCGGAGCGGCCCCCAAACTGCTGGCCCCGGCCCCTCCCCGAGCGCCGGAGGGGGCCGGGTTTGGGGGGAGGGGCGGGGCCTCTTTGGCCGCGTCGTCCGTCGCCTTGACGACCCGGACAAGATGGCGACGCTGCAGGGAGGGCTTCTGGGGCCGGACCCAGGGGCGCTTAGCCCCGCGCAACTGGAGCAGTTGCGCCTCTTCAAGGTGGGTGCGCCCCCCACCCCGGCCTCTGTCCGCGGGCAGCTGCCCCGGGACAAGGGCCGCAGGCAGGGGGGAGGCCCGGGAGGAGGAGCGCGGGAGCCTGTGGTGAAGGGGCGGAAGGCTGGGGGAGACCCCTGGTAGACCCCTGGGCTTTGGGGACCCGAACGGAGCCCGGCAGGCGCCTGAAAGAGCGGGAAGAACTACAGCAGGGGTTTAGGCAGTGGAGTGGCCCGAAATTCTTGCCGGAGACAGTAACTTTGATCCGAACCAGAACTTCCGGACGGTGGAGACCCGACCTTAGTAATGGTCCCTGAGCCGGAGCAGGATGCAGCTCGGGGGTGTTGTTCTGTAAGAAAACAGGCGGCTTCAAATTTCACACGTCCCGGGGAAAGACCCAGGTCACGTGCCCATCTTGTGTGCCCAAAGCCTTCGCCCCCGCAGGTCTTGAACCCTGAAACCCGTCTCCTCATGGAGTATGACCTTTTGCTCTCGTCCTCTCAGATTCAGACTCGGATAGCTAACGAAAAATACCTTAGGACGCACAAAGAGGTGGAGTTGCTCATAAGTGGTTTCTTCAGGTAGGTGGTTTTCCCAGCTGGCCACAACTAGCGGGGAATATGACCAAATCTTGTCTGGGGAGGCACGATTGTGACTGGCTCCTTCTTTCTTTAAACACTCCTTATTGCTGCCTTTAGGAACACAAAGGCATAAAATACATTTTTTAAAGGTAGAGAATGTTTTTTTAAATGTTTAATGTTTATTTTTGAGACAGTGGGGGGAGGGGTGTGCAGAGAGGGGGAGACAGAGAATGTGAAGCAGGCTCTAGGCTCTGAGCTGTCAGCACAGAGCCCATTGTGGGGCTGAACTCACAGCAGAGCTGTGAGATCATGACCTGAGCCGGAAGTCGGAAGTCGAATGCTCAACAGACAGCCACCCAGGAGCCCCAGGACTTTTTTTTTTTAATTTAAAGTTTATTTATTTGAGAGAGGGAGTGCAAGCAGGGGAGGGGCAGAGAGAGGGAGAGAGAAAATCCCAAGCAGGCTCTGTACTGTCAGTGTGTGGAGCCTGATGTGGGGCTCGAACCCATAAACTGTGAGATCATGACCTGAGCCGAAATCAAGAGCCAGATGCTCAACCAACTGAGCCACCCAGGCGCCCCTGCTTTTTGTTTGTTTTTGGTGTTACCCTTATTTCCTTTGGAAGATACCGGTAGGAGTCAGAATCAGCCCCACATCTGTACTAGGTACTTCAGATGGTTGTCCTGTTGGGACTAGAGGAGGGGAGAGGAGGGGACAGAATCCTGTCAGGCAGCCTACTTGCCCTCCCGGGTTCTGCAGGTCTCTGTTCTAGACTCACTCCGACCCATGAGAAGCTCCAAAGTGCTTTTGTTGGGAAGCAAGCTCTCCACTTGGGGTTTCCAGATCCTAATGATTTACAGTCATTCAGTCACAGCTCTCCGGAGCATACTGTACACACAGTGTTTGGAACACTTAGGGTCTTGAATTTTGGGCCTGAAGAATGGGAAGAGTAGGGAAATTGTAGAAAGGTGTTCTTAAATATTTTAGTCTATAGTGAGGCAGATGAATCTTCCCCAAATTTAGAACTGATAATGCCATTCCTTGGCTGGAAGAATCTTCAATGACTCCACATTATTACCCCCTCTGCCTTTTTTTAACATTCCGTTGAAAGATAATAAAAAGTGGCATACCCTAACCTGGGTGAACGTTCACAAATCCCCCCAGATGTAGCTAGGGTCCTGACTTGTCTTAGCCCAGATTTGTTTTGCCTTTCTTGCACTTTACGTAAGTGGAATTCCACAGTAGGTGCTCTTTTGTGACAGTTGCTCAGCTGAGTCTCCTAGATCCTCCATTCTCACTGCAGGGTATGTTCGTCTTTGGGACTAGGCTGAGCGTTGTGCGCCCATCCCCCCCATCTTGTGAACTGAATGTAATCATCTCTCCCTGGCCTTCCAGTTCTCCATAATAGGCCCCTTCACTTCCCACTGCTCTCTGCACCTGCCCCCCCAATCCAGCCAGACGGAACCTCATCATTCCACTGACCTCCCCACTGACCTCATCTGTCAGGGGCACTGACACTCCAAGTGCCCTTCCGGACCCTGGGGATTCAAAGGTGGACAGGACCCAATCCCTGCTACCCCTGAGGGGTTTACCGTCTGTAGGACATGAGCTGCTTCCTTTCATGTCTGGGATGCCCTTGTCCTGCCTACCAAAATCCCATGCGCACCGCAAGGGCTGCCCCCTGCTCTCAGTGAGTTTCTCCCTGTCCACAGCCCACTATTAACACCCTCTTATAGCTCTTCCTGGTGCTTGCTTGGCCTTTTGGACGTTTGGGAACTTACCCTTTCTCTTTAACTTGACTCATTTCTTTGAGGTGGTGCTTTATTTCATCTTAAAAAAAATCACTCCCTCATATCTAGTGTAGTTACTTACACAGAATCTGTGCTCAGTAATGATCAGATGGAATTCAAGGAGAAGGAAAGCCAATTAAAAAAAATTTTTTTTTCTTTTTGAGAGAGCACAAGTGTGGGAGGGGCAGAGAGAGGGAGACACAATGTGAAGCAGGCTCTAGGCTCTGAGCTGTCAGCACAGAGCCCCATGCAGGACCCGAACCCACAGACTGAGATCATGACCTGAGCCGAAGTTGGATGCCCAGCTGACTGAGCCGCCCAGGCGCCCCGAGGAAAGGCGGGGCTTTACAGGCCGGCGAGGCCTCCTTCCAGGCCTGTGGGCAGGGCAGCCCTGGCACCACAGGACCTGGGCCCTCGGCCCTTTATTTACTCGCTTTATCAACTTGGGGAAATGATTAACCTTTTGAAGGTTTAATTTCTTTCATATGTACAGTGGAGCGTGATCGTTGCTGTTTCCCAGGGTTGCTGTAAAGTGAGATAATAGGTGTGAACATTCTTTACAAACATAAACTCTGAGGGACCAGGCGCGCTCACCTCCACAGCGGCGCCAGGGCCTGCCAGCAGCTCGGTTCCTCTTCTTCGCTTCATTGATGGTATTGTCCTCTGGCTCCGGTGGGAGTTCACGGTTGACGGTGGTCACGGGGCTGTGGGGTTGCGTATCTGTGCCTCAAGGACGAGGCAGCGTGTCCTTCTTCATCTTCACCGCCTGCCCGTGACCCGGTCTCCCGGTGTGTGACAGTGTTGGTTGAATGAATGACAAGCCTCGCCTGGCTGTGGCACGGCTGTTGGGAGGTGAGCACGCCTAGGCGTGGTGCCATATAGAATGTATCTCTCCTTGCCTCCGAGCTGGGAGTCATGAGTGGGAGGGTGGGGGCCCTCTGGCTGCCTGCCCCCTGGGGGGGCGTGGTGCGGTCCGCCCTGCGCCCGAGCCTGGGTGCAGCCTGCCTTCAAGCCAGCTTTCCTCCTGCCCTCACCCCTAATGTTTTCCAGAGAAATGTTTTTGAAAAGACCAGACGACATCCAAGAATTTGCTGCGGGTGAGTAAGACAGCGTCGGTTTGGGTGTTTGAGAAACCGGCACGTTTGTACCATCTGCAGTTGTGTTATTGCCAATGCAGACTCTGGACAAGCCCACGGCTCTCCCTGCAGAGTCTGGGGTGCTTCGTCCCCTGACGTTCCCCCAGGGAGCTTTGTTCCGAAGGCTCCTTCCTCAAAATGAGGACAGGTCTGAAAGGCCGCAGAGCTTCCTCCTGGGGAGAACTGTGAAGAATCTTGAGAGTCTCGAAGGAATATACTGGCAGCCCCTTCCCGGGAGGCCTGAGGCAGGGCCTCTCCACCCTGGCGGCCCATTAGAATCACCTGGGGAGCTTTTAAGAAATGCTGACGCCCAGGCCTGCTCCCAGAGGTGGGCATTTAATCACAGCCCCGCGCTCCTAAAGGCTCCCCAGGTGATCCTAATGGGCTCCACTGCCCCCCGCTGGCTTAAGGTCAAAGGTATTTAGAAGGAAGGGCTGCGTTGGGCGCTTCCTTGGGTTCTGTCAGCCCAGGGAGCGGTTTCGGCCTCACACCACTTCTAAGTGAGTCTGATTCACATTCTGCCGGGTGTATAAAAACCCTCTTCTGGCGTCATCGTGTGAGAGCCTGGCTCTCCTCGGAAAGGATATTCTCAGAGAGGAGAGGGCGTGCTAGCTCAGAGGCGAGCTGGCACGCGGAGCGGAGACGAGAATAACACTTGGCATTTATTTGGGCCCCGGGATGGGCTGGGAGCAGAACACTCAGAAGAGTCTTAGCCCCTGATGGCCCCTATGTGTCAGCACGCTGACAGCTGACACACTGCAGGGCGGTGGGGAAGGAGCGGGAGCTTCCCGGGTGAGCCCTTCCTGGGAAGGCCAGAGGCCATGCGGTGGGCGGGACAGGGATGTGGGATCTGCTGTGACTTCTCCGCTAGGCTGGAAAGCTGGGCCACTGGCAACAGCCCTGCTGAGTCCGAGCCAGGCCAGCTTTTGAGCCGCGTAAGCCGTCTCCCTCCCTGCCTTTCCCCTTGGGTTTAGACAATTTCTGCCTTTCGATTCTTCTCCCAGACTATTTCACGGATCCAAGACTTCCCAACAAGATTCACATGCAGCTAATTAAGGAGAAGAAAGCAGCTTAATTAGCAGAATCTTGATGCTCAGCTGCTGAGAGAGACCAGCAAGAATCCAGCCTCGGGGTGGGTGTTAACCTCACTTACAGACAGAGGCTTCTTTACTCCTGTCAAAATAAGCACCGTCTTCTCAGCCCAGGGTGTGAAAGAAACCAAAGGGAGAAGCTGCAGAGAAGTTTCATGCGCGTGTTTAGTTTTCTTGACGCTATTTTGGGGAATTAGGGGCTGTGAAGAGCGGCCCAGGGCTTGTCTGGCATATCCGCGGCAGGAGGAGGCGTCTGTCTTCTAAGCCTAGCGACACGCACGCGTGTGGGAGTGCAGAGTGCCGGGGAGGGGGGTAGGACCCGCTGGGGCCCATGCCTGGCAGACTGCGGGTCTCCAGTGCTCCTGCAGTGGCCTTTCCTTCCTCCCCTGCTGCTTCTGGAAGGGGCGGGAGCAGTCTCCCTTCTTGGGGTGGAGGGGGCTTCCTGCTGCCCCTCATCTTTAAGCCAGGCTCTGCCTTGAGAGCCATCTCATGTTTTCCAGACAGAAGGATTTCTGAAGTGATCGTGTGGGCTGGGATCGTTTGGTGGAGGTGGGATTTCACAGCACCGTTTGTGTTTGCAGGGCCGCTGGAAGCCAGAGAGCCCCAGGCCTGGGTTTCCAGGCCGCCTCGGGCCTGGCCTGCCTTTGCAAAGGCTTGTAAAGACGCTCATTAAAAACAGATCTTTCAGCTCTTTCCGCTGTATTTCACTCCAAGGGAGGAAGCCATCCCGTGGGGAGGGGCGGCGGGGGGGTGCAGCTCGCTCCTACTCTGACCTGACAGGCAGCATGGCCGGATCTCTGACTGCGGCAGCCCACCCCAGCCCGGGGCCTCTGCAATTGGCCTGCGGGCCCTCCTCCCTCCCTCTCCAGGCGCCTTGCATCCAGAGCTGGGGCCCGACAGGAGAACAGGGGTGGGGACCCTGTGGGGACCGCCGATCTGGGTGGTGCTGAAACAAGCTTAGTCCACTCTTTGGGGCTTTGTCCTCCGTCTTCCCTCCTGGGTTACCGTGCAGCGTGTGCAGGCGAAGATTAACCCCTTCCTCCAGCAGCGATACCGACACCTGGCTGGAAGGACAGTGAGAAAACCCATTTAGGGTCACGCATCTTGTGAAATCTGAATCTAACAGGTGACCCAGAGGTGGTGGATGTTTAGCAACAAGCCACGCGTCCATTTGGGTTCTAGCTAACAGGCCAGGCATGGGCCAGCTGGCCTCAAGAGGTCCTTTCCAGGCCCAGAAGGCATAGACAGTCCCTGTGTCTACGGCCCACCTCTCTGAAGCCTCCACATCCCACTGAGTGAAGGACCCCTCACCCCTGAGTCTGGGTCCTCGTCGCCATGGCAACAGCCCCCCCCCCCAGGCATGTGGTCCATCTTGTTCCCAGCTGCCCGCACCGGCCAGAATGGAAGGGCAGTGCCTGGGTGGCTGGAGAACTATTAGAACCATTCACCGTGTGCGCCAGAACAGGAACCCAAGGAGTTATTTTAGGTACTTTCTGAATCCACTGTGGCTCCGACAGTGTGGCGTCCCTGTTTAGAAAATCCAGACGAAGCCTCCAGCAGAAAACACACATGTGCGAAGGACCTCTGATGTGAAGTGTGAAATTAGACACTCTTGGAAACATTCCCGGGAGGGGGAGAGGCCTGCAGCGAGCTGGGGAGAGAACGGCGTGTTTTTCAGCTGCTTAAGGGTGTGCTGTGACCCTGTAAGAGGGCAGTGGCTCGTTTCTGGGGGTTTCGGGCAGAAGGAAGAAAGGCATTTCGACTCGCGTTTATTCGAAGGCCAAGGAAAGCACGCATCTGGCGCACAATCATGGTCATGGTGCATCTGCTCCGTGGGACGTGGTGTGCCAGGCCCTGCGGGCACGGCGGGGAGGCCTTCCTGCCACGTGCTGGTTGATGGTCCTGGAAGAGATGTTCAGCTTTCCCCCCAGACCTTAACTCTCTGGGTCTCTCACCTTTTAGACTGAAAGCTCCATCAGAGCAGGGACCAAATCTAAACGTCGGACTCGCTCACTGTCTAGTTCCTGACTTCCGGCCCAGAGCCTGGCACACAGCCAGTGCGCAGTGAGCATCTGTGGAGAGAATGGGTGCTTTCGTAACTGAGTGAGTTATCTCAGTCACTATAAAGGCTGTAACGCAAGGCCCTTTGGTGGCTCCGTCGTTTGAGCATCCAACTCTCCATTTCGGCTCCATCCAGATCCCAGGGTGGGGAAATCAAGCCCTGCGTCGAGCTCTGTGTGGAGCATGGAGCCCACTTGAGATTCTCATGCCATCTCTCCCCCACGCATTCTCTCTCTCTCTCTCTCTCTCTCTCTCTCTCTCAAAATACTCTAAAGTTAGACACCAGTGATGGAAATAGGTGCACATAAAGGAGGAAGAGAGAATACCTTGCTTTCGAGAGGGAGGGAAGCCTCAGGAACTGGCACGTGACAGGTGGGAAAGGATTCGCCGGGCAGATGTGGAGAGGGGTGGGGGGCCAGGGGGCCACAGGTGCTACCATGTGCCGAGCAGGGCGGTGGCAGCGAACCCCATCCTTCTCCTGTGATCCTGGCCCCTTTCTTGCTACCTGGGCGTCGGCTTTATGGAGGACAGCAGTGGGTGGGGCCCAGGCAGACGGACGGACAGACGGCACGCCCTCTGAGCCGACCCACCAACCACAGCCACACTCCTTGGCCTCCCAGCCTGCCTCGCAGCACAGCGAGGAGCAGCCCAACGTTTGGAGCAGCTCTCCAGACGTTTCTAGGAGAGCGTTTGCTTTCTTAGCAACGATAAGGGGGAGAGGGAGTCTGACAGATGAAGATGGGGTGCCCCTGCTTCTCACCTTCCAGACTTGAACCTGCACGTGATGTCTGGAGCCAAGGGGCGATGGTGAGGCCATGAAGTGACAGGCTGGAGGGTGAGAGAATCAGTCCTCCAAAGTGGCTGAGAGGAAAGATCAGAAGACCAAGGCCCTGGTGGCCTCTTTGAGCACTTGCACAGCCTAGCACATGCCTGCCTCTGGACTTCTTGACAAGTGAGGAAAATACACCTCTGATTTGCTTTGAAAGCCCACCAGCCTTTAAATCCTGACCCACCACTTACTAGATGTGCGGCCCTGGCCCAGGCCCTTAATTTCTGTGACGTTAGCTTTCTCACCTATAAACCAAGATGTGTAGTTCATACCTCTCAGGGCTGCCGGGTCAGGGAGAGCATGCACAGTGCCTGGCACGTGGCAGCGCTCACGGGGAGGGCAGGCTGGTGGCTCGGCGCAGGGTGTGCAGGGGCAGGAGTGGTGGGAGAAGGGACGGCAGGACAGGTCACAAAGGGCACCGCCCACTGGGCCAGAAGTTTACTCCGTATGGTGCCGGCAATGGAGAGCCAGCAAAGGATCTGAAACCAAGAGGAGTTCATGACGAGATTTGCGTTTAGAACGTGTCAGTGTGGAGACCAGCTCAGGGAGACTCGGACTAGAAGTGGAGAGACCTGTAGTCCACGCCACCACCATCTCTCCCTGCACCTCCTCACTCACCTCTTCGCAGGTCTGCGCTGACCCCAGCCCCGTCTGTGAGCTGACAACGCCAGGCTCTGCGTGGAACAGAAGACCAAACCGTTCAGTCTTCCTGCCCAGGAGTCTGGCTGTGGGCAAGTTCAAGGTTCAGTAGCCTCAACAAGCACCCATCTCTTCAGCCTTAGCCTGGGGCCTTGCCCCTGGGAGGGGCTGCTTCTGTACTCCAGACAGGGAGAGGGAAGGAGAGCCCACCAGGGGGTCCCTCTCTTTCTGTAGGGCAAGAAAAGTTCTCCTGAAAGTTCTCACCTTCCTCTCACCTGCCACAGCAGGCTCATGGGGTCCACCCAAGTGCCCCAGAGACCAGGAAAGGGAACATTCAGTTCCTCTAGCTTTTTTTTTTATTTTAATGTTCATTTATTTTTAAGAGACAGAGCATGAGCAGGGGAAGGACAGAGAAAAAGAGAGACACAGAATCTGAAGCAGGCTCCAGGCTCTTGAGCTAGCTGTCAGCACAGAGCCTGACGCGGGGCTCGAACCCACAGACCGTGAGATCATGACCTGAGCCTAAGTGGGACGCTCAACTGACTGAGCCGCCCAGGCGCCCCACTTCCTCTAGCTTCTAGAGAAGAAAGTGTCTGGATCAGAGTGGGAATTGCTATTGGACCAGCCCCAGAGCAGTGTCTGTGCTCCTTCCTTCCCCATGTCCTGGCCAGAGTGATCTAAGAAACCGGAGTCAGACTCGGTCACTCTCCCGCCTGAAACCCTCCCGCAGTCTTCCAGGCACTTAGATTCCATATAGCTCTCCAGGGAGACACCCCCCAAGCCCCCACCTCTCAGACTTTCTCTGCCCCCTGCCTCCCACGTGCCCGTGTTCCAGACACACAGGTCTGGAACGAGCAGGAAGGGACTGTACCAGGGAGGCTTGTCTTTTCTGGAAAGTGGGTCTGCCCCAGAACACCACCCTCACCCGCAAGTCCCACTAACATCTCATTGCCCACACCTGTGTACATGGCCTCCTCCTTGAGGGGGGCTCGGAAGTTGCGTATTTAGTTGGCCAACAGAACCCAGACAGGCACTCTCTGAGTCCTTTCCTAGGGATCCAACTGAAGCGGCTTCCCCTAGACATTTTTAATATTTAATTTCATAAAATCTCCCACCCCCCACAGAAGGCTGAGCACTTGGGGGGGTGGGGGGGCTGATCTGTGCAGGAGCCTGGAAATAGGAGACGGAGTCTAGGATTTAAGAGGAGGAGTTGGCAGGACTGTGGTTAAATGGGCTGGAGTTATCAGGGCAGGTACAGATTCTAGAATGACTCCAGGTTTCTTGGACGGGGCAGAGGGAGAGGTGGTGGGATCAATCGCTAACACAGAATGGAATTAGATGGGCTGGGGGAAATGGGGACATGGATTTAGACCCAGAGGTGTCTGCTGGGTTTAGAACTGGGTTGTGGGTGAAGTTGGTATGAATCACTGCAGTGGGTTGTCAGTGGGGTTGGGCTGAGTGGACTTCCTAGCGGATGTGAGCTGGGGATGTGGGTATGGATGCACATGGCTGTGGAGACAGCCTTCCAGGAGCATGGTCGCGAGTGGAGACTGAGGACAGGCAGCGGGTAGAAGGGGATGCCGGGTCAAGGGTGGGCTTTTGTAAGGGGAGGTGCGTGAGCATCCAGGGATCTGGCCTTTTCATCTCTTGAGATCTGTTACTTTCAAGCTAGAAATGGTAGGAGCCTCTTGGAAATGTTGCACAGATTGGACCTGATGGCAGAGGTGATGGGGACTCACAGGCTGGCCTAACTGTGCCACCGCATGGTCTGGAATGACCTCTGTGTCAGCTCCTCCTCCTCACACTTGGGGCAGTGGCTCTCACAGGCCTGCAGTAAGGATCGCCCCCGTCTTTTTTTTTTTTTTTCTTTTTGAGAGAGACAGCACGAGAGTGAGAGTGTGAGCACAAGTGGGGGAGGGGCAGAGAGACAGAGACAGAGACAGAGACACAGAATCTGAAGCAGGCTCTGAGCTGACAGCCCAATGCAGGGCTTAAACCCACGAACCGCAAGATCAAGACCTGAGCTGAAGTCAGATGTTTAACCAACTGAGCCACCCAGGCGCCCCAGGATCGCCCCAGTCTTGGGGCACAGAGCGGCAGGAGGAAGGGCAACACCTAGAGGGTGAGGTTCTCTCCTTCTAGCCAGACAGGCTTCTACCGCCCTCTCCTGGGCATGGCTGCAGAGGCCGCCTGTTCCAGGCCTACGTGAAAACATCCCCGGAAGAGAAACAGGGCTTTAGGAATGGGGAAATAGTCACAAATTCACAGATTCCTGTAGAAAGAAGTTTCTTCAGAAGTTACAGCACCCAGGGCCTTGTCTCTAGCAGTGCTGCTCCATGCGCTTTTTAGATGTTTCCTTTTTTTTTTTTTAAGTTTAACATTTATTTTTGAGAGACAGTGTGAGCAGGGGAGGGACAGAGAGTGAGGGAGACACAGAATCTGAAGCAGGCTCCAGGCTCCGAGCTGTCAGCACAGAGCCCAATGCAGGGCTTGAACCCAAGAACCGCGAGATCATGACTTGAGCCAAAGTCGGATGCTTAACCGACTGAGCCACCCAGGCGCCCCTTTATTTTATTTTCTATATTTTCTTGATTGCTTGATGTGGTTGCCATCATTATGGCTTTGGAGGTGGGGACAGGAGCTCAGGAGCTCTCGGTGGGGGCGGCTTCCTCTTCACCTTTGGAGGGCTACCAGCAGCCATGTGCAGGTCTGGGCGGTTCTTGCTCTTGCGGATAGTGAGCCTGGGGCTACCCAGGGTGGCCCGGGCATTCTTGTGGACAGTGGTCCTCACGCAGGAGGTGGTGGGTTTTTGCTGGCCGGATCTCTGCTTCCTGCCCTCCACGACACCCGTGCCTTTGGCCAGCAGCCCCGTGCCCACAGCCTTGCGGCGAATCAAGCCTGTTGTAGCAGGAGGGAGTTGTGAGCCTGCAGGTTATCGGGCTGGGCGCTGTGTGTCTGCTTGTCCTCCTGGACAGGAAGCTGGGCAGACCTAGCGGCAGCTGCTCGCACTGTGGCTGCTGCAGATGGAAAAACAAACTGGGATTTTAAAGCTGAATCACCTGTTGACCTACCAGGGGGGACTCCATCTCCAGGGGGTAGGTAGAGCATGCATGGCCCTAGCACCCTGCGTCAGTGCAGTTGTTGAAACCCTCACTAGGTGTGAAGTAGGATGGGGTCCTGGGGGAGGGGAATGTGTTGGTGGGGGAAATACACCCTGTTCGAGAAGACCGACCATGGAATTGGGCGACTGGTGCTGGAGGCTCTCAATGCACAGAAAGAGACCTGAAGGGCTGACGGTAATTATTCTCCAGCTTAAGGCCAGCTGTAAAGCCTGAGGCCCTCCTCGGCAACTTATAAAGGGACTTTTATCTTTTGCATCTTGACCCAGAAACCTGAGAATAAGTTCAAGATCTAATTATGAGAGTAGGCGAGCTCCAGAGAAGTTTGAGTTCTTAACGCTGCCAGGGCTGTTTGGAAGGCGCTAGACCCTGAGACACGGGGTGGGACATCTGGGTTGATGCTTTAGAAAATCTTGAATCCCCCCATTCTCCTGCATCCCCTGGGCCTGCAGAAGTACCCACTTCTTCCCGGCAATGACTATCCCTCCTCCCTTACCCAGCTGGGTGACCCCTTACAGAAGAGGGCCCTGGAAGCAGCATGGGCCTGGCCAGCAAGTACTGGCTGAAGATGGGTGAAGATGTGTCAGGCTGGATTCTGCGGGTGTTGGATCAAGGAGGGTGGATATAAAGTTTGATAAGGAAGAGTAGATGGATATGGAAGTAACTTTCCGTGATATAGGACTTAATGCTCTGACAAGGCTCCCAAGAGATATTGCTAATATTAGGATAAGGTGCTCCACAGCGCACCTGGGTGGCTCAGTCTGTTAAGCGTCCGACTTCGGGTCAGGTCATGATCTCATGGTTCATGGGTTTGAGCCCCGCGTTGGGCTCTGTGCTGACAGCTCAGAGCCTGGAGCCTGTATCAGATTCAGTATCTCCCTCTCTCTCTGACCGTCCCCTGCTCATGCTGTTTCTCTGTCTCTCTCTCTCAGGGGGAAAAAAAAGGATAAGGTGCTTCTTAGAAACTTGGAGGAGGCCATGGCCCACTTTAAGTGAAGCAGAAATGCCAGAACAGGGCCCCTGGGAGGCTCAGTCAGTTAAGCCTCCGACTTCGGCTCAGGTCATGATCTTACATTTCTTGAGTTCAGCCCCGTGTCGAGCTCTGTGCTGACAGCTTGGAGCCTGAAGCCTCCTTTGGATTCTGTGTCATCCCGCTCTCTCTGCGCCCCCCCCTCTGAAATATAAATAAACAATAAAATATTTATTAAAAAAACTAAAAGTGCCAGAACAGTTATGGTATATGTTGGAAGAAGACATTGAAGGGCTAAAAAACGTGGGCATGTTAGAGTAAATATGCTAAGTAAAGCCAGAAAAATCACCAGATGATTATGTTCCATCAGAGGGCCCAAGGGTAGTCTGTTTACCGAAGTGATAAAGAATGTACTGGTGAGATAGGCACAGTTTCACTGAGAAGCTCAGGGATGGTCTTGCTCTAAAGGCTAGTGGTGAACTATCACGGAACTGGGCTCACTGGTCACAGTGGGGATGGCAGGACACTGGAACAGGCAGGTGGTGGGTGCCCAGCTGTCGGAATCGAAGTGACTGAGATGGAAGGTGGGACGGGCAGCCAGGGTCTGGATCTGGTTGGCAAATTACTGGAAGTGATTCACAGAACATGGCTTTTCTAGGAACAAGATAGATGGCACTCAACAAGGCTGTTTTCTTTTCATGTTTGTTTTTGAGAGAGAGAGAGACAGAGCTTGAGTAGGAGAGAGAGGAAGACAGAATCCCAAGCAGGTTCCAAGCTCTGAGCTGTGAGCACAGAGAAATGGGGCTCAAACTCACAAACTGTGAGATCATGACCTGAGCCACAGTTGGATGCTGAACTGACTGAGCCACCCAGGCGCCCCTCAACAAGGCTATTATTGCTCAATCTGTACAATAAAAAGAAATTAAGGATGGATGATCAGGAAGCTGAGGACAGCCACCTGATAAAAAGTTACAACTCATTAAAAAAAAAACAAACCCAACAGTTCTTCCTGTTTCTATACCTGAGCCAGCTTTAAGAAATAATTCTTTATTGGGGTGCCTGGGTGGTTCAGTCAGTTAAACATCCGACTTTGGCTCAGGTCATGATCTCAAGGTTCGTGGGTTCAAGCTCTTCGTTGGGCTCTGTGCCGACCGCCCAGATTCTGTGTCTCCCTCTCCCTCTCCTGGCCCCTCCCCCACTTGCTCTCTCTCTCTCTCTCTCAAAATAAATAAACATTAAAACATTTTTATTGAAGTATAATTTATTTACATTAAAACTCCCCAATTTAAAATCTACATGTTAGTAAGTTTTTCAAATTAACCATCACCACAAGATAGGTAACATTTCCATCATCGCTCGACATTTCCTTGTGCCCAGTGATGTACTGAGCCCGCTTACATCTAGTGGGTTCCAAATGTTAGCTAGCACCTCTTCCATACTCAGTGTTCAATGACATCACACTGGGTACATGAAATTGTCAGTGGAAGGAGTGTTTACACCACAGGAATTGGCAAATGCTACAAACCAGGGCCTCCTTCCCACTGAAAGCTGGTTGTTAAACATTGACTAGCCCATCACTGCTCATGCCCCTTTGCATTCCGATCCCCATCCAGAGCTCTGGCTCTTAGCCACTGCTGACACCTTGTCACAAGAGTTTTGCTTGGATGGAATCATATAGCATGTAGTCCTTTGTGTTTGACTTCTTTCACATATCTTCATATATTTATTTTTAAGTAATTAATTTTGAGAGAGAGAGAGAGAGAGAGACAGTGTGAATGAGGCTTCAGTTCACGAAACTGTGAGATCATGACCTGAGCCGAAACCAAGAGTCAGACACTTAACTGACCGAGCCATCCAGGTGCCCTTCACATAGCATATTTTTAGATTTATCAGTGTGGTGTGTATCATTAGTTCCTTTACCTTGATGAGTAGTAGTAGTATTCCATTGTTTATGTAATGCTGATGGCTATGGGTTATTTACATTTGGGGTCATAAAGTTCCTATGAACATTAATACATCATTAGTAACTTTTCATTTCTCTTTAGTAAATGCCTGGGAACAGGGCTCCTAAGTTCAATGGTAAGGGCACGTGTAACTTTGGAATTGCCGAAGTCTTTTCTGAAGTGGCTATCCCATCCAGCATTCCTACCAGCAACATCTGACCAGTTTCTCTGCATCTTCACCAGCATTTGGTGTTGTCACAGTTTTTAATTTTAGCCATTTTGATAGGCATATAGTCATATCTCGTTTGTGGTTTTAATTTGCATTTCTCTCATGGCTAATCGTGTTGAATATCTTTTCATGTGCTTATTTTCCCTCTACATATCCTTTTTGGTAAAAAAATAAAACCGTTCAGGTCTTTTGCCCATTTTCTGGTCAGACTGTAATTTTTTTCACTTTGAGTTTAAGAGTCCTTTTTATTTTCAAGATGCCGCTCCTTTGTTAGATCCATAGTTTGCCAAAAAAAAAAAAAAAAAAA
>NW_027531525.1:1565877-1576338 GCF_008692635.1 Crocuta crocuta
AGAGCATATTTAAATTTTAATGAGGCCCAAATTCCTGATTTTCCCTCTTATGGATCATTTGGCATCAAATTTAAGAACTCTTTGGGGCATGTGGCTACTCATTTGGTAGAGCATGCGACTCTTGATCACAGGGTTGTAAGTTCAAGCCCTACGTTGGGTGTGGAGATTACTTAAAAATATAAATCTTAAAAAAAAAAGAAAAAGGCACTTGTGAGGATGAGCACTGGGTGTTATATGGAAACCAACTTGACAATAAACTATTTTAAAAAAAGGGAAAAAAAAAGAAAAAGAACTATTGGTCTCTTCATAGATCTTGAAGATTATTTTTTAAACAAAGTTTTAGAGTTTTAGGTTTTAGGTCTGTGGCCATTCTGAGCTAATTTTTATATAAGATGTTAGATGTAGGTTAAGTTTTATTTTGTGCCTATTGCTCTAGCATTTGTTGGAAAGGCTATTTTTCCTCCATTGGATTGTTTTGGTGTCTTTGTCAAAAAAAAAAGAGTTGGGCATATTTGTGAATCTGTTTCCAGGATCTGTATTCTGTTCCACTGATCTATGTGTTTATCCCTTCACTTACAGGTTTCTCAGCATTGATTACTGTAGCTATATAATAAATCTAAAAATTGGGTAGACTGATTTCTCACATAATATTCTTCTTTTTCAAAATTCTTTAAGTTATGCTAGTTCCTTTGCCTTCCATATACACTTTGGGACAATCTTGTATATGTTTACAAAAAATACTGGGATTTTGGTAGTAATTACATTAAACCTGCATATCAGTATGGAGTAGAAGTAATATCTTTACTATGTTGAGTCTTTGGATCTATGAACACAGTTTGGATCTATGAACACAGTATGTCTCTCTGTTTATTTAGATCTTTGATTATTTTCATCAACATCGTGTAGTTTTCACCATATATATCTTGTATGTTTTCTTAGACTTATACCTATGTATTTTTGAGCAATTTTATTTTTATTAAAAATTTTTTAATGTTTTATTTTTTTTGAGAGAGAGAGAGAGACAGCATGAGCAGGGGAGAGTCAGAGAGAGAGGGAGACACAGAATCTGATACAGGCTCCAGGCTATGAGCTAGCTGTCAGCACAGAGCCCGATGCGGGGCTCAAACCCACGAACCGTGAGACATGACCTGAGCCAAAGTAGGACACTTAACTGACTGAGCCACCCAGGCGTCCCCTCTCCATGAGTTTCTGATCATGTGATTTTCTTCTTTAGAGGGTTAATATGGTAGATTATACGGATTGACTTTCGAATATTGAGCCAGGTTTACATCCCTGGAATAAACCCCAGTTGAGCACGGTATATAAATCTTACTGTAATTTGATAAAATCTATTTGCTGATACTTTGTTAAGGAGTTTTGCAGTTATATTAATGAGAGATATTGGCCTGTACTTTCTTTTGTACTGTTTCGTTTTCATGGTAATACTAGGAATTGGGAAGTATTCCCTCCTATTTTGTGGAAGAAATAATATAGAACAAGTGTTATTTCCTCTTTAAACATTTGGTAGAATTCTCCAAGGAAACCACCTGGACCTGAACATTTTGGGGGGAAGGAGAAGGGGAGAGATTAAATTATGAATTAATTCCCCTTAATTGTTACAGCGCTATTCAAATAATCTGACCCTGTCAGAGTTGGTGGTTTGCGTTTTTCAAGGATTTGGTCCATTTTGTCAAATTTATTTTTTTCTTTAAAAATATTTACTTTAATGTTTTATTTATTTCTGAGAGAGAGAGAGAGACAGCATGAACGGGAGAGGGTCAGAGAGGGAGACACAGAATCCGAAGCAGGCTCCAGGCTCTGAGCTGGCTGTCAGCAGAGCCCAACGAACCGTGAGATCACGACTTGAGCCAAAGTCGGACACTTGACCGACGGAGCCACCCAGGCGGCCCCATTTTGTCAAATTTACACATGCAGTTTATAGTATTCCCTTATAATCTTTTTGGTATTTGTGGAGTTTCTAGTGATATGCTGTTTCATTCCTGGTATTTGTAGTTTGTGTCTTTTTTTTAGTCAGTCTTGCTAGTGGTTTGTCAATTTTATTGATGTTTTTCAAAGAACTAGCTCTTTCATTGATTTTCTCTATTTTTCTTTTATACATTCCTTTGCTTTCTGTTGCTTTTCTTATTTTTATTTCCTTGCTCATGCTTGCTTTGGGTTTACTTTGGTCTTTTTTTTCCCCTAAGGTCTGGAGCTGGCTTCAGATAAAATGACTTAGTGCTTTGATTTTTCCTCAGCACTGATTTAGTCGTGTGCCACCATGTTTGATGTTTTCATTTTTATTCAGTTCAATGCATTGGAAATTTGTTTCCCTTGAGAATTCCTCATTGCCCCAAGGATTATTTACAAGTGCACGTAGCTTTGAAGTATTACAAGATCTTTTTCCTCCTTTCTTTCTACTGCTGTGCCCACGGTCATCAGAGCACGTTCTGTGTGACTCCATTTTTAAACCTGTTGATATTTGTCTTATGGTCCAGGTTAAGGCCCATCTTGGTGAATGTTCTGTGGGAGCATAATAAAGGTCTGTTCCGCTGCTGTTGGGTGGAGTGTTCTATAAGTGTTGATTAGGTGCTGCTGGCTGATTGTGGTGTCATCTCAATATTGGCATCTATTGTCTTTTTTCATTCAGTTTGAGATATTCCTGGTTCTTGGTATGATGAGAACAGCCCCCCCTCCCCCATATATAACAACTTTCTTTTAACGTTTGTTTTTGAGAGAGAGAGAGACAGAGACAGAGACAGAGAGAGCACACACACAAACAGGGAAGGGGCAGAGAGAGAGGGAGACACAGAATCTGAAGCAGGCTCCAGGCTCGGAGCTGTCAGCACAGGGCCCAACGCAGGGCTCGAACCCAGACTGAGATCATGACCTGAGCTGAAGTCAGATGCTAAACTGACTGAGCCACCCAGGTACCCCACAACTTTAGTTTTTTAAGTAATCTCTACGCCCAACAGGGGGTTTGAACTCACCACCCCAAGATCAAGAGTCATGTGCTCTTCTGACTGAGCCAGTCAGGCAACCCAAGATGACTTTTTAGTGGAACCTAGATATTTTGGTTATGAGGATTGAATCCAAATTTAAACTTCTTGTTTAACTAACTTTCTGTGAACTGCTTTGGCATGGGAGGGGGAGGTGGGACTTCATGACCCTCCACCACCCCCTCTGCAATGCTCCCTACAGCACAGTGCAGGAAACTATCTCTGGGGAGCAAACTGAGGCAATCATAGGGTTCATCTCGTTTATTTCCCTTTTCTCGTTTAACGAAGTTCTGCACTACCTGCTCAATATCCATAAATATTTCTTTTATAATTTTGTGTTTTTTTAGTTGTTTATAATGGGAAGGTGATTTCTGTAGGTGATCATTTCATGAGTGGAAGTAGAAGTCTTCCTGAACCAGTTTTTCAGCTGGAAACAACTGATGTAAGAGGCTAGGCCCCTAGGAGAAAGGACCCTGAAACAGCATGGTAAGCATATAAGGGAATAACCTCCCGAGTCCTACCCTGTAAGGACTCACAACCATTTGTTTACTTAAAACACGCTGGAGAAAGAGGCACATTCAACCATTTGAGAAACTATTGTATACAGGGTCCTATCTGACACTGATGTCCACAGATCTGAAGCATCATCGTGGCCCCTGTTGGAGTGGCAGCGCATCGGGGTGGGGTGACAAATGTACTCAAGGCCCAGGTTTAGCTCTCAGTGGTCCTGCTGGGCTCACTGATCCACCTAGCGGTCATTTCATTGGTCCTCAATGGGTAGCTGAGACGGATATACTTGATAGTTGGCAGAACTACACTAACCATGATAGGGTAAGAGCTATCATAGTGAGAAAGGCCAGCACCAAGCTCCTGAAGCTGCCTCCACCATCTCAGGCCAAGATAATCAATAAAAACTATCCCATCAGTGGCCCTCTTGCAGACCTATAGGATGCAGGGACAGTGGGCCCATTAAAACACCATTTAATTCACCAGTCAGGTCCCTGGTAAAACCAGAAAGTTCTGGAGGATGACAGTGGATGACAGACATCTCAATCAACAAGTAATTTCAATTTTATCTGCTGTGCTAAATGCTAAATGTGGGGTCTTTGCTAGAGCAGATTAACACAGCCTCAGGTACATGATAGGCAGCCACTAACCTGAGCAATACACGGTTTCCCATCTCTGTAAGAAAGGAGGACCAGAAAAAGCACTTTCACCAGTGGGATGAGCAGTGCTATCTATTGTCTTGCACCTGGACCGTGTAAACCCTCCCACCCTGTCATGACAGGTCTTGGACCATATGGACATTCCACAGATTATCACATTACTGCACTGATGACATCGTGGTAACTCTACAGGAGCAGCAAGACATGGCAAGTACGCTAGAGGCCCTCACAGGATGAACGTCCTTCCAGTAGTGGTACCTAAACCTGCAAACATTCACTGATGTCTTTAGAGGTCCGGTGGTCTGGACCATGCCAGGATGTTCCCTCCAAAGTAAAGGAGAAGTTTGACATCTCACGTCTCACTACTAAGAAGGGAACACAGTGCCCGAGAAACGGCCTTGGGGTCTACAGACAGCATATTCCACACGTGGGAATCCTATTCTGGCACATGTATCAATTTTGATGATAAATGGACAGATGCAGTCATGACCTGGAAGGACATAATGACCAGGTACCGTATCAGGCAACCTACTTGGACCAGAAGTACGAGTTGAGGGGTGTGGGTAGAAATCTAGATGGGGAGTAGACAAGGGAGCGGAGTACCAGTGCAGACAGGGGAAGTTACAGCAGCAGGGGCTGTGGTCTGTCCCAGACCTTCCTGTTAAATAGCTTTCCCGGGAAAAGAGGCCCAACAGGTTCCTGAAGGGATCACTCTAGAACCTATGATGCAGTGGATCCAAACAGCACAAAAGGTGGACTGTAGTGAAGACCTGGTGTGCTGCCCAGACTCCCGGCTTCAGGACCGAAGCACTCATTTCCCAAGCTGCTCAGAATGCAGACAGAGAATGCTCACCTGAGTCCCCCTGGGGAACTGCTTTTGCCTGAAGTCAGGCACCTCACCCAAGGACATGGCCCTTTTCCAGCTAATGTGGGTGTGTGTCCACCTGCTTCAGCAGGGTACACATTTCCACACAGCCATCCTGGCTTGAGTGTGAGGGACTGACCGAGGTCATTGTTGAGACATCTCGGCTTAACCTCCCCTCTACAGAATCCTACTTCCTGGACTCCCCAACCATAAACTTCCTGCACACAAATTCCCAATTCAGTCTGTTTCACCAGAAACTCACACAATGACATATTTAAACACTTTGAGATTAGCTGTGTGGAATTTAGTGCCTGATGCTCAGGCAATTTCAGAGACCTTCATGATGGGGACATGGTGGTGCGGAAAGATGTGTTAAATGAGCTTTTCACCAGGAACAGCAGGGATGGAGACCGTTGAAATGGCAGATTTCAAACATCAGTTTTAAGTTTCAGCATAACTTGAGTTCTGGAGTCTGGCAAGTGTGAGGCTGGCTATGGTTTTCAGCGCAACTGATGACACTTCTATTAGTTGGGACGGCCTCATGTGCCTCAAAGTGCTTAACCAACTCAGAGTGGTAGGTGAGCTCAAACACTAGGTTCGAAACTAGTATCTCTGAGCTTCTGATAAAGACAGGAAAGAGTCGATGGTCCCATCTTTACCACTCCTAAACTGTGTGACCTCACATTGTATTTCAGCAACTAGCACAATCCATTTGACAACAGTTGCATCTTTTTTCCACTCACAGACCTTGAACTTACACAGAATTATCTACTTCCCTTATCTCTTATCAAGATACCTATTCCATAATTACCCAATGACTAGCCCTATATCTTAACCTTGGTCTGGAAACCAAGATACCATCTTTTTCAAAATTTCAGGGGCTGGTTATGGAAATAAAAGATAAGTTCCCTTTTTAAGCTTCTCTCATCTCAGCTTCATTTTCTCCAACAATTACTCTTAGGCCATATTCAGATCCCTTTAGAAAAGGAGAATCCATTGTGCTTACTCATATTTATAGCTTTATCAATATACCTAACAAAAGTAACTTTTAAGATCAAAGATGTATCAGCTTGTTAGGTAATTTGCCCACAGCACCCATGGGATGTAGCCTGCAAATCCATTCTCTTCCTTCCTTTTTAGCACCAAACTCCAGTAGCTCAAGAGGACAACCTACTTGGAAGTTCTATCCCCAGTCTACTCAAGCCCCACAAACAGCATCTAAGAACACAATCTCTCTAGTCAACGGTTTTGTAATAGCACTGCATGGTGACAAATGATAGCTACACAGCTTAATGTATAGAATTATCCAACCCGTCTGCTGTACACCTGAGAATAATGTAAATGGTGTTGTCAACTACAAGTAAAAAAACTAAAACGGAAAATTTACCAAAGCATACGTACACGCTTAAAGACCATACATGGTACCATTTGCAATCAAGGAAATGTAAACAGACATAAAGGTGCAGCATTAAATCATAACTGAATAAAATTAACTGTAAATACAAGAATAAAAAAATTTAAAAAAAAATAAATAAATAAAAACAGCATAGCCTCTTTATTTCCTCCTGAAATACAAATGTTGTTTGTAGGAGAATGAGCCTACTACTGGAGACAGCGACTAGCTCTTCCATTTGTTCCAGTGAATTTCAGGCTAAATAAGATCCAAACTGTTTCCATCTGTTAATACTCAGCTTATGAAATCTACAGCCTGGTACTCCCTGAGCAGGACTGCCCCAGTAAGGCCAGATGTGATAACAGTCAAAGATGGAGGATTCAACACGTACATGCAGTTTTGGCCGATGTCTTCACGTGCTCTGTAAAATTCTACTATTTTGTCAGAGCTGCAGTCATCCTACCAGGGTGATGGCCCATCGCTGCTCCAATGATCCTGATTCTGCCTTTTTTTTTTTTAATGTTTACTCATTTTGGGGGGGGGGGCAGAGGATCCAAGTGGGCTCTGCACTGACAGCAGAGAGCCCAATGTGGGGGTTGAATTCACCAACCGAGAAACCATGACCTGAGATGCAGTCAGGCAGTCAGCTCACTGAGTCCCCCAGGGCCCCGGTTCTGCTCTTCTGCTTTTGAGGGAGAACAGGTTCAGATCGTCTGGGAGCTGGTGGAGGCCATTCCCTTGGCAGCTTGCTGGGCTAACCTGTACTTGTATCTTTTGGTCTTGGGCCTCTCAAAGTTCACCACAGACATAGGCACCCTCACAGTGTTAAGTCCATTTACCTGCACAAAACAAAAGGAATCCTCAGAGGTTAGTTGGGCAGGTAAGAACGAATACCAAGCTTCTTACCCGCAAGAAAAAGGGGACAGGATGTGAAACACTCACCGTCACCTCACACCAGTACTCGCCCCACTGTGTAATGGGTTCTTCTGGTAATTTTAATGCATGTGGGGCGACCACAACACCAAGCTGCAAAAAAAGCCAAAGCCAAAAGGAGCTGTTTACACTGATGCAACTCTAGGCAACCTCAAGGAAGGTTCTGGAATTTCCTGTACAGGAATGAATAAAGCAGAGTTTACCCTGGCCGATCCCATGTTTCCCCTCCACAGACAGTGGCAGAGAAACTCAGTCCTAATTTCTCAGAAAGGGAGGAGGATCCACCAAAGAGAAACAGGGCTTGAGACCGAAGTCACTTCATCCACAAAAGTACAAACTGCACAATGAGTCACATTTCCCAGGTTTCTCCTACAGAAGAAATAAATGCTACCACTATCTTTTCCTATCAGTCTTCAAATTTTGGCCACTCTTAGTTGTGAGTCACTTCCCTTCCTCAACCCCTGCAACCAAGGACACTTTCCCTAACTTCAGCTGGACGAACACACCCTTTCCTAACGAAGGGATCAATCCTGGGCCTCCTTCCCAGGGGTAGCTTCTGCCCTCACAGGGACAGCGGTGCCTGGGAACACTCACATTTTTGAAGAAATGGCGGGCAACTATTTCAGGGTTTAGTTCCCATTTGACGTTGTTCTTCATCCCCACCTCCAAGTGACAGCTTTTCAGAAATTTCACTGTCTGATAGGAAGTGTAAACAGGGGCTAGGTTATAGTTGGAATCAAAAAGGAAGACACATGTTAGCAAGAGACACAAGATCTGAATTCAGGAAAGAGGCACAACTTCTGCCTCACAAGCATACAGGTGAGATGAACTGGAAACAGAACATTCCTATGGTCTCAAGGCTGATTCTGTACAAACATGTTTTAGTGATACTTTGGAGGGGAATGTCACCTATTCTTGGTTGTTCCTAAGCAAGGAGAAACAGGCCCTGTCAAAGTCAGACTTCTCAATGGGGATCACTGATAAATCTTGAGACAGAATGACCTTCATAGACCATTTTAACCCAATACTTCTGGCCCTTGAGTCCCACCCCTCCCCAGTTAATAATTCTTTTCTGCTTACAGAATGAAATATAAACTCAGCTGGATTCAAAATGTTATACAAATCTCATCCCAACCCCCTTTACAGCCGTAACTATTACCCTATATGAGTCCTCTGCTTTTGCTAGACTGAACTTTTTATGTTAAAACATGCCTTCACTACCTACCTTCATTTCTTTTCCCTTTTCCGCCCTCCTGGCCTATCCAAAGCCTACTAATCCCACAAGGCCCAATTTAATCCCACCTGAAAAAGACCCTCCCATCAACCTAATCCTTTCTGGTCCATGTCATTCTTACAATCTACTCCCTTGAAATTACTGATCACTTTCTCATGTGTCTATGTTTGTTGTGACTTATCTGTAAACAGCTATGGAGGCAGAGCCCTCATCTCACACTTTTCCATGGGTTGCCTGCTACCTGGGTAGGGGACTCAGCAAGTCAGGATCTCCCAGGAAGTCTCAAAACCAGTTTCGGCAACCAAACATTTCCCCTTCTTCTTACTACGCTGTGTCTACGATCAGGATCCTTCAAGGAAATCAAGGAGCCTCTCAGGAAGAGGCTGCTAACTCCTTAAGTGGCAAATAAGACTTTTCTGTGTTGTTACTCACCATCTCACCTGCCCTGGTCTGGATCTTCTCTAACTTTCCTTCTTGTCTCAGCTAGAAAAGAAAGTCCAAGAGGCAAACCATGAGAGACTCTTGAATGCTGACAAAAACTGAGGACTGATGGATGTGGGGGGGGGATGGGCATGGAGGAGGACACTTGTGGGGATGAGCACTGAGTGTTATGTGGAAACTAATTTGACAATAAACTATTTGTAAAAAAAAAGAAAAAAAGAAAAGAAAGTTCAAGGTGAAACAAAGGGAGAAAAATGAGTCTATGATAAATATCAAACTCTTATGCTAGACATAGGCTGGGTTTCTGGATTCCTGTTCTTCTCATCCCTATTTCATTTTTAAATTAAACATCAAAGGGAAGGAAATTGCTAGAAAAAAATCTTAAGGTTTTATTCTTCCAAGTCCCTCTGCTCACCAATTTCTCCTCTTCAAACAGTTTCTTGTTTTCAGGGGATGCATATACAGCCAGACCTTGAGGCAACAGCTGATTCCGGCCCAAAGATTTCTTCACTGAGACCAGGTCGCCCCGGACCCCAAGTCCTGTGGATGAGAACAGACACTGGATCAGGCTGGCTAGTACCTAAAGAGGAGATCAAAGATGCACCTATTGGGGGCACCTGGGTGGCTCAGTCAGACTTCGGCTCAGATCATGATCTCACGGGTTCGTGGGTTTGAGCCCTGCGTCCGGCTCTGTGCTGACTGCCAGCTCAGAGCCTGGAGCTTGCTTCAGATTCTGTTTCCCACTCTCTCTGACCCTCCCCTGCTCACGCTGTCTCTCTCTCTCAGAAATAAATAAAACATTAAAAATAAAATAAAAAAAAGATGCACCTATTATTCTCTCACAATACTTATTCCTCCTAGGAAAAATATTAATACTCACTAAGAACAACACTTAAGAGACTTCTAATTCGTTTTTTTAGGGCCTAAATTAGAAATTTCACATTCCCTGTACAAAGTGAGACTTGTCCCATCAAAGGATTTCGGTCACTGTAGCACATGCTGTTGGGCCTCCTTTCCCCTGCACACAGTTGCGCCGTTCGTGTTCCTTTTTCTATGCAGGAAGCCAACCACAATCACTTCCATGGCGTCTTCTCAAATACAGAGATCATTTCTACACAGTAGAGAAAGGCCGCGAACAGCTAAGCGGGGCCGGCAGGAAAGGGCTGATGGCAAACGGAGCCGGCCCGAGGTAGGGAACGCCTTTGCCGGGCCTTACCTACCACCGACTGGGTGAGGAGGAGCTCCAGGTTGCCTTTGGGCCCGTGTTTCGTGTCCTCTACCAGCTTGTAGACGCGGTGTCGCCGGTGCAGGCGCGGCTTCCGGCCGTCCCCGGCCAATGGCACCTTCCACCAGCGCTCCACGACGACGGTGCCCTGGCAGTCGGGGAGCGAGGGTGAACGAATCCCCCAGAGAAACCCCTGCCCCCCTCCGTC
>NW_027531525.1:1576430-1580856 GCF_008692635.1 Crocuta crocuta
CGCGCGCGGCGGAGTCCGAGTCTGCCGCTCGGTGATTCCGCGTCTCCTTACTCCCTCTCTCCGGTTTCCTCTCGAGGCAGGGACGCCCGTAGTTACTGACAGATCGTGGAAGGAGCTGGGAAAGACACCGTGTCCCTTTGGCTTCGCTTTAAAATGGGGGCCTTGGTTTAGCCGCCGCAGCCCCGAGGTCCCTTACGGCTCTAGCACGCTGAGGGGAGAGGGGTGCAGCTTTCACTTTTCGTCACTTCAGAGCTCCCTGAAAGTGGTGGAGGGATGGGATTCCCTGGGGAACTATGGCAGCTCGGGGAGGAAGCTAACCCTTCACCTTTACAACTGCGGTATTTAAGCTCAAGTTGAAAGAACCCTGGATCACAAGGGAGATGAGCCACAGAAAACGGAAGCAGGGGTGGGGTCTCAGCGCCCGAGAAAAGACCACCAGGATGGGATGGGAAGGGTCTGTTTAGGCAGCGGAGATTGTGTAAAGGGGCTCTAAGCATCGTGTTGTTTTACTTGTTTGAGCTTCCTCTGAATTGCGCTTTCCTCACTCACCTTCCAGGACACTACTTATGTTTTTGTTTTCTTCCTACTTCACCGGCTTTCTTCAGTCTCCTTGGATGGTTTCTCCTTTTCTCCCAGCTTCGTAGATGGCCCCAAGGGCAGTCTTTGGATCTTTACTCCGTGTACACACAGGCTTTGATCTTCTTCAGTCTGATGACTTCCAAAGTTCTTTCTCCATCCTAGACTTCTAACTTCGCTCAACTTGAAGAGCCTGCTCTTTCCTCTTCTCCTTGTATGTCTAGTGCACGATTCAGAGTTAACGTTGTCCAAACTAAACCCGTCCCTATACCCCACGTCAGACTGCCTCCCTGCAGCCTTCCCGGTCTCAGGCTTGCGTTGAGACTCAACTTCTTTCTCTCACACTCCAGGAAATCCTGTGGGTTCTATCTTTAAACGATTTCCAGAATCCAACCACTTCCGCCACCTTCAGTGCTTCAACCTGGAAGAGGACACTATCTTTCTCTTCCATCACTGCCGTGGTCTCTTAGCAAATCTCCCTTAATGCTCCACAGTTTATTTACAACGCAAGTCAGGATCTTTTTAAAAACCTAGATAAGATCATATCACGCCTCTACACAAAACTTTGCAGTGACTTCCCTCATAAGGTAGTCTGCAGGGCCCTCCCTAATCTGACCAATTAGCTCTCTGCCCTCACCTCCAACTTTCCCAACAATTTAGGAAACAGCAGCCTCCCTGCTGTTTCTTGAAAACACCAGGCACTTTCTCTTCAGGGCTTTTACATCCACTGTTGCTTAGATGCCAGATGCTCTTACCCCCAGATGTTGGCTTGGCTAACTCCCTCACCTCTTTTAAGGCTCTGATTAAATGCCACCTTTTCAATGAGGTCTACTTGGATCGCTGTTTCCCCAGCCTGCCCCACCCCCTTCACACTCCTGACCTTCCTTTATTCTGCTCTTTCCTCCATAGCAGTTCTCATCTAACATACTAAGTTTTCTTAACAATGTTTGTTGTTTTGTCTTCTCACTGTTAGAAGCTATGCTCCATTAGGCAGGGATCTTTGTTTACTTGTGGATCTCCAGCACCTAGAATTCTGCCTGGCTTTCAGTAGGCCCTCAATAAATATTTGTTGAGTGAATGATTGTGCAGAGGTCTCAAAATGGTGGCCCCCGAATCAGATTTTGCTCACGATGTTGATTTTTTAAATCAATGCCTTTTATTTATTTATTTATTTTTAGTTAATAACCACTATTGTAGAAATTTTGGAGGAATTTGGCACAAAAATCTATTTTATGTTGAAAAATCATACGATCTGGAACCACTGAGCCTACATTTCTGCAACTGGATGAAACTGAGTTGTCAGCTGCTTTTAGACAGTATATGAGCTTTCCATTTTGCTACAGTCCCACCCAGCAGCTCCACTAATTTCCATTAGCTGTCTTGGCTCCTAAAGGCATGTAGTTTGCAATTTCCACACTACCAGGCAATGAGAAAGTTCAACAATGTGCAGCACCCCTAGGTTATTAAAGGTAGGGATGATAATAAAAATATTGAATTGATAGGAACTGGGAACTGACGAATCAGGTCAGACATTGGATCATGGCCTTGGAAACCTACAGTGTCAGACACCAACCATTTAACTGCTGAAGTGGTGTGTGTGTGCGTGTGTGTTACATGAGTGTGCACACACGCATGCATGCGTGCATCCGCCGGAATAAGGGGCCAGGTTGGGGGCATTCAGCAAGTGTTCAGGCAGGGCTATTTACCAATCAGTACAGAAGATAAAGTACAGTATAAGAAAACAAAACTACTGGAACAGCCATGAAGTATGGAGTAGGTGAACAGGAGCCTTAGCTAAGGGGGTTGGGTGGGGAGGAGCAGCACAGTGGAGTCTTGAAGTGATGTACGGGCTGACTCTTTGCCCATGTCATAGTGCCCACCGGGTCACAATGACAGCAGGCTGCCTAAACCTCTGGCACTCATCTCTGAACCTCACTTTGCCGCAGGGAGGCACTGAACTGAGAAACTGCCTTGTAACAGGTTGCGCCCCTCTGTCTTCTCCCTTTCTTATATCAAGAGGGGAAAAACACGGAACTACCTCTACCCGATCTGGTCACCATACGCCTATTACCTTTACTGTTACAAATACCGGATCACCCTCCGGGAGAAGATGCTGCCTTGTTATAAGAGGTACTTGTTTTCATCTCTACTTGTAGTTGTTTATTATATAAACTGTCAGGAAAAATAAGAGAATCTGAAGGAACTATCCCGGTGGCAAGAGATAATAATAGCAAAATAGGGCAGAAGGCTGGCACGGAATTAAACATTTTTCCACCTGGCTGGCCTGGGAGAATGGAATAGGCTCATCCATGAGAAGATAGTGCGAGAGCCTGGTCCTATGTACCTGAAAGTTATGAACCCCTCCCTTTCTCAGATGCAGACGTAAACTAATTTGGGCCCCTTTTCCCAACCAGCATCATATATAAGGAACGGGAGGACTTGACACTCCGGCCCCGTTCCTGCCTTCAGTGCTCCTGAGTCTCCAGCAGGCCTCCAGGTGGTCAGACGCACCGAGCAGGGTGACCACGACCAGCTTAAAGAATTATACTCGGTAAGTGGTAATTGTACTCGGTAAGCACACTGGTGCTGTGCCAGGGTTGCTGCAATGACACCTTGCGGAGAGGGGGCATTTGCTAGCTGGAAAACAACTAGATCTTGATGCTCATGCAGAACAGCTACTGCTTTAGAAACAAGGATTCTAGCCCGGAGATATTAAGTCAAGTTCATAGAGCTGGTGGTGAGATGCAGGACGGGAAAAGAGGAGGTTGGAACATAGAGCAGAATGTATTGAGTTCTGGGACATAAAGTTGTTTAGATGGCAAGCGGGGACCAGAACCTGGCACTCCTCAACTTGGCCCTGGACCATACTACAGTAACATACCTGTGGTAAGGTGCATTTTAAATGAGAAATCGGAGAATTCAGAGAAAACTTCTATGATGTAAAAAAGTGGAAGAGCATGGTCAGTGACGCAGTAAACAGATGACACAGCATTGTTTAAAGAATAAGCTCTCCAGGGGCACCTGACTGGCTCAGTTGGTGGAACATGCAACTCTTGATCTTGGGGTTGTGAGTTCAAGCTCCATGTTGGGTGTGGAGATTACTAAAAAAACCAAAAAAACAAAAAAACCCTCTCGGATATAAGTTTCTGAAGGGTTGGTGCACCCCTCGGGTAAGGTTAGCAGGCAGAAATACTGCAACTCATTTGACTCCTTTCTAGATATCAAGGGAAACTCCATGATAGAGAATTAGGGCCTAAGACTAAGGGACAGAGTGGGAATTTGCTTCCTCTGACACAGGCAGACTGGCCCAAGATCTGATCTGAGGACTAGATGAGAGCAGGAGGAGACAGTTAATCTTCTGTCCCTTTTCCAGGCTGGGAACCTGACGGTGCTGGCTACTGACCCCCTGCTCCACCAAGACCCAGTACAATTAGACTTCCACTTCCGCCTCACACCCCAGACCTCTGCCCATTGGCACGGCCTTCTCTGTGACCATCGACTCTTCCTGGATATCCCATATCGGGCCTTGGATCAAGGCAACCGTGAAAGGTGACAGAGCCCTGATGGGAAAGCAGGGAGGGAGGGTGAGAGGGGAAGAGGCAGGAGGTTTCCTTGGATGTCATAATCAGGTGGTGGGCCTGCTAGCCCATGAGGGTGGATGCAGGAGCTGCTTTCACAGCCCTGAACCGGCAGGCAAACACGCCTGTGAGCTGAGCCAGGATCTGGGCTTCAGGGGACAATGGCTCATGGGAGGTTCTGGACTCCCGATTCAGAAACAGAAGTAGTTGAATAACAGGATGTGTCTTCCAGCTGTTGGTCTTTCTAGAGCAGTTCCTTTGCATGCACCTAC
>NW_027531525.1:1580862-1600361 GCF_008692635.1 Crocuta crocuta
TGTCATTCCCCCCCCCCCCCCCCCCCCCATGGATGTCAGTCTGTTGTGTACAGTCCTGGGCTTCAGAGAAAAGTTTAGCTACACAAGTTTACCAACTTTCATCTCCTGGCTTGGGTCAGGAAAAAATTGAGCAATGAGATTTCTTCTAACTCCAGTAGGTTTTCGGGTTTTGAATTCACGAAACATTTCATCAACTAGGATCCCTCTCTCTGGCCCCTAGTTTGACTGCAACACTGGAGTATGTGGAAGAGAAGACCAATGTGGACTCGGTGTTTGTAAGCTTCAAGAACAACCGGAATGACAGAGGTGGGGACTGGCAGTCCTTCCGGGCCTGTGGTGACAGCAACTTTTCCTTTGTAGGAGGACCCTCTTCCCCCATTGTTTTAAAAAGATCACGCTCATATGCATTTCAGGGATTTAACCACCATCACCTCCCACCCCTATTCCAAGGAAATGAGGCACCTAACATTCTGTTAACTCAAATTACACTTGGATTATGAGGAAGGCCTTGAAGGTAGATTTGAGAAGCCAGACTGAAGGAGCACTAGGGACATTAACACAGAACTACTCAAGGCACGTAGCTGGTAGGACAGAAAGAACCTCAGGTGTATTAAGCATCTAGAGTGTGAAATGCTTGGGTGTAGGGCCAGGATAGGAATGGATTTATCCAGATGCTTGGAGCACTAGACCTCCTCCCTCATACTCTGTGGGACAGAGGACAAGATGGGCAAGAGCTCAGCACCCCACCATTGTGTTAGGCATTTCATGAACATCCTCTCCTTTAATCAAGTTCTGTGAGGAAGGTCCTGTGATCACCATCTTATAAATGCGGAAACTAAAGCTCAGAAAGGATAACGTGTACAGGGCCACAAAGCTTAGCAAACCTTGGAACCAGGGGTGGAGTCTAGGTCTGTTAGTCTAAAGCCTATCACCCTAATGCCACACTACATGGCTTCCCCCCAGGCACTCCCTAGTTAAAGAAGCCCAATCCAGTATAGAGCCTCAAAGAATGTTCTAATTTTTTCTTTTCACAGGTGCCCTGCTTCGGGCCTTCAGCTACATGGGCTTTGAAGTGGTCAGACCAGATCACCCTGCCCTCCCTCCCTGGGACAATGTCATCTTTATGGTGTATGCCCTTGAAAGGGAACTAGGCCACCTGCCCAGTGAGCCTCCCTGAACATGCCTGTTCCTACTGAGGGCTGGGAGCCTTGATAAATGGGACCCAGGATGTGACTCAGGACACGTTCCATCTTAGGAATAAAGGGTAGTGCAATCTGCAAGCGTTCACTATTTGTGGGGGGTAGGGGTGGGGAAGGGAGTGGGGTTGGCTGTAGTGGACCGTGAGCCTCACAGAGCTGGATTCACTGTAGGATAAACGTTTAATGATGGAAAAGACCAGAGAGGGAAGGGAGCCAAGGATTTTAGGTTCTTTTGCTTTTCCCCCTGCTCCTAAAGCCATTCACTTAGTCTAACCGTTGTTAACTGTGTACTTGCCAAGAGCAAAAACCAGGCACTAGGAAAGTGAGAAAAACTTAAGCCTCCTTGGGAGTTTTTCCTTCATGTACTTCAGTTCAAATTAGAGATCAGCACAAATTCCTTCTCTTTGGATGTGGAGGAAACCCAAGAAGGTACCTGGATCCCACAACTTTGGCTCAAGGAGAGCAGTTCAAAGGACGAAATGAGAAATAAGGGCTAAAAGAGGGCATCCAGACAAGGGCAGGGCAGGGGTGTGCTGGAGCCCATCCAGCTGGGACATGAGTGAGCTGCGGGGCGGGGGGGGGGACGGGGGGACGCAACAGCTACACAAAAGGAAGAGCCTCGTGTGCACGGTAAGAAGCCACAGCTGCAACTGAAGCACTGCTCCTTTTCCTGAGCAACAAGCCCTACACATGATTTACGTTTGGGCCCCCTTTAAGGGCCAGGGGTCCGAGGAGCCTGGTGACTGACTAGTAGGCCTCATGACCCTGTCGTGGAGCAGTGCCAAGCCCAGGGCCGAGCCTGCTTTGGGGGCGAGTTCACTGTGGCCAAGGTGTGAACCCTGCTCAGATCAATGGCAGCCCTTCCCGGATAAGTCTTCAGAGATCCCACAAACCCATCAGAGATGCTCCTTCATGGGAACCTTTCTCTACCACACGGTACTGAGATTTTTTTGAGAAAATAAATTTTGAAAACCATGGTGATGGGAACCCAGAGTATGGCTAGGTGTCCCTAACCCTAGGTTGGAAGAACAAAACTGTGCATGGGGCATCCTTCTGTGCCAGTTTTAAGTTTTGGAGTTCATCTTACAGATCCTTAAAAAGCCCTCCCATTCATCGGCCACTGTCCCCCCACCCACATATGCACTTAGAGCCCCTGCCGCCCAGTCACTTCCGCAGCGCTCGCTGGCTGCACGGCCCTGGCCGTGAAGCAGGGGTACGTGGAGACAGGGCTCCGAAAAGGCTTCCAGTGAGGGCACAGGAGACCTACCAGAACCCAGGCCTCTTCCAAGCTTCTAGTTTGGGTGGAGTCCTCACTTACAAAGCCCAAACCTAAAATGCTCTGGTTCTCTGTGAATGGTTAATTCTGAAATACCTTTAGGGAAAGGACAGATCTGTGCAAGGGATGGACACTTGGTTCAAAGACGGGCCCTCCACGTAAGGCGTGTAACGAATTCCACCAGGTTTAGGTGCAGGAGATAGCCACAATCCTGCGTCTACCTTGATTCAACCAACATTTAGTTTTAGATCATTTTCTTGAGAACTTTATTCATCAAAGAACCCCACAAATGACTTAAACAGCTACGAAAGTTCTCGTTCACTTTATGGAGGTGTGTGTCTACAGACACTACACTAGCACTTTAGAGTATTTCTTGAGCTGCTCTCTCCTGGTCTAACTTGTATTTTAACCAAAGTTAACAGGGAAATGGCTGGAGCACTGTTTCAGAAAACCGATCTCCAATAACCTATCAGCAGTTGAGGCTGGGAGGCAGTGTTCTCCCATTTCCTGAGACTGTTAAATACAATCCTACTGACTTTTGCCTGTGCCTCCCAAGTCAACTGTGGTCTTTGAGCTAAACACTCAAAAAACCTCCTGTAACTAACAGTCACCTGAGGAGGTGAGTCAGAAGTCTGCAGAATCATCACCTCCGGTGACCAACTCCTGGCTGCTTTCCAGCCTCAAAAAGGACACAGCCTTGCAAAAGCACACAGTAATCGCCAGCAGATAGCGGACCAGACGCTGAGCAGCCTGGAAGCAAACTCTGGAAGAAGACAGTGTTGGGCATATGGAGAAGGGACATGTAGTTGTCCCCTGCTCTACCCCACACACTTTCTGGTAGTCCAACAGAAGGGGAGCATGCATTTGGTCCACAGCAAGCCAGATCATGTCGGTCATGGAGAAAGGACTGCATTTTATCATAGGCTCCTCTCTCCAGGCCCCAAATCCTGCCGAGACAAACACACCGACACAAAAGCTTGAAAGGGCTCAACCTGAGAATGAGTGAAACTGCAGCAGAGTCATGTGAAGACAGGGAGGGGAAGGGAGAGTAGTGTGAAGGGAAGGGGGAAGGGAAGGAGAGAGTCGTGTGAAGAAGGGAAGGGGGCAGGACAAAGCTGTCCCCCTAGTTACTTCCCTGGGGCTAGAGAGAGAGGGCAGTTGCACTCACGCGGAAGAGCCAGGCTTCAGAGTAAGTAGTCCTCTTCAAGATTATCATCCCCAGACATGGAGGCAGCTTCTGCTCAGCAGGAACGAAGAGGAGGTTAGGCACAGCCATGGAGACTCGGGGAAAACGGGCTACTTGGTGCTCAGGGGCCCCTTTTAAGAGCTAAGTCTTAACCCCGTCCCTTGGTTTGGAGAGACCACCAGAAACCAGAACTCCCAAAGACGCTCCGGGGAGGAAATGTGGTTTGTACCTGACAAGCTGAGGCAGGACAGGGTGTTTGCCATTTCTCCAGGGCTCTTCTTGGGCTCAGGGAGCATACTGCCGAGAGAGACGTCCGTTTCTGTGGTCTGAGGGATGAAGACGAGACAAAGAGACCGAACTGGCTGGTGTGAAGGGTTAGAGGCCACCCTATCGTTTTGCCCACAGCCTGGTTAAGGGAGTGGAGGTAGACTGCTGAGAGGAACAAGGATGCCTCCTTAGGAAAGCCCTCCCCCAAACATCCCGTGTGACCAGAAGCCCTCCTGTCTCTCAAGGCCGCCCCGCCCTGGAGCAGCACCTGACCTGTACTCACCACATTGTGCAACATGTCTGGGATGGCTCTGTTTTCTTCCATGTCTTCGGGAAGCTCAACCGCATATCCTTTACGAACTAATTCTAACCCAATATCAAGTTTCTGAAAAGAAAAATGAAAAGGAATGATGTTCCCTGTAGAGGGGGGTATGTCTGAGGAACCAGGGCAGAAGGGTGAGGATTGAGACTTTAAAGAAAGACAGTCCTTTAGTAAGCAAGATCTTAGGAGGCAGGAGTAATATCAGAGAAGGGTTTCTGGGAAAGAAAAAGTGACCGATGATACAATACACTGAAGAGACGGTGAGTGATGAGTGGACCCTGTCATACCTTCCCATTGCTAGTGTCATATAAGTAAATCTTGGGCCACGTGGAGATCCCAGTCTGGACATAGCTGGAGATCTTAGCCACCAGGGGCTTCCAGTCAGCACAGTAAGTGAGTCTGTCAAACTCATCCAAAGCTTCCTCTTCCCACTGTTCACCTGGCAAAAGATTGCAGGGAGAGCCTGAGAAGGGGAGAGATTATGCCCTGAAAGGGAACCGGGCTACCTCTTTACTCCTGAAGGCACCACATCTGCCTGCCAGGCATGTTCCCAGTGACTGCTTTCTACTGCTGGGAAGGAAAACACACCTGAGCCCCTAGAGCTCAAAAAGCCTGGAATGTGAGAAATCCTTCCAAGTGCTATACAAAAGTTATTTTATTGGAGGCAAGGTCAATAGGCATTGTGACCAATTTACCTGAGGGGGCGATCCGTGCCAGACTACATTCTATTGCTTGAAATGGAAGGCTAAGGAAGTCACTCCTAAAGTGAAAGAAACTGAAATTAGAATCCCAGTGCCAGAAGGGCCTCTTACAGTCTTTGTTTCTAGACATCACCAGGAACCCAGTTCAGAAGATCATCTATTCTCTGTCAATAGGCTCTCTTCCCCCGCCCCACCCCCCACCCAGTGAGGAGTGCCAGGAGCACACCATCCACCATGGCCTGGGCTGAGTTAGTAGTGGGGACTCCACCCTGGCCTCCACACTGACCTGAGGGCCCGGAGGTCCTTCAGTGGGCAATCTCCATTATCTCCAAAGTCAACGAAGTACAGGTCCAGGTTCCCATTCTCCAAAGTGCCAAGGACCCGAGCTCGGTACCAGGAACCATTTGCAGGCAAAGGAGCTGCTACAATGTCTCCAACGTGCACAGTCAAGTCTTCAGGCTGCACGAGGGGATCAGGATTGGGAGGGTTAGGATGAGCCGGCTAAAAACAGATAAGCAGTAAATACCAGAAGGAGAAAGAACAAGTAGATGCTCCCCAGGGAAAAAAGAGAACATCTCACAATAAAAAAGACAGGACCCTTTTTTGTCAAACCTGACCCTGTCCCTCCGGCAACTCACTAGACTGCGCTCATAGTGCTGGGTCATCTCGCTGACGAGCTTATCCAGCTGTAGACTGCGGGAGCCAACGATCTGGATCCAGAAGTGGTTGGGGTGCTCGGAGGCAGAGACGTAGACTTCCAAAAACTCGTCGGCATGGAAACTAAAGTCAGGACTAGGGACTAAACACAGGGATAAGCAACGCAAGCTGCAGGATCCTCACCATATAACCTGGTGACCACATTAAAACTATATGGATTAAATGGGGAGACTGGGGGCGTCTGGGTGGCTCAGTGGGTGGAGCATTCCATTCTTGATTTCAGTTCAGGTCATGATCCCAGGGTTGTGGGATAGAGCCCCACATCAGGCTCCACACTCAGCATGAGGCCTACTTAGGATTCTTTCCCCCCCGCCAGCCCCCTGGCTCCTCTCCTCTGCTGGTGCTCTTAAAAAAAAAAGGGGGAGAGGAAGACTCCATCAGAAGAGCTACAAAAATAGCTCATTGGCTAGTACCATTTAAAAACTGGCTGCAGGGACAACTGGATGATTCATAGAACATCCTGAAAAAGGTGCTGAGCTGAGCACCTTTCTATGTAACTGAGCAATCAGGGTTTACACCCCATGATCTGCCACGTATTGAAATCAGACGTCAGTCATAACTGCAGCACAGACTGACGGAAAGGTGTGGCCAGCTCCAGATCCTATTCTATCACTGACTTGTCGTGTGACCCCAAACAAGCCTACGAACCTCTTAGGGGCTTCCCTGTCCACCCCAAAATCTATGCACAGAAGAGAATGCTCACAATCTCTTCATCCTTCTTGAATGGTGGTGACTTTTAAAAAAGAGTAATGAGAGGGGTGCCTGGGTGGCTTAGTCGGTTAAGCGTCTGACTTTCGCTTAGGTCATGATCTCGCGGTTTGTGGGTTCNTGTGAACTAGTATATTTCTATTATCATTCTCCATCACTAGCTGGTCTGTGTTCCAGAAACTATGTTTAGTAGTAACCCAGGTAAAGTATTGCCACACAAAAGGACTTCTGTGAAGACGCTCCTAAGTGCAGTCAAGAAAACAGATTACTGGGGCGCCTGGGTGGCTTAGTCGGTTGAGTGTCCAACTTTCGCTTAGGTCATGATCTCGCGGTTCGTGGGTTCGAGCCNTTACTGCTTCCTATCTTGGGTTATGTGAGCCAGTGTTTCCACCTTCCACATGGCAAATGTTACATACTTTCAAACATGGACATCTCTGGACTGGTCTGGGCTCCAGGGTTCTGAAAGCTGTCACCATTGGGTTTCTCCCAAGCACCTTCTGGACCTTCAATAGCCATGTCACCACCTCCTTGTCGGGGAGGAGCTCCCAGCAGTGTAGCCGGCTCCGGCTCGGGGCTTTTCCACAGAGCTGGCTCTCCAGCTCCAGACTCCACCGCTTCCTCTCTCCTCACACTGATTGGCTGCTTGCGTGGGACTCTGGTTTCTGCAGAATGAGCAATTCTCTTCCGAAGTTCTTCATCTTCGGAAACTTTCTCCAGTATCAAATGCTGTGGAAAACGAGAGGAGATCTACGTGGCCAGATATTGACCCAGGATGGAGTAAAGGATTCTTCTTATTCTTGGACACAATTCAAGTCTATTAGCTACTTGCCTTGGCTGCTGCCACCTCCTTCTGTGTTCCGGAGATTTTTATAAGCCTTGATAGTAGCAGCGTCCCCTCTGATTCTTTGTCACAGGTAATCTTGGCTCCAGAGGCCTTACAGATAGAACGAATGGTCTCGCCACCCCTCCCTGCATTGAAAAACACATAAAACCCTGTTCTTCCCTCCTGGCCAACCTTAACTACTAGAAAAATCACTGTTTTGCATATACTAGGAGAGTCAGTTCCTAATTTCAAAGTGAACAGAAAGTAAGATATTGAATAGACTGAATAGAAAGCAGGAGCTATTGCAACCCTCACATATGAAGGGGAACAGGGACGACCTTCTCTTTCTGCTTTACTCACACTCTAAACATCGAGTGCGCTTCAGGTCATTTCCATTGTTTGGGCACTGAGCACACTTTACATCTGCGCTTTACCAAAAGATTTTCTACAGTGTGAGAGGCGCTAAACCAGGAATGGACGTTCCTCTGCCCCTAAGAGCAGCATAAAGAGTGCTCTAGGGGAAGGGATAGGAGGTGTTCTCTAGAAGGGCACGATCTTGAAAGACCTGGGATAAATATAAGCAGGCTTAGCTTCACTTTCAAAATCTATTACGAGAGAAATACATTTACCCGAACCCTATGGAACCTATTTGCAAGGTTCAGATCACATAGCTCCTTGGGGTAATGGGTTTGGTTTACCACTGCTTCTGTAAAAAAGTAAGCTCTGGTCTCAATGTCCCTGTCTCCCCCCTCCACCCCCCATAAGGTTAAGGGGAAGTAGTCCAGGAAAACCCCTTGTAAGGTGTGAAAGGAAGGCAGAGGCGAAAGAGAAAGGAACCAGCAGAGGAAGCTGCCCAGTGGTACCTATGATCCTGCCCACGGCTCTCTGTGGAACCGAGAGCTGCTCAGACACGGGGGTATTCTCTGCCAGGATCTGGTGGATGGCGGCTTTGGCCTTGCACACCTGAACAGGAAACCCGCTGATCAGCAGCACCCGCTCATCGCCTACATCCTCCGTGTCCACATCAATCCGAGCGCCTGTCTGTTTCCGCAGCTGCAGAGAAAAGGATATGTGGCAGTCTGTGCTGGAAGAGCTGCCATTTTGGTTGGCTAGGTATACTTCTGACCCCGGAGGTAGTTGGAACTGGGCAGTTATCAGTTAAATCAAGATGCTATAAGCAGTCCTCAACTATGTGTACTAACGAAAGGTAACTACTGACGGACAAAGGTAACCTCAAATAACAGTTCATTCACAAGTTTCTGTCTTAAAAATTGTTTTAAAATATTTTTGAGAGAGCGCGAGCGAGCAAATGGGAGAGGGGCCGAGGGGCAGGAGAGACACAGAATCTGAAGCAGGCTCCAGGCACAGAGTTGTCGGCAAAGCGCCCCACGTGGGGCTCAAATTCACAAACTGCAAGACCTGAGCAAAGTTGGATGCTTAACCAACTGACCCACCCAGGTGCTCCTCTCCTTGTATTTAGAACCCTCTTTCCCTCTCATTTTATTTGGATCAGAGAATCAAATATTTTGTTTTTTTGACATTCCAACTGAATAGATAATAAGAACAATAGGCAATTCAACATTTACAGTCAATTAATGAGAGCTCACGAATTCCATAGAAAAGAATGGACGGGCTACATACACCAAATTGAGAATCATGCAATCAAAAACTCCCCTTCCAGGGTGCCCAGGTGGCTCGGTTGAATGTCGGATTTCAGCTCAGGTCATGATCTCATGATTTGTGAGTTCGAGCCCATGTCAGGCTCAGTGCTGATAGCTCAGAGCCTGGAGCCTGCTTCGGATTCTGTGTGTCCCTTTCTCTCTGTCCCTTCCCTGCTTACACTCTGTCTCTCAAAAATAAACATCAAAAAGAAAAAAAAAAATCTCAGAGGCACCTGGGTGGCTCAGCCAGTTAAATGTCTTGACTATGGCTCAGGTCATACTCTCACCCTTTGTGAGTTCGAGCCCCACTGCAGGCTCTTTGCTGTCAGCAGAGCCCACTAAGGATCTGCTCCCCTCTCTGCTGCTCCTCTGCTCAGGAGTGCACACGCACGCTCTCTCTACCTCTCTAAAATAAACATTTTTTAAAAATCCCCATTTCAAGGGGCACCTGGGTGGCTCAGTCAGTTGAGCGTCCGACTTCGGCTCAGGTCATGATCTCATGGTTCGTGGGTTCGAGCCCTGCATCAGGCTCTGTGCTAACAGCCAGCTCAGATCCTGGAGCCTGTTTCGGGTTCTGTGTCTCCCTCTCTCTCTGACCCTCCCCTGCTCATGCTGTCGGTCTCTCTCTCTCAGAAATAACATTAAAAAAAAAATTCCCCATTTCAAGCTAAGTCATTCATTCTCTAGAGAGTATTCCTCATTAGAAGGAAAAAAGCATAGTTAGCTAAATGTTGCTTTATTTTTTCTTTTAAAGACCTACATAGTGTGGGTGGCCTCTGTGGGATGGGGACAGAGGAGGGAAGCAAGAAGTTATTAAGCAGAATCAATCCCTGGGAAGCCAAATGCCTGCTTACATACTTGCCTGTTTGATATTGGCTCCTTGCCGGCCAATGATGAGCTTTACAGCCTCCTGGGGAACTCGCATCTCTATTTCGATGTCATCCTCCCCAACATATGTCAGCCGCTCTTCTGCATAGATCATGGGTCATGAGATCAGACTTAGATAGCATCCAAGGTGCCCCAGCCCTCCCCTGAAACTAGGTTTCAGAAACTGATCCATGAGATGGACTAAGGATCTCAACCATAATGACAAAGGGAAGTAGCAACGGTGTAGGAATTAGAGGGTCCCAGAAGATGGGCATGGTCTCTTGGATACTGTTTCAGATGCTAAAATGGGGAAATCAGTTGGTTTTGCACAGAAGGGGTGCTGGATTTAGGGCAAACAGTGTCTCCCAAGATATGACTCCTGGAAAAGAATGAAGGCTAAAGGCTGCCCAATGAGTCCACTGGGCTCAGAACTTGTTTGTATCTAAATCCTTTCTCTAGGTTCAGCCTATGGGGAAACTGGGCCCCATGGCTGGCTTTCTAACGACTAAATACAAAAAGCATACAAAAAAGCTAAGAGTATATGGGGTGTCTGGGTGGCTCAGTTGGTTAAGTGTCTGACTTTAGCTTGGGTCATGATCTCATAGTTCATGGGTCTGAGCCCATGTTAGGTCCTGAGCTGATAGCTTGGAGCCTGGAGCCTGCTTCAGATTCTCTCCCCTGCTCTCTCTGCTCCTCCCACCACCTGTGTGCACATTCTCTCTCTCAAAAATAAACATTCAAGAAAAAACTATTATTAAAAAAAAGATAAGCGTATACTCTTTACTATCTATAGACACTAAAAAAGAAAAAGGACCCATTGTAGTGCTGCTCTTGCTGAAGGGAACAGATAATAGAATGAGTAGTTCTTTATTCCATAGACCAGCTTCACATTAAGAACACAAAAAAGAAACCAAACTGTTTCAAAGACTCCTTCACAGAAAGCCCAACAAGAAAATTTTCATTTCAACTTAACAAGGGGCCAGAGCACAGTCTGAACATTTCCATATTTATAGCCAGGGGGTCCACATACCTCTGCTTTCCCTGTATCTGCGGTATAGGATATAGGCCACTGCTGCACTGGCTGGGATCCCAAGGCCCAGTGCTATTTTCTGAATAGTAGACAAACTTGTCCAAGAAGTTCGTTCAGTGGACATTTTCTGCTGTATTCTGATTTATATCCTGAAATAAGCAAATAAGGGAAAAGAAGGAGTTTTCATACCACACCTTTACAACTGGCAGAGAAGCATGGGAACATATGTCAATATTATTAAAAAGAACACTGCTCACCTTCCCAAATCAAGCNACACACAACACCGCCATACTTCATTCCTTCCCCCTCCCAGAAAGGGCTATACATTGGTCACAATTTTATAAGAGGAACAAAAACTAATCAAATGAATCAGACATTACAAAAATAAACATTTAAATTTCACATCAGACTGCTTCAAATTCCTTGTCAGTGCCCTTCCATGTCTCTAGGCCTTTCTAGACGCTGTTGTCTCTGCAAGGAATAGCTTTCCAGGACATTTCAGGCTCTCCCCTCCTTCTAGGCTCTGCCACTTCTACTTCATTTTCTTCTTTTTTCTATACTCCTGATTTCTAGTCATTCCTCGGCTAACACTGGAAGGAGGTCTGCCCAGCTCCTTCACCGAAACGACAATGTCCCAGGTAGATGGCACATAGAAAGCCCTACCTGATCTTACCTCTGTGCCCTGTCTTCTCTTGGTTTCTCCTCCTCTTGCCTTGGAGGTACCTTTGTGATTTTGGTCTTGTTTTCCTGTGGTCTCTGTCCACTGCTACTGTCACTCTGCTGCCTATGGGCAATTTCATCCACACCTGCAGCTTTAACTACTACCTATATGCTAGTAGCTCCAAGAACATTGCACCCGACTGATTCAGAAGCTCATCAAAGCCCATGCAGACCACTGCAATGGCCTTCTTCCTCTTAGTCCACCTCTGTCTCTTCATTTTGCTGCCCAGCTAATCTTAACATCTCCACTATATTTCCTTATTCCATAATCTTTCTCACCCTCCCAGACAATTCATACTGTCTCTTCTCAAGCCTCTAGAGCCTCCTTCTCCATCCTCTCTCTCAAATCATGTCCCCTTACCTTCCTATGCCACTGAGAAGGTAGAGCATTCAGTGAAAATATTAACTAAGTTCCACCACATTTACCCACCTACTTCTTTCTATGCCCAAATCCCTCCCCACCTTCTCTCCTGTGGCTATGGATGAATGGGTCTCTGCTCTGGGCACTGAAGTCTCTCTCATAAAAGCATTGCTCTCCTTGCTTCTCATGCATTGTTAATGTCTTCCTCTCTACTGGATCTTTCCATCAACAAACATGCCACTGTTTCTTGTTTCTTAAAGAAAAACTTTTGATTCTATTTATTCCTACAAATACTTCTCATTTCTTCCCTTCCTTTTACAGGAAAACTCACAAGTGCCAGTACTTCTTTGCTCAATTTCTCTTCTTGAACCCACGCCCGCTGCTCTTGCCAAGGTCACCAGTGACTTCACATCGCTAAGTCCAATGGTCAATTTTTGATCTTCACTCAAACCTGTCCTTGCCCCCACATCTGGCACAGCTGGGGACTCCCCCTGCTCACAGGCCCTTTCTTCACTTGGCTTCCATGACAGCACTCTCCTCATTTCCCTTTCCCCTTCCTGGCTGCTCTATTGGTTTCCTACTCTTCTGTGTAACCTCTAAATAGTAGTGCCCTAGGGCTCTGTCCTTTGCCCTCGCCTCTCCTGGGTTCTACCTCACTTCCTTGGTGATCTTGCCAAATTTCATTCACAGCTTGGCTTTAAACTCCATCTTTATGCTGAGAACTCCCAAATTCTAGATCCAGTTAGGATCATTCTCCTGAACTCCAGGTTTGTATACATAACTGCCTATGAGACAATATCTCCACTGGATGTCTAATAGGCATCTCAAACTCAAACTCAACAGGTACAACACTGTCTGCGGTCTTGGCTGAGTAAATAAATGGCAACTCCATTCTTTTAGTTACCCTCAAATAGCACCTCTAGCCTATCAACAAATCCTATTCATTCCTTCAAATTATCCAGAGTCTATCTGCTTTTTAACTCTCCAGTGCTATGACCACCATCTGCTTTAAACATCACTAGCTCTTGCCCAGATTATCGCAGTTATATCCCAGCATTTGCCACTGTCCATTCAGTTTATTCTCAACAGCGGGAGTTAAGTCAAATGTTACTCTTCCACTCAAAACCTTCCAGTGGTTTTCAATCTCACTATGATCATACGCCAAAGTAATTATAATGACTTGTGAGGTCTTCACTTTGATGGTATACCCACTGGAATGTAAATTCTACAGGGCAGGAATGTTTTGTTTCATTCTTCAGGGCTTAGCACACAGTAGCCAATCAATAACCATTTGTAACAACTGTTGCTTACATGAAAAGTCATTAATGGCACGAGAGGTTCTTTATAAGCTGATCTCTGCCTACTGCCTTCACAGCCTTATATTCTAACCCCACTGCTACTGGGGGCACAGGACGTGCTTGCCTATACAGCCTTGCTCTGACCCACGTGTCACTTGTCTTCCTTATGCTCCTTAAACCATCTGGCCTCCCTGGCAAAACCCCACCTCTTCCGGGAGCCACACCGGCCTCTTTGGATGGCAGTCACAGCAAGGAAATGGCAATGTTTGCACAGCTTCTGCCATGAGAAATGAAGACTAGTATCTCCTTCTGCTACTACTGGCTCATGCTGGAAATGAGCCTGCTGGCATTGACCAGGCCTCACAATATTCCATATCAGACCCATATTCTGAATACAGATACCTCATAAGGAAAAGCATATTCCTGCCTTTACAAAAGAGACTTTAGATGAAAGCTCTATGGGCAATTGTCAAAAGGCTCTTCCTATGGGCCTTGCAGATCCAAGACTTAAGGGGTTAAGAACACAAGAGTTACAATTGAGCCTGGCCCTGAGACAAAGAGCCTATTTCAGGGCAGAACATAAGTTACTACATATATCTTTGCTAATTGGTGATGCATAGCAGTCCCTTCCTCAAGGCCTACATTCCACAAACACCCTCCCTTACACTGGCAACTGGGATGAGGATAGATAAGAGTAGCTAAAACATAAACCCGGGTGCAAAGACTGACAATTTAGGGCCCCCATGTTAGTTTCCACAAAGAAACCAATTCAGAAACATTTATCTTCTTGAGGGCCAGACAGAATAACTCCTAGCTTATCTATATACAATTTAACTTGTGTGTTATGCTGTTTTTCACTATGAACATTCTGTTAATTGATATCACAAAAGGCCTCTCATTGTAAGAAATTCCTTTCTATGACTTCATCTTGTTGCTGAACCTTAAAATAAATATACCAAAACCGACAGGACAGAGATGCCTGCCTGGTGATCAGAAAGAATCTCGGGGCTCTCTCATTCTCTTTCGCCGACACCGTCCATCCTTCAGGGACCCCTGGACCTGTCGGAGCCGGCGCGGCCTCCGACACACCTCTTCCTCAAGTCTCAGCCGTACGTACTGCTACACTCCTCCCAAGGCCTGTGGGATTTCCCTGGCTGGTTCAGGGTCAGTTTCTTCTTAGTTCATGCTGTCCTGTAAATGATACTTCCCTGATAGCACTTGTTTGCACTGTGTATGCCTGTATCTCCTAGACTACTGGATTGATTCAGCAGTGCCACTCGACCACATTTATTAAGCACTTCTATGTGCTAAATGCTACTGTGGCATTGAGGATGACAAAGATGAAAAGATAAATGTCCTGAGTAGCTGCTATGCCACGAGGCACTTTCCATACATTATTTTAGTTGATCTTCATGCAATCCTGTAAGGTAGAAAATGTTAACCTGGTTTTACAGAGAAATATATATGCTTAGCTGGGTCACCTAATATCTCACGCAGAGTCTGGGTTATTATTTGGATATTTAAAACTTTACAAAGTGACTTTAGGAGCTCCTCCCCCTTTTCTTTCACATAAACTCTCAGAACAGTACTTGGGTGTCTTTTGGCAATTCAAAATTAATAAATACTGGTGGAAAACATTGTAGCGGGTAAAAAACTAAAGACAGTGTCTATCTCCAGGTAGTACAACCTAGTATAACACAGTGTGGCTTTTAATGAAACTTGCTTTAAAATGAGTGATGAAATATAATTTATGCTATGATTCGTCTCCAGGTACAAAAATCCCACCCAAATGATTATGATATCCAAGAAAAAAAATTTTTTTTTTAAACCTTAAAAAAAAACAGTTGTGGGGCGCCTGGGTGGCTTAGTCGGTTAAGCGTCTGACTTTCGCTTAGGTCATGATCTCGCGGTTCATGGGTTCGAGCCCCGCGTCGGGCTCTGTGCTGACTGCCAGCTCAGAGCCTGGAGCCTGTTTCAGTCTGTGACTCCCTCTCTCTCTGACCCTCCCCTGCTCACGCTGTCTCTCTCTCTCTCCTAGAAATAAAAAACATTAAAAAAAAAAAATTAAAAAAAAAAAGTTGTATCCTGGGAAGGCTAAAAAAAAAAAATCATTAATAAAAGACCTACTTAGGGATAAAACTTTGGTTCTAAACATGCTTTTCCTGAAAACTTTTCAGGAAGAGTGAAGGAAAAGAGAAGACTGCCCACAGAAATCTCATTCCAAAGGAATAGATAAAAGTCCTGTCAAGGCTGTAGCTGGATTTCCTACTATTAAACAGAGTACTGAATTCTGCATTTGGTCTCAGAAGTCTGCCAAACCTATGCTTTTAGGCAACAGTTTTAAACAAATTTAATTCACTCTCTTGCCTACTCATGCCCTGAAGAGAAAAAACCTTGTATTCCCTGGGTGAGTGACCCTTTTCAAGTGTCTTGTTATTCCAGGCAACTAATTATTTAGTGAGTAGATCCAACATATATAGCATAGATTCAGTATAGACACAAGGGAATTTTTTTCCTTCTTTAGTGGGTAGGAAAAAAGAATTGAATTTAATGTGGGTTTGAGTTATGGGGTTCATTTCTTAACTGGATTAAAAAAAAGTATCAGCTTTCCTCCCCCCTAGGCTGTACAGACCCTCTAGCTGCTCTCTATGTATGAAAGTCAGAGTGGGATCATGCTTGCATACACTAAAGGAAACAAACTGTTTCATAAGGATTTTTGCTTAAATTCTTGAATTTTTGAACCTCAAGCTACTTTCTTATATGAAGAGATGGTTTATTCTGGGTATCTAGAAAAGATTTCACTTCTTTTATCTAGTGGTTACTGCATATATTTTTTCATACAGTTTCTATTTTTTTTTTTTAAATGTTTTATTTATTTCTAGGAGAGAGAGAGACAGCGTGAGCAGGGGAGGGTCAGAGAGAGAGGGAGTGACAGACTCCGAAACAGGCTCCAGGCTCTGAGCTGCCAGCCAGCACAGAGCCCGACGCGGGGCTTGAACCCACGAACCGCGAGATCATGACCTAAGCGAAAGTCGGACGCTTAACCGACTAAGCCACCCAGGCGCCCCATCATACAGTTTCTAAAGTGCAAAGCTGGTCTTCACTATTAATGGGCCTCCCTGAAACAGTGCTGGCTCTTGGTTATGGGCTGTGCATTGGGGACACAGGTAGAATAGAATTCTCGCCCTGAACTAAAGTCTAGAAGGAAAGACAAACACCAAAACAACTAATTACAGGAACGGCAAAGACAATAGAAACACTTGCTTAATGTATATAGCAGCCTGCAGGAGCAAGAAAAATGTTTCTTAGAAGGCATAGAGTTGAAAACCACCTCATTAAAATACAAATTTATCTTCTGCGTTCAAACCACTAAACACTGAGTATGCCATGTGAACATGGCCCAGGGGATACAACAGTCCCAGCAGACTTGGTAGCTCCTTCAGGGGGCTTCCTATTAGGCAAGGAAGGTTTTATCTTGACAAGCAGGAGTTCTATAGGTGTTGAAGGTTTGGGGAAACAAATCCAGGCTTGTGAACCAGAGCAGTAACTTCATCCACACTGGGGGGCTGTCTGCCATTTAGCAGTTTACCACCACTGTTCTGGCTGCAATTCATGCCTAAGAAATCACAGAATTTTACATCTGGAAGAGATGATCTGATTCCACTTACAAGGTTCCAACTGGGGAAACCAAGCCCCAGGGAAATAAAAGGGATTTCCATAAGGTTACAACAGCTAACCAGTCATTTCCATACAATGCAGTATGCAATGTGGTTGGAAGACCACAGCATTTCCCCTCCTTTTCAGAAACTATCAAGGTCAAGGCCAAAATGTATCTGCTATTCCTCTGGCTCTGCAGCCAAACCTCCTTTAATCCCAACCTTCCATGCTTGGGTGGGTTTCACCACTATGGGCTTCCACAGTACTCCAGACCCCTTCCTAACACATGCATTGCTTGTAAATATTGACTAATGATGGTCTATAGGAGAATGAATTGAAGGCAGCAACTGTGGGGGTAGAGAGACCAATTCACAGGCTAGTCCAGGTGTTAGTGATAGAGATGGAGGGGAGTTCTGACAGGCAGAAGACACAAAACCTAGCAACTGACTCCGGAGAGGTCAGAGGGTGAGCTGGGGGCTGGCCATCAGGTTGCTCATTTGAACACCTGGTAGATGCAATGTCTGAAAGAGAATATTAATGACTTGGTGGTGGAAGGGATGTGTGTGGCGCGAAGACGAATGACCAGGATAAATTCACTGCAGGACTTTGCTTTGAATCAAAAGCTAATTGTCACTTAACTCCTTTTCACATAGTACAAATTAAGTTTGCACTGCGTTGGGTGAGGTCCTAAAGAAGTATCTACTTGATTAATCAAGTATGATTTTATTTATAATATATGTATTTCACATGGTGTCTCTAAGTGGGAAATAATGTGCACTAACGGAGATATAACTGTATTGTACTCAATGCCAGCTCATGTTTGATTTTATGACTTCAAATTGAATGTGAAAAGGAGGCTGGAACTGGGAACCACAGTTCCTAGGGGAAGTGGAGTAGAGACCTGTGGATCATTTCAAGGGGAGAAATGCAACTAGACAACAGTTTTCAGTAAAAGCCAATTTTGAAATTTCTTGACATTGACATGAAAACAGTTGCTAACTACCTGATATGCACAGCAAAGGCTTACTTCTACAGTATCATTTAGGGGTTAAATCACTCTAAGCTCTATGGAGGCAAAGATTTCTCATCCCAGTACCTCCTGATACCCAGAACCTACAAAGCGGCTAAATCATGGGAAGGGATAGGCTTGTGGACCTGAAACAGCTCATTCGGTTGTTCCCTCCTTGCTACATTTATTTTTAACCAGGGAGTGAAAAAAAAACATCAACCCATCTCAAAGCTGTGAAAAGAGTAAAAATGTAACTTTGACTCGGGAGACTTCGGCCGAAACCCGCGGGGATATCTGCATTAGTAAGGAGGGAAACTGGAGAAACAAACAGAACCCCCAACTGATTATTCAAACCGCAAAGAGTCATCCTATTAGCGATAATTAGAGAAAAAGCTGCAGAAACTTTTGATAGGCAAACCTATCAATGGATGGTGGGTCTCAGTCTCAAAGAAGACCAGCTGAGGAGCCCACCCCGGCCCGGGGCGTTCAGACCAGCCAAGGAGCCCACCCTGACCCGGGGCGTTCAGACCAGGCGAGGAGTCCATCCTGGCCCGGGGCGTTCAGACCAGGCGAGTAGCCCACCACGGCCCGGGGCGTCCAGAGCAGCCAGGAGCCCACCCCGGCCCGGGGCGTCCAGACCAGCCAGGAGCCCACCCCGGCCTGGGGAGAACGCTCCGCCACCGGGGTCATGGTGGGGCCAGAGCACGTCCTTCCAATTCGGTTAGCAGCCCCGGGTTGCCGCTGCCCCCACCCTCGGACGCCTCCCTTCGCTCGGCCCCATTTTCCCGCCTGCCGGTGGCCCGGGCACCCCAGGCTCAGCCTCTCGCACTCCCCAAGCCTCCGCGCCGCGTCCCCTCCTTTACCAAAGCTCCTGGAGTCGACCGTCGCGCGCTCCGCCTCGCACCTCACCCAGCGGCCGTCGCCTCCTCTCTCACTCGCACAGCGATTCCAAGCCCNACCCCCGCTGCCTGCCTACACCAATCAACGCCCGGCTCACAGTCCGACCAATCGTTTGCCGAGCCGCAACCAATCCCTCAGCGGGCTGCTCCTGAGCGACGGGCCCGCTGCGTGCTCAGACCCAATTACCCGGATGGAATTCAAGGCCGGCCACCGCATCAGCCAATAGGGGCAGGAGAGACCAGACGTCGTTAACTGAGATTGCACCTGCTGAGAATTAAACAGCCAATTAGAGGCTCCATGGAATCCTTCCAGCCTACCTCTAGGCCAATTACCGAGGAAGCCTCCACCTCCCCTAATCTCGGCGAAAATCAGCGCTCCAGAAGCTGGGACCTAGGTGCGAGGGCGTGGAGTCACTCAAGTGTGTCATCGTTCGCAAAAAATTATTGCCTTTGTGCAGAGCCAGTGTCACTGCACAGCCCAGCGGCGTGGGGAAAGCAGCCTCCTTGATGAGCGATGCTCTGCCACTTGTTTCCTTTGCGGTGCTGTGCTGTGGGCAGTGACTCAGGCGGCATGGAAAACATTTTTGGGGGAACACGTAAAACGGGCTGCGTAGAGTTGGAGAGGTTGAGGGGAAAGATGCTGCGCGGAGCAGTGAACAGATGTGGACGGACGAGGCAGCAAGAGAGATGGAGAGGAACCCGAGTTCGAGCGCCCGGTGGTAAGGGAGCTGCGGGTGATGCTCGTCTTTCCCTAGGGACGGAGGGAAACCTGTCGGGGGACCAGCGCGAAGGCACAAG
>NW_027531525.1:1600393-1614432 GCF_008692635.1 Crocuta crocuta
GTTCCAGCTGCGGTCCGGGACCCTAGACCGTTGGAGACGGTTGGGCGGTACTACCGCCTCTTCGCAAAACTCTCGAGCTGGATCCCGCACCCCACCCCTCCCCCCTCCGCACCCGGGCTCACCCGGGGACGCGGGGTTGGGAGCTCCTGGTGACCAGGAGGGCTTTTGCATTAATTTCTGTTGACGTGCCCGACACACGATTAACGCCCTGTGAATGTTGAACGAACGCGAGATTGTATCTTTGGTCGGCTAAGGCGATCCATGCCTTGGGGCCTCACGTTTTTGTTTTGTATTAATTTTTTAAATGTGTGTTTTAAATAAGTAATACACATTCTACAAAATTCGTAGGCACAAAAGGTTATTATGGTGAATAATGTCTTCTGTCTCTCAAGAGGCAACCGGTTTTACCAGATTCTTGTAAAATTTTCACAAGATATTTTATAGTAAATCTGCGCATATTGTGTGTATACATACTTTTTACTCAGTCGTTAACTTATTATCCATACTGTTTTTGCAGTTTCCTTTTATGTAGCCTAGATAGCTTACCATAGTAGCACATATATTTGCTTCATAGTAAGTTTCACGGTGAGCCTAAGGGGTATATTAAGATATGTTTACTCAGTCTTTTCACGTATTGATGCCCAAGTATATGTCATTTGGCTCTTGTATATCTGTATAATAAATTCTTAGCATTGCAAATACTAGGTCAAACAATGCAAAGCGTGTGCATTGTTTTTTATTTGGATAGATAGAATTTTGCAAAATCTCTCCCTTCCAAAGACTTTTCTCATTTTCGTTCAGTCAGCGATGTTTGAAAAAAAAAATTGGAAAGTATAGTATGTATTGCCAAACTGTCTTCCACAGAAGCTTTAAATTCTCTCACCCATCAGCAGTGCATGCAAGGAACCTGTTTGATAACGTATGCTTTCTGATTTTTGGCAATCTCATAGTGTAAATGTTATCTCATTGTAATTTTAATTTCCATTTCTTTTAAGTCAGGTTGAACATCTTTTAATATGTTTAAGTGACTTGTATTTTTTTGGCAAATTGTTCATATACTTTGTTCATATTTCTATTGGTTATTAGGTCTTAATATTTGCTCCCTATTCATATATAAGTTAAAAATAGTTTTCCCTTTTCTCAGTTTGTCCTGTGTCTTTTTACTTTGCTTATGGTGACAGTTTTGCTGTGCAAATCTTTATCATTTTTATATATTTAAATTTGTCACCATTTTATTTTTTATATAATTTTTTAATGTTTATTTTTGAGAGGGAGAGAGTCAGAGTGTGAGTGGGGGTGAGGTAGAAAGAGAGGGAAACAATCTGAAGCAGGCTCCAGGCTCTGAGCTGTCAGCACAGAGCCAGATTTGGGGCTCGAACTCATGAACTGAGAGATTGTGACCTGAGCCAAAGTGGGGAGCTTAACCCACTGAGCCACCCAGTCGCACCAAATTTGTCACCGTTTTAAAAATAACTTCCAGGCTTCCTATGATATTTAGAAAAATCTCTCACTAAGATTATTAAGAAATTCTTTTTTTTTTTAATTTTTATTTTACTTNAGAGAGAATCTTAAGCAGGCTCCCAATATGGGACTTAATCTCACAACCATGAGATCATGACCTGAGCCACAAGGAAGAGTCCAAGGCTTAACTGACAGAGCCACCCAAGTGCCCCAGAAATTCTATGTGTGTGTGTTTTAAAAAATATGTTAATAGTGTCTTTTTGTATATGTAAATATTCTCCTGGAATTTATTTTGGTGTACAAGTGTGAGATAGAGATCCAACTTAATTTTGTTTTATCCATTCCTACTTACTGAATAAACCCATATTTCCTCCATTATTTTTGAATGCTACTTTTAATAGACCCAGTTGTCTGAATTGTATTCAGGCCTGTTTCTGGACTTTTCATGTTCCATTGATCTCTCTATTCACATTCTAATACCACACTGTTTTGAAAAATTAATGTACCTTTATGTGTTTTTTCAACACGATTTTAAAGACCGATGTACATCGGGTGCCTGGGTGGCTCATTTGGTTAAGCATCCAGTTACGGCTCAGGTCACAATCTCCTGGCCCGTGAGTTCCAGCCCAGCACCGGCCTCTGTGATGACAGCTTCGGAGCCTGGAGCCTGCTTCCGATTCTGTATCTCCCTCTTTCTCTCTGCTCCTCCCCCGCTCATACTCCGTCTCCCTCAAAAATAAATAAACATTAAAAAATTTAAAAAACCTGTGCAATATACAAACAAATAAGTGCACAGATGAAAAGAATACATCTTGATGAATTTTCAAAAATGTAACCAACACCTAGATCAAGAAACAGAACATTACCACTGTACCCAAAGCCACCCTTGTGTTCCTTCTCAGTCATGACTCCCCTCAAGGGTAAACCAGTCTTCTGACTTCTAATAGCACAAACTAGTTTTGCCTGGTTTTATTTTTTTATATAGAGAATCACACAGTATGTACTTTTTGGGGTCAGGCTTTTGTTTGTTTGACATTATTTTTGTGAGATTCAAGCCATATTTGTTGTGTGTAGTTTAGAACAATTTGTTTTAATTTTTAAATTTTTTAATTTATTTTTTCTGAGAGAGAGAGAGAGACAGACAGCATGAACAGGGGAGGGTCAGAGAGAGAGGGAGACATAGAATCTGAAACAGTCTCCAGGCTCTGAGGTAGTTGTCAGCACAGAGCCTGACGCGGGGCCTGAACCCACGAACTGTGAGATCATGACCTGAGCCAAAGGCAGACGCTTAACTGACTAAGCCATCCAGGGGCCCCAGAACAATTTTTTAAATGTTTTACTTATTTTTGAGAGAGAGAGAGTACAGAGCCCAACATGGGGCTCGAACTTGTGCACCGTGAGATCTTGACCTGAACTGAAGTTGGACGCTTAACCAACTGAGCCACCCAGGTGCCCCTGTTGTGTGTAGTTTTAGTCCATTCATTCTCATTACTGTGTAGAACTGTGAAGATTGTGGAAATATACCACATTTTGCTTTTTGATTTTGATGTTAATTTAATTTGATTGGAGCCTCATATTGTGAGATTACCCAAGGGAGAATTGTATTAATGATACAGATTCTTCGTATATACACATTCAAGCCATTGGCGTCCCATCAGTAACATGTTAAAGTTTTTGTCATATAGACTTTATTTCTTGTTAAAATTATTCCTAAGTATTTGAGTGCCTTGATTGCAATAGCCATTTTTACTTTTTTTTTTTAAGTTTTTAATGTTTTAGTTATTTATTTCTGAGAGAGAGAAAGACAGTGTGAGCAGGGGAGGGTCAGAGAGGGAGGGAGACACAGAATCTGAAACAGGCTCCAGGCTCTGAGCTAGCTGTCAGCACAGAGCCTGACGTGGGGCTCGAACCGACGAACCATGAGATCATGACCTGAGCCGAAGTCGGACGCTTAACTGACTAAGCCACCCAGACGCCCCGCCATTTTTACTTTTAAAAAGGTTAAAAAATAGTTCAGACCTATTATTACAAAAAAAAGTGCAGGCCTGCCTTATGAAACCCATTATCTTCTCGCTCCAATAGGAGGCAGTGGGCAAAAAGGCAACAGAGTGGAAGTCCGTTGGATTACAAACAAACCACAGGAGGAATTAAAAAAAAATTTTTTTAATATTTATTTTTGAGACACAGGGGGAGGGACAGAGAGAGAGGGAGATACAGAATCCGAAGCAGGTTCCAGGCTCTGAGCTGTCAGCACAGAGCCCAACGTGGGGCTTGAACTCACAAGCTCTGAGATCACGACCTGAGCAGAAGTCAGATGCCCAACCGACAGCCACCCAGGCGCCACCACAGGAGGAATTTCTTAATCAGAGCAGCAAAGAGTCAGGTGTGATCACTTTTCACAGACATTTTCTGAAGGAGGGTTGACTTCTAATTGTCTGGGCAGGGAGGTTGGGAAGTAGAAGGGATGATTCCAATCTTATTTGGGATCGGTCATCTCACGCAGCCCCCAAAAGCCCAAGTCAGGATTGAACTATTGTGTTATGAGGATGAGATTGGGTAAATTGCAATTTCTGTGCTCTCATCTCCAATTCTGAAGAGTCTGTCTTCTTTCCGTGAAGGGTGTTGTGAACAGGGTGTGGGAGTAGGTGATACCAGTTAAAGGTCTGTGTTTTCCAGAGCATTCATTGGGCAGGTGTTTCCATTCAATAAGCCAAGCAAGAGAGCAGACTTCAGCTAGAAGGCTAGGCAGTGAGGGCTTCTCAGAGGCAGTAGGCTGGTTCCAAAGCCTTCTCTGCTCCCAGAATCCCCTTCCTGGACAACAGGCAAACGGTCCAGTCAAGCAACATTGAGCCGTTTGGGTTTTTGGGAAGCAGCACTCATTTCTCATTTGCCTGTTGTAAGAGTTACCCGTTACTTCCCCCTGGCTCCAGGCTCTATGTCAGAAAGCAGCAGCCCGGAGGGTGGGCCTGAGTATCAGCTGGTATGCTGGCTGACGAGCTGCTCTTTAGATCAGACTGATGGATCATGGTGGGCGTCCCAGGGGAGGGAGCTGCTTCTTGCCTCCACCACTCAGCTCTAGTCTTCCTACCTCACTCCCCTCACAGAGTAGTTGGGAGGAAGGGGACTCAGGAGTCCCTAGTCTCCAGGGCTGTCCATCCTGAATCACCACCACACTCACTTCTTTGAGCAAAAGTCCCCCCAGCTCTGAAGTCCCCTGCCTCCCCCCCCACCCCCCAGAGATGGAAGCTGGCGTGGGGACCAGGGCAGGGGAGGGGAGAAGCTGGAGGCAGTAGTGACCTGCTCTGACCCTTGCTGACACCTGCTGTGTGCTACAGTCCTTCCTAGCCCTTTTTCCCCTGTGTGTGACAGACCCCGGAGACTATGGGCAGGCAGTGCTCCGCTTTGCCTCCCCACTTGATGCTTCTCACAGTAGAGCTCCTTCGCCTGCATCCCATCGGGTCTGTAGTGGCTTCAGGGTGACTGAGGACAGTCCATGCACATTGTTGTTCTTAGTTCTCACCAGGCACCCTCGGGGGTGGGGGTCTGTGACTCAAAAATGCTTGCAAGGCTTTCATCCTTAAATCAGGGATCCAGCACAGCAAAGGAAAGAGAGAAATGAGAATATATCAGGGACCAGGGCTCCTGGGTGGCTTTGTCAGTTAAGCGCCTGACTTCGGCTCAGGTCACCATCTCGCGGTCCACAGGTTCAAGCCCAGCATTGGGCTCTGTGCTGACAGCCTGGAGCCTGCTTCAGATTCTGTTCTCCGTCTCTCTGCCCTTCCCCTGCTCACACACTGTCTCTCTCAAAAATAAATAAACATTAAAAAAAAAATAGGTACTGAAATGGTGGGGAGTGCCCAAATGTCCAGAGATTGTTGGGGTCCAAGCTTCTCTCAGCTTAGGTGCAACTGTATCTGAAATGGAAGTGAGGGGGTAGAGAGGGCAGGACCCGGGTGACCTCAGGAAGGTTCTGTGAGGCAGGGGTGGCCAGAATGTAGGCACATTCTTCCCCTAGTGCAGAGTGCACACAGCCCAGACATTGTTCTGCTATACCAGAAATTCCTGAGCAGCCTCTCTCTGACCTGAGAGCTTGCTGAGATTAGGACCCCTGAAAGGGACCTAGGAAGTGAAGCCCCAGATGGCGCGAGGCCCTGTTGCTGGCAGCCAGGAGTTCAGTGCAGTCTGTGTGGTCCCTGCAGTTGCTGCCCCTCCCTGCCAGTCCCGGGCCAGAGGCAGCAAGGACGGCTGCGGAGGACACTGAGAAGAAAGGGTGACCACCAGGCCAACAACCCGCAGCCTCCCGACTCAGGTGCTGCAGGGTTCCTGAAGGTTCCTGAAGGCAAGGGACCACCAGCCACCAGCCTCGGCCCCTTAAGGGGCTTGTTCAGAGCCATGGGTGGGAAGAGCACCTGGATCAGGCCCCGTGGCTGAGAGGCCCTGCGGAGGGGCCCAGAGAGCAGGCGGTGATTGGAGCAGCACCCTTGGTGGAAGGCGTTTGGGTTTTTAATTTAATTAAATTTTTAAATGTTTTATAGTTGAGAGAGAGAGAGAGACAGTGTGAGCAGAGGAAGGGCAGAGAGATGGAGACAGAATCTGAAGCACAGAGCCCGATGCGGGGCTCAACCCCACGAGCAATGAGATCATGACCTGAGCCGCAGTCGGACGCTTAACTGACTGAGCCACCCAGGTGCCAGGCCTTTGGGTTTTGAGTCTGACAGCCCCGAGTTCAAGCGCAGCCCCCTCACTAACTAGCTGCGCGTCCTCAAGCGACTGAATCTATTTGACCTTCAGTGGCACAAGTTAAGATGCCCTGTGTTTACAGGGTTCACGTAAGGATTAAATAAGAAAACAAACAGAAAGCCCCCGACATAGCATAGGCTCTGTATAATGTCTTCTCTCTCCACTCCTGTAGCAACCTGGGGAGAGCCTCTGCTGGCTTCCTCCCCAGTGTAGACTGCGAGTGGGCATACGCACACGGGCACATGCACACGCGCGCACGCACACACACCCACACCCCCCTCCCCCCCAGCCTGTACAGTCGCACCTGGCTGAGGGCGGCCTTCCCCCGCAAGTCACATAGGGGCCTGGCTTGCTGATGACTGGCCGAGCTGTGGAGATGCCCATCACAGTGGCCTGGTCACATCAAAAGGCTTTAGGAAAAACCGTGTAAGGAAGATAGGGGCTGGAAGTTGGGGGTGAGTCCGCAGGCATTTCCCCAGGGGTAGCGTGCTTCTTGAGGGCGTCACACCCACCTCCCCCGAGAAGGCCCCATCAGAGCCCAGAGGTGTGGTGTCTGCAGCCCTGTTGTCTGGTGGAGTGGCACTGGCCACGTGTGGCTTTTGAGCACTTGAAAGATGGCTGGTGCCCCCGAGGAGTGGGATTTTTAAGTATATTTCATTTTAACTAAGTTAATTGAAATGGTAAAACTGATAACTTGACTCAGTGGAACACGTTTAACATGTTTGGAACAACAGGAATGCGTGAACCTACTTTTTCAGTGATGAATTTTATGAAACCTAAGAACAGATCAGATCTTTCTGGTGAAAATTCAGTGCGGTGTGCTATACACTGGATTTCAGAGACCTCATATGAAAAAATAATGTAAAATTGTTCATTACTAATTTTCATACTGATAACATGCTGAAATGAGAATAGCTTGGGTACCTGGGGTTAAATAAAACATAGTATCAAAATTAATTGTATCTGGGTCTCTTTGCTTTTTAAACGTGATACTAGAAAATGTGAGGTGACGTGGGTGCCTCACTGATTTCTCCTGGGCGGTGCAGCTCAGAGACTTTGGGACCCCTGCGTCCCCTGCCCCGCGTGTCCGCTGTGCCCCACTGCCTCCAGGGGCTTCCAGAGCTTTGTCTGCACCGTAAGGCGGCCTCTGCTGGCATCCACATTGCAGAGTGGGCACCCAGAGTGAGAACCTCTAGTACTTGGCCCCCAGGTCCCAACCTAGTAAGCCACAGGTGGAAGGTTTTGGAGAGGAGAGAAAGGGCGGTGTGGGGGTTGGGGGCAGCGGGTGGAATCTTCCCGGTGCCTTGTAAACTGGAGATGGGGAGGCTGTCAGGCCGCTGAGAGCATCGTGAGTGCGTGTGGGGGTGGCAGGGTCGGAGGCTCAGGGATACCCTTTCCTCAAGATTGTTGGCTTCTCGGGGCGCCTGGGTGGCTTAGTCGGTTAAGCGTCCGACTTTCGCTTGGGTCATGATCTCGCGGTTCGTGGGTTCGAGCCCCGCGTCGGGCTCTGTGCTGACAGCCAGCTCAGAGCCTGGAGCCTGTTTCAGAGTCTGTGACTCCCTCTCTCTCTGACCCTCCCCTGCTCACGCTGTCTCTCTCTCTCTCCTAGAAATAAGTAAAAACATTATAAAAATTAAAAAAAAAAAAGATTGTTGGCTTCTCCAGCCTCACCCTCCCAGCCTCCTGTTCTCCTCTCTGGCCCGCCCCACAGCCCCACCAGGGCCCCACTGAAGGGCTTGCCTGCTCGTCAAGTGTGGCTGCCGCCTGGGTGGTGCCTGCCAGGGACAGTTTGAGCTGGGAATCTTCTAATGAGTAGAGTCTCCTCAGAGCAAGGACGAGCAGCAGGAGGCACCAGGAAGCTCATGATGCTTGCACATTGAGGGGTGGGGGCCCTTGAGGGTGGAGGGGAGCTAAGGACACTGAGCAGATGCTGCTGCAGACAGAGGCTCCCTAGGGCCGCGTGACTCCCCACTTCTCAGTCCTTCCTGCCTGCCCCTCCTCTCCCTTCATCCCTCCCCTCCTGAGATGCTGAAGCTGCTGCCTCTTGATTCTCTCCCTTTCCCTGGCTCAGCTGAGCCTTCTAGTTGAAGTGTGCTCAGAGGCAGGCAGCGTCTCCTCTCAGCCTGCCTCTGCATCTGGGTCTCCGTTAGCCCGTGACCTCCATCCAGAGACAGCTCCCCACTGGGGCTGCACTGGACGAGGAACAAGGGGCCCCTGCAGAGAGGCAGCCAGATCCTGCTGCTGCCTCTTCCCTCCGCTTTCCCTACGGGGTGCAGGGTGTGGCGCCCTTCTTGCCCTTTCCTCCAAGCCTGGTCCCACTGGCTTCTGGATCCCTTCTGGGACAACTGCAGATACGTGTTTTTTGTTAGGCATTTTCTAGGAGTTCCTTTGGTGCTTTCCCTCCAGGGCACTAGGGAGATCCCAAGAGGGATGAAAAGGAGGGAAGGAGCTGGGTACCCTAGGCTGGAATTTCTTCAGAGGGACCCCTGGAAGGTGGAGGACCTCTCCTTCTCCAGCTCCAGGGCTGAAACTGAAACAGCCTGAGTCCCTCCAGAACATCTCTGGGCCTCCTTTGGTGTTAAGCTTGCATGCCAGGGATGCCGCTGGGACACATGCTCAGTGGGCAGGCAGAGAGGGTAGGAGGGGAGAGATTTGGCGAAGATGAGGGGAGAGGAAGAGTGAAGTAGAGAAAACTCCGGATACCACGTTTAGTTTAGGCTGCTACTGTCGTGGCCTTTTGGCAGCCAGTTTAATGATGTGACAGATGGAGCAGGTGCTGGAGGCTCATGCAGACACAGCGCCAGTGTGTGGTCTGCCCCTCCCCCGCACACACTCACACCTTCTTAGCCTCAGGTCCTTGGCCCTAGCTCCTTTCACCTGGGGAGGGGACTGACCAGAGAGGAGAGGAGACTGCGTGGGTGAGAAGCAGGCGGCACTGCCTGGCCTCCCCTCTGCAGTAATCTGGTAGCTGTGGTTGGCAGTTGGCATTGGTTGTTAGAGGGTGTAAGTGTGTGTGGGCAAGTAGACTGGAGTCATGGGAATGTTTCCTGCTGGGGGGTAGGGGTTGGGGAGGGCTAGGCTGACTGATGACAGGTCTACATCTTCTGCTCCCATCCTCAAACTGCAGAAGCAGGAGGCAGACTCTAATGGGAGGCGTCATTAGCCGCTGGCATGATGCAGTCAGGGGTGGGCCTAGGTTCTGGTCCAGGCAACCTTGGTCTTCTTTCCTTTTGGTATCCAAAGCTGGCTTGGGTGGACCCCAGTGTGGAAGTTAAGGGTCAGAAGAGCTTGGCGGTGACCCGGTTACCCCCAGAGTTCTTATCCCCAGAGGGCCGGGGTGCCACAAAGTCAAAGGTCATGTGATGTTTGACCCGGCCTTTGCCCTTGCTCCAGAGGGCAATGAGGCCAAAGCAGAGGGTAACTGAGGTGAGGAAGGGGAGGAAGCCAACTGCCAACACCATAGCCACACCTCTGCTATCCAGGAAGAAGGGCCCTGGGATCCCGGGCATGGTGATGTTGGGGTCGGAGAAAGTGCCGTTTGGTGGCTCAACTTGGACGACTTCCAGCCAGGTCCTCAGGGAGTCGTTCCCAGCAACGTTGCTGACCACACAGACGTAGGCTCCCCGGTCCTGCAGCTGCACCGAGCGGATCTCCAGCGTGCCGTCCTCCAGGACCCTCACCCGCCCGGCCTTTCCCAGCCGAGGCCCCTGAGGCCTCATCCAGGACACTGTGGGGGCTGGGTCCCCGTCCCCGGAGCAGGAGAACACGGCACGCCCCCCTTCCTCTGCAATGACCCACCGTGGCCCTGACTTCCGGATCAGGGCTGGTTGGCAGGTGAAGTGTCCCGGAGGCAGGATGTCTGAGAACTCCCTCAGGTTCTTCCCCTGCACGGGCCGGGGACCAGCACAGGCCGGGGGCGATGCGCCGAAGTCCAGGCGGCTGCGCAGTCGCAGCAGCCAGAGGAGGCGGCAGTCGCAGGTCAGGGGGTTGCCCGACAGCCGCAGGGTGACTAGTTTGTCGGGAGAAGGGAAGGCTGTTTCCTCCAGTGTCTGAAGGGCGTTATCGGCCACGTCCAGCAGGTGGAAGGCGGCCAGGCCGTGGAAGGCGTGGGCGGCGATGGACGTGAGGCACGCCCCCGCCAGCCGGAGCTCCTGCAGCCGCACCAGTGGGCTGAGGCCTCGCGCGGGGATGGCCGAGATGGGGTTCTGAGACAGATCCAGGACCCGGAGGAAGCTCAGGTGGTGGAGGGCCTGGAAGGGCACCGCGCTCAGGTTGCAGTGGGTGACGGCCAGGCTACTGAGGTTGAGCCCCGCCAGGCTCCCGGGCTCCAGAGCCTCCAGAGCCGGCCAGGAGCGGATCTCCAGCTCCTTCAGCTGCCCCAGGCCCCGTAGTGCCCCTGCTGGCAGCCTCCCGATGTCCAGCTCCCGGAGCCGCAGGGCTCCTAGTGCCGGGAGGCGGGCCAGGGCCAGGCCAGGCACTGAGCTCAGATTGCAGCGCTCCAGCGTGAGGGCGCTCAGGCGGGCCAGGCCCGCGAAGGCCCCCGGCGACACGAACACCAGATGGTTGTCCCCCACCTCCAGCTGTTGGAGGCTGCCCAGCTCTGCAAAGGTGCCGTCCAGGAAGAGGACAATCTGGTTGAGGCGGAGATCGAGCAGTGTGAGGGCAGGCAGGCCCAAAAACACGCCGGGCCCCAGGATCCGCAGCCGGTTGCCCTGCAGCCTCAGGGTGAGTAGGCTCTGGAGGCCGTAGAAGGCTCCAGGCTCCAGGGTGGACAGCTGGTTGTAGCTGAGGTCCAGTTCCCGGAGCAGGCCCAGGCGGGAGAGCATTCCCCGTTGCAGCCCCCACAGGCGATTCCCACTCAGGTCCAGGAGCTCAGTGTCTGGTGGCAGCCCCCCAGGCACAGCCTCCAGTCGCCGGAGGGGGCAGAGCACTGCGTGTGTCTGGGAGGTGCAGTCACACACAGGAGGGCACCCGCCACTGCTCCCTGCAGACAGGAGGAGCAGGAACAGGACAGGGGCCCATTGGGGCCAGGTCTGCTTTGCAGCTCTACCCATAGCCGTCCCATCTTCAGTCCTGGAATAGATGATGACACGGTCCTTGGTGGGAAGTGACCTCGGAGGATGGTGACCCTGGGCCTCCCCGGGCCTCCTCAGAGGAAAGAGACACTGAGCTACTGTCATCGCCAGCATGTAGGGTGGACCCAGGAACACCTCTGGTGGACTCCCTCCCTGGGGACTCCTGGGCCTCCTCTCTGGGGAAGCCTTCCGTCTCTCCCTCTCCCAGCCCTGGGTAATAGGCCACGTGTTTACTGGCTCACGGAACAGAATGCGAGTGAGGCTTGACTTCAGAGGGAAGAGTTTTATGTGAAGGGACAGGAAGTGGGGAAGTAATGTGGAGTCTCCCTGTTTTCCTGGGTCTCCCAGATCAGGTCCCTTCTCCCCAGGCTCTGCCCTCCCCCCTCTGGCCACCCTGTCTTCCCATGTTATCCATCCATGGCTTTGTCTCTCTGTCCACAGCTCAGGGGGAGTCGCGTGCTTGGGTTCTGATTGGAGCAAGGTCCTCGCCTTGACCAAATCCTGCAAGTCTGGAAACATGCTCAGCTCTGCTCCTCTAAACTCCACCCACTGCCCCCTGCCCCTCTCGAGCCTGGCCCAGGGCCCAGGGCTCTGAATTAGCCAGCCCCACCCTCCCTGAATGCCTGAGTGGGTGCCAGCCAAGCTGCACGTTAGCCGTGGCACAGGCTGCAGGGGGCACCTGAGTCCCTCATGAGAGCCCTACGAGCAGCCCCTATACATGACACTGTGGTGTGTGAGGGACCCGAGGCCTGTCCAGCGTTTGGATTTGTTGCTTGGTCCTCAGTCTCAGGCTCTGTTACATCCCTCCGCAATGGTGTCGGGTCCAGTGTGTGGATCTGAGGGAAATGTCTTGTCTCCTGTGGACTCAGCTGCGTGAACAACCCACAGGAGATGGAGTGTGAGCCAAGGAGGCACAGACAGGTGAGGAGAGACAGTGCTTGGCCAGATGCTGTGGCGGAGGGCAAGGGTGCCCTTGGCTGGCACAGCCGATCTCTGGGCACAGCCTATGTGTGTGGCATGTAGACTGCAACTGGGTTTGTGGGAACCGAGGGCCTGGGCAGAATCAGATGATGGTGGGTATGATGGCCACTGGGGACTGATTGAGGTGACAGAGGAGAAGGGGTCCCGTAGGTGGTGGACTCCCCCTCGGCTTAGCCTGTTCAATGTCAACAGGGCATTGAACGGAGGAGAGGTGTTGGAATTGGCAAGGGAGGGCTAAAGAGAGGGGACCAGAGACAGGTGATGCTCCCTGGGCGGTGGGACCCCAGGGTTTCTTTCTGGCTGCAGATCCAGATGGCCTTTGGGGCTTCAGGGTGTCTGAGCCCTGAAGGGTCAGCCTTCTGTCACATGCCCCATTTTTTCCCACGCAGAACTTAGGAGGGGCAGTTTAAGAGATGGTGTGACTTATTCCCATTTGGGGGGATCTTGTCCCCGGGTCCTGATTGGAGCGAGGCTCTGCACCCCTCCTCTAGAAGGTACCTCTCATGCTGTACTTGTGGGAAACTGGAGAGCAGAGGCCAGGAGAGCAGAGGGATGTAGGACCCCATCTTGAGGCTTTGAATGAGAGAGGCCGCCCACCAGGCTCACCGCCCACCAGGCTCCTCGCTCACCGTCCCCAGCCCAGCCTAGCAGGCATCTGGGGCATGCTGAGAGTTCTCCAGTCTCCCTCGGTGTCACGATGCCTGTTCTGGGAAGTCCACCCGACAGCTAGCTCTTTATCACCGCTGCAGTTCCTGCCCATCCCTTCTGCTCTGCATTCAGCAAAAGTGCACTGAGGCGTGTAGCCCCGCTTCCCTCCCTCCCCCTCCGGTGAGTTTCCTCCCAGTCCCCAAAGCCTTTGGTGAGTTTCCTCCCAGCCCCTGCGGGCCCAGTGGCTGGGGGGTCTGGGGACAGCCCCTTTGCTTTATTTATAACGTGGCTAATTTAATCACAAACTTCCCTCGCCAGTCTCCATGGCTACAAGCCTGGCTTCCAGCCACTTTGCAGGAAGAAATGGGTGTCAGAACCACTTCTGTCTTTGAATGGGGTGGGGTCTGGGGCGTCATGCCCTCAAGGAATAGGAAGCTTTCTTCTCTGCGTCTCTGTGTGGCAGTCCAGAGACACAGCTGAACCTTTGGAGTAGACCTGACAGGAGGCGTGGGGGCTTGCGTGGGGAGGGGGCTCTCAGGGGAAAGATTTCTGGCATTTCCACCCTGGTTGTGGAGAAACCCTTCCCAGAGGTAGAAGAGGTGCTGGGGAGATGGAGGGAGGTCTCTTTAGAGTCCTTCCCTGTGGGGTGTCTGGGACGTGTCAGTTTCCCACCAAAGTCCCGTGGGGCCAGGATCAATGGCTGGTTGGGGGCGGAGGGGGGTGGCAGGAGGGGCACAAGCCCCTTAGTCTGAAAGCGACGCCGTGTCTGGCCTTGTCCCTGAGAATGTTGTAGAGAAGGGCAGCTGTAGCTTTGGGACAGGAGGTGGGGGCACTTACCCGGGAAGCTGGAGGGCGGCATCGAGTTGGACGCGGCCTCTGGCCAGGGCTGGGGGCCGCCCCATTCAAGCGGCACCACGGCCGGGCCCCNGGCTCCCCTCCTGCCCGCCGCCCTCCCGCCCGCCCCCTGGGGCTGCTGTTGCTGCTGTGGCCACTGCTGCCAAGACCGAGGTAGAGAAAAGAGCCAGAAAGCATTTCTCCTTTTTTTTTTCCTCTCTCTCTTTTTAAACCAGGCGAGAATGAGTCTGCAGCAACCCTGTTGGTGCAAAATAAATAAATAAAGCTGCCGGGGGAGGG
>NW_027531525.1:1614551-1627562 GCF_008692635.1 Crocuta crocuta
TATGGGACTGGGGGGGGGGGCACAGACAGGGACTCAGGGTCTGGGAGGGGTCGGGAAGTGGAGGTAGCCAGCAGCCCCGCAAGGGTCTCTGGTGGGCACCCTGACTCCCCTCTGGGGAGCTCTGGGGGCTAGCACCTTCCTCGGGGGGCTCTTAGTCTCCCAGATGCGGGGCGATTCTGTACAGCCTTTCAATCTAAACGTCCCCCTGGGTATCATTTTGTGGGGAAAGTTCTCCGTCCAGGACATCTGTCGTGGGGCTTAGTTTGAGATTCCTCCTGGGGAGGGGGTTCCCGAGGAGCAGCTCCCAAGCCTCCCCGGGGGGCTGTTCAGAGTGGGAGCTGCAATCCTTTCAATGCTCATGGGTTGCTGGGCTGGAAACCTGGGTCTCCACACAGCAGGAGAGAGACAGCAGAGAGCAGCTGGTCAGTAGTCTGATTTAAGACCCTCCCCCTGCCCCCGGCCCCTGCCACACATGCCTCTGGCCTTTAACATAATTTTATAAAGAATAGCACAAGTTGGGGTTTATGTCTAGCCTACTAAACCCCTCCCCTGAGAAGACCCCCCCCCATCTGCTGTTTATCCCTCAGAGGGGGGCTCACAGCCATTTGTAAAGCCAAGCAAGAGAAGTTCCAGCCCCGGAGAAGCAGGTGCCTGCCCTGTTCCCTGGACTCCTCCCTGCTAGTGCTAGTGGGACCCCATCACTGTTTCCTTTCTCCATCACGGCAGCAGGACTCCGAGGGTCTGTCTGGGGCCATCTGACAGACCAGCACCCAGCCATCTCTCCTTCTCCTGGGGTTTCTTGTGCTAGAAGACAGCTGGGGCTGGGGCGGAGTTGAGGCTCCTCAGGTCTAAGGTTGGTGGAATGGAGCACCATGAAAATGTTCCGGGTCCCTCAGGATGGGGACATTTCCCCCGAGGCCACTAAGCACCTCTGAGCTGTGACCTCTGGATAGGCAGAGGACTGGCAGAGTAAATGTGCCTACAGAGGTGCGTACTGCAGGCTGAGTTTGTGAGTGTGTGTTTCACCTGTGTGTGGATGTGTGTCTCTCACTAGGTTGGTGTCTATTTCTAAAGTGCATGTAAGAGGGTTGAGTTGTGACTCATCTGTGATGCTCTTGGCCCCCATTGTACCCCATCCCTATACCTAAATCCCATAAAAGACTGTCCCAGCCCCTGACCCCCATCCCATCCTTACCCTCTACATATCCAGTTTTTTTTAGACCCTGGGAAAAGGGAAGTGTGCCCAACAACTTCCTGGCTGAGCTGAGAGGAAGAGGGAAGGCAGCAAATCTGATCCGGGTTCATGTTATATACAGGTCCTCCGGGCTCCAGCCGCCAGTCTCTGAGCTTGACACATCTCCCCAGCCAGAGCCCACAGGGAAATGCAATGAGGTATCTCAGAGTCCTGTTCTTAGCTTCTGAGCCCAGCGTTGAGTTCCGTTCGTCCAGGGTGCCCCAGCCCCCCGGCGTCCGGCGGACACCACGGTCCTCCTAGAGGTCCTTATGTGCCACCCTGGAGCTCTCAGAAGCCGGGGGTGAAGGGTTGTGGTAAAGGAGACGCAGCCAGGCCGAGGCTGGAGAGGCTGTCCCCTCGTCCCCACCCACTCTGGCTCTGGCCCACTGCCAGACAAGCCTGCAGGCAGAAAACCAGTCTCGGCGGTTGCTCACCCCCAACGAACAGGCAGGGTCCACCCTCTGGGGGCACGAGAAAGAAAAAGGTGAGGGTAGGAGGGGGGTCGGGGGGAGGGCCAGCAGGCTCTAGAGAAGGGAAGGAGTCCCTCCTCCCAGTCACTCGGACAGCCCCTCCGATGACTCGACTTCGGTGCTGAAGAGTTCCTTATAGAGCGGAGGGAACGCGGCTTGGACCACGATGGGGTGCAGGTGCTGGAAGGTTCGCAGCTTTTCCACGTGCTGGCTACACAGGCTCCGAAGCTTCCCCTTGGGCGGCAGCTGGACATGGGTTAAGGGAGGGTCAGCACGCCAGCCTTCCCCCAGGGCCAAGGTGCCTCGGCCTTCCCGGGCTAGGGCAACCCTCTTGCTTCCCCCAAGTGCTCTGCACTTGGCACTGGAGGAGGGGCCGGATTAGATCCCATCACAGGGGAGTCTGTGTTTGGGGAGCTGAGGCAGGTGAAGGTCGCTGCAGGACAGGTGTGCGTTTTCTGGGAGAGCCCCAGCACGCTCCTGCGACTCACCTGGTGAACACTCTAACCCACACTTTTTGCTCGTATGTTGGTTAGGCCCACGACTCTGGTATATGCTGTCCCTGGCCTCTTGGCCTCGTTGATGCTGTTCTCACCTGGAATGCCTTTCCAGTTCTTCTTTGCTAACTACCCCGCCCCCTCTGGATTAAGGGTCTTTCCTTTGGGCTTCTCTCTGTGTGGTAGTACTTACCCCTGATTTTAGGAAAATGGCCTCATTTGTCCACCTTCCCACCCTAGGTTTCATCTGAGGCAGGTTTTCTCCCTATCTCCCTCTCTCTCTGTACCTTCTGCTCTCGCGCTTGGCACATGTCAATCACTCTACAACTGTTTGAACTATAGTTCTGAAGCAGGTACCCAACACTACGAATACTCAGCCAGAGGGGTTTCTTCTTACTGAAGAAAGGCTGAGAAAGCCATTCATCGTCTGCAGCTTCCTGTATAATCAAAGTAGGCTTGAAAACACTGCTCTGTCAGGACCGGGCAGCATGAGTCCCTTGATGTCTCAGATTCATCCTCTTTTCATTTCTACTGCTTCACTTTGCATTTGCCTGGACTATCGCAATAGCCCCATCTGTCCGTCCGTCCATCCATCCATCCATCCATCCATCCAATAAATGTTTGTTGAGAACCTACTCAGCCTGGCACTGTGATGGGCTGTGGTGATCAGTGGATAAAATAAAATAGAATAAAATATCCAGCTTCATCATTCAATGCATATTCTAGTGAGGGAGGCAAAAAATAAACCAATGTATAGTACTGTCTGAGAATTTCTTAAAGGACGGTAATGCAGGGTGAGGTGTGGAGGACTTTCTGCATCAGAAAAGCTCTCCAGGATGAAGGGACGGGACGAGCCATTTGGGAAACTAGGGGAGGAACCTTCCAGATAGCAGGAACAACAGATACAAAAACGCTGAGGTGCAGCTGTGTGCGCCGTGTTGAAGGAATGGCAAGGAGGCCAGGGCTGCTGGCATAGGCAACAGAGAGGGCAGTGAGAGGAGAGGAGGTGAGAGACATTCAAGGTCATATCGTGTGTGCGGCCAGTGGCCACGACAGACTCCGGAGTTGAGTCTCAGCAGGATGGGTGGTCAGTGCAGGGCAGGGGAGGGAGGAGCAGGGGTCTCTGTAAGGGAGAACTGACAGCTGGGGAGGTAGGATGATAGTAGAGGGGAGTATTCTGAAGGTGGGGCCAGATCTGCTTCCCACCTGCCCTCCCAGGGCCCAGTCAGCTTCTCCTTGCAGCCTGTCCGATCGCACTTGAAGTTCTTCAGGGCCTGGCCCCCTTGTATAAGTCGGTTCTGTATACTGGCACCTGGCACTCACTGTGCCTGGCACAGAGCAAGGGTCCATTGCTTGGACGATTACATAAATGGTTCTTTTACACGGATTCCAAATTAAATTGCCTAAATAATAGCTCTGATGAGATCATGCCTCCAGCCTTCAGGGCTCTCCATTGCCTGGAATCCAGCCTTCGTTCCTTAACATGGCCCTGAAGGCCCTCTCTGATGCTACCTGACCTGATTTCCAGCTTCTTCTCGTCCTCTGCTACTTCCCGCCCTCACTGATCAATGCCAGCTCCCAATCTTCTGCTTGAGGCAAAATGTACTATGAGCTGTTTCCCGTATATGTACTCTTTTGCCTCCTTATTTTTGCGGGTATTGTTCCCGTAGCCTGGAATGCCTGTCCCACCACCACGGATGTCTGTTAAAATCTGTCCTACTTCATGGCCTACCTTAAGCGCCACCTTCCCTAGGAAGCATTGATGACCCACTCCTTTTACCCCAAGTTACTTTTAATCCCTGTTCTGTGCTCATCACATTTCCCCAATATCTCTCACCGAAGTAACCTATCAGGGGTGTAGGGATGTAGTGGGAGAGCACTGGGGTTAAATCTTGCATTTGCTACTCACCAGTCATGCAAGTCGCTTAAGTCTCCTCACTGCTAAAGGGACATTTGAATACCTGTCCTATTGGCTGAGTTGCCCTGAGGACGACAGCATGTCTGTGACAGCACCTGTTAATCGTGCTACTACAGTCTCACGTATCGCACGTTGCTTTGTATCAGAGCACCAGTGCGGGTCCCTGCGCACCACACTACAAACCCTCGCTGGGGGCACCGATCACTTCTCTGTAGCCTCCGTCCTGTGGTGCCTTGCACAAGCAAGTGCTGGGTGGGCGGCGGCTCTGTCACACTGAACTGTTGCTGGAGGTCCCTCCGGCCCCGGGCTCTCCTGTTCCATCTGTACGTCCATGGAAGCCACCGCCGTCCCCTTGTTTCCTGAGCTGCCGCGAGCTCTCTAACACGCTGTCCCCACAGAGCCCCTCAGGCTCCGCTCTTACCTTGGCCAGGATGCCTTGGCGGTGGGTCTTGTAGAGATGGTGATGGAAAGCCAGCTCCAGGCTGTGCTGCAGCTGCTCTACTTTCCTCTTCTCCTGGAGCCCTGGCCGGTCTGAAGGCCATGGGACCATGGCGAGAATGAGAGAGAACATGGACGTTAGCTTCCCCCAAGGGGTGTGTGTCGCGTTGGGCATCTGTGCTGGGTTGCGCGGCCTTCTAGGTTGAGTGCACGTGCGCATGTGTCCTGGTTTGATTGTGAAAAACTCTGGGGGGAGGGGGCACCTGGGTGCTCAGTCAGTTAAGTGTCCAACTCCAGCTCAGGTCGTGATCTCAGGGTCTGTGAGTTCAGGCCCCGCGTTGCCTCTGTGCTGACAGCTCAAAGCCTGGAGCTGCTTCGGATTCTGTGTCTCCCTCTCTCTGCCCCTCCCCACTCATACTCTGTCTCTATCTCTGAAAAATGATTAAACCTTTAAAAAAAAAAAAGGTTGTTGTTTTTTTGTTTTGTTTTTCATTTAAAAAAAGGAAAGCTCTGGGGCCTGGGGTGGGGCTAGCTGTCTACAAGGAAAACTAGGGAGAGACGAGGGGGATAAGAAGGCCCGACTTCCTGACTCCCAAGCTGCGCTCTCACTGCTACCCTGATATTTCACATGGCCCATTTGATGCTGGGATTCCACCTGGGGGAGGGGGGGGAGGATAGAAGGGAGCCCTGCCCCCTGGCCGAGGATAGACCAGCTAGGAGATGCTTTGGTGAAGCCTCCCAGGTCAGCATCAAGGCCTCTGCACTGATCTGTGGCTAACCTCAGCAGACAGACCACCTTTTGCCCTGGCTCCATCAAATAGCCAGAAGTCATCTTTGAAGTCTTTATTTCTAGTTCAGGGATGAGTTTTGGTCTCTGCGCATGGGCAGAGTCAGACAACAGAACGTCTTGCAGACTCAGGTTAGTAGCTGACTTGTTAGCCCAGGTCCCCAAACACTCGGCACTCCCGGGCTCAGCCCAGTCTGCTCCAGCAGCGGAGAGGGCGGGCCAGCCAGAGCCCCATCCTGATGGCGCGCGCGCACACACACGCACACCGTCATAAGAGTAGCTCACACAGAGCAGCGATTCTCAAGCTTGGTGGCCATGACCGCCACCTGTGGGAGGCTGTTAAAAATCCTGGTCCTCCAGGCTGCACCCCAGTATCCGTGACCTCAGAGCCTCTGGGTGTGGAGCCTGGGATAGAATCACCTTCTAAACCTTCCAGGTGGTTGCTGTGTGGTCACACTGGACACTCTGGCACGAGCTCACAGCCCTACTAATTCCATCTGGGAAGTGGCTCACTTCCTCTCAGCCTCCCGGCTCCCTGACTCCCCACGTGTCCACCTCCACCTTGGGGACTGTCTCTCTCTCTCAGGCTCCTCTGAATCTTCATTCTGCTTTTTAAAGCAATTTCCCAGATTTAACCGCATTTGAATGCCCGGACCCTTCAGTGTCCCTTGCTCCCGGGCCTCCGGAACGTCCCTTAGGCAGGCCCAGCAACACTCACTGGCATTGATGAGCACGAGGGCTGTGTAGAGAGCAATCTCATCCTCAGAAAAGCGCAAGGTGCTCAGGGAGCGGGAGAAGTCAAAGATGGAGCTGATGAGCTCGCTGCAGCCTAAGGGAAAGAAAGCCACCGTGGACGGGGCCCCCGTGCCCAAGGACTCCAGCCCTCTGGATGTTGGGAGCAGAGGGGGTAATTGACCTGAAAAGAGGGTGCCCTGGGTCTTGAAGCTTTAGATGGGCTTGCCGTCCCACCCCTCCCTCTCCATGTCCCCCTGCCCCTCACCCAAGGCTCGGAACAGCTCGGTGCCTCCGTATTTGCCTTCGAAAAAGACGGTGTGGTTATCGGCGTTGTAGGCCCGGCACATCCTGACCAGCACCACTTCCACTGCTCCTGGGGGCGGGGGGGGNGCCCGCCCTCCCTGGGCACCTGCTTTGAGAAGCACAATCTGGTCATTCTGGCAGAGCTCCATAAAGCCTGAGAGCCTCTTGGCGAACTCCACCACGTACTGAATGGCCTCAGTGAGGCGGTGGGCACAGCGTTCCCACATCTCCCACATTGACTGCAAGGAAGGAGGAGGTCCCGTGGTACCCTGCTCTGTGACCCTGCCACCCTCCAAAGGCCCAGGGAGCCCGGACTGATACACTTCAGGGGCTAGATTCAAAACTCCCACACTCTCCACACGGCCTTTTTAGCCTATTTTCAGCACAGCCCACACTTGGGGTCAACTCGGGTCATGTGGTGGCGCTCTCAGAGCCCCCACCAGCCGCTGGCTCCCAGGTGCCTGTCCAGGGGGAAACAAAAACCATCCAAGAGGCAGCTTTGCCCTCAAAGGCTTTGCATTTTGTACAGGTGAGGAGGGCATACTGACCCCTCTCCCGAAGACATACTGGAGAATAAAAGTTCAGTGCCAAGCGAGTATTTTTAGAACAGGTGGTGTTGTCAGAGTGTGATGGGAAAGAGTGTAAACTTTGGAGCGCGGTGGACCTGAAAGTGCCTTTGGCTCCACTACTTTGTGGCCGGGAATATGTCTGTGAACCTCTCTGAGCTCAGTTTCCCAGTCTGCTAAAAACAAAAATAAATGCTGGTCTTGTAGGTCGCAAGGACAGAGGATAATTTATGTGAAGCATTCAGCATTGTGCCTGGGAGAGAAGGAGTGTTGAACAAATGGTAGTCGGGGTTCTGACTACTGTTATCGAGAGAGAGAGAGAGAGAGAGAGAGAGAGAGAGAGAGAGAGGGAGAGGNGAGAGAGAGAGAGAGAGAGAGGATGAGGAAGGAGAGTGCACGAGGTCTGCGCGCCAGGGCGTGGAGGAGGCAGGATGAAGGCCGGGCAGAATGTGCACCCGCAGGGGCCGAGGAAAAGCTCTCATCCGTCAGCTAGACACACTCACGCACACATACCACATGTTTAAAAGTGGGTACACACTTGCGCCTCACCCCAGCCCCCCTGCATGTGCAGTTAGCCATCTCCACACTCCCCCCGTGGAGGTGGGGTGTACCCCCTTCCCCGGGGCCTCCGGGCCTCCCCTTCCCCTGCAAGGTATACCCCCTTTCCCTGGGGTCTCCCAGCCTCCCCTCCCCCTGCGGGGTGCCCCCATACCCCGGGGTCTCCAGGCCTCCCCTTCCCCTGCGGGGTGTACCCCCCTTCCTCGGGGCCTCCAGGCCTCCCCTTCCCCTGCGGGGTGTACCCCCCTTCCCGGGGGCCTCTCAGCCTCCCCTTCCCCGGCGGGGTGTACCCCCCTTCCCCGGGGCCTCTCGGCCTTCCCTTCCCCTGCGGGGTGTACCCCCCTTCCTCGGGGCCTCCAGGCCTCCCCTTCCCCTGCGGGGTGCCCCCTGCCCTGGGGTTTCCCGGCCTCACCTTCCTCTGGTAGCCAGCCACCTCCTCCCTGGAGAAGAGGTTGGGGCGCTGCCGCAGCAGGTCCTCCAGCCGCAGCTGACACGTCTCTCGGTAGGACTTGCAGACGTTCTGCACCAGGTGCTCTGGGGCCAGAGGAGGAAGGCACGGGCTGCGTCTCAGCCAGCTGCTGCCCTACCCACACAGAGGGCACTCCTCCCCGGCCTACCCCTGCTCTGCCTCCTCCCTTGACCCCTCGGCTCCTTGGGGCTCCATGGGGGTGCCCATGGGGTGCCAGCTCTGGCCCCTGTCCTGGAAGGCCTTCCCTCACCATGCCTGCCGTCTCCACCTCCCAGCTGCTCACCAGTCTCCGTCAGGGAGGCATAGGGTGCCTCTGGGGCGCTGTGGAAACTGGGGCTGCAGTAGCTGTCCGGGCCCTGTCCTGGCTCCCCAAGCCCAGGGTGCCTGGGGTCCTCAAAACGAAGCCCACATCTGTCAGGGGGCAGCTGGCTGCCTGCACCGTAGAAGCCATCGCTGGCCTCGGCCTTGCCCCGCTCAGGGCTGTATTCCAGGGGATACGAGGCCCTGTTGGGCCCGGCTTTGGCCAAGCTGCTGGGGTAGGAGGGCCCAGAGCCCGGGGCTCTCAGGAGGCCAGGGGGGCAGGCTGAGGCCTCAGGCAGGTCAGGCGAGGAGCCCAGGGGCAGCTGCCCGTCCGGGAGCCCTGTGGGGCAGGCGAGGGGGTCTGCTCCCTGGCCCCCCGCCGGCGGGGTCTTGGCCACTTGTCCCCGCTGCTGCTGTTGCCGCTGCAGTTGTTTCTGCACCTCAGCGTGCAGGCTGTCCCTCTGCTTCTTGGACATGCGGCCAAACTTGACAGCTGAAAGAGGTCGGGGACAAGAGTTTTCAAGGCAGGAGGGCTTGGGGACTGGGCGGCATCAATGGGCATTTTGATCATTGCAAATCCTCTCGCTGTTCCCTGGATAGCCGGCACCGAGTGGGGCCTCTCCAGTGTGGCCTGGGAACCTCCTTTGGGGGCCCCACTTTGGCCTGAGACCCCTGCTCCCTCTTAGGTGTCTGCGCTTGTCCCGCCTGGGCACGTTCGTCCCCCGGGGATGAGTCTCCCAGCTGGAAACCAGCTTCTGCCAAGGGCAGGATTCAGGCAATGAACCTGGACTAAGGACTCTGGCCTCCTGAAGCTGGGGCTGGGGGTGGTCAAGTCGGGGGCCTCAGGCTGTATTGGGGTCACCTCGCCTGTCTAGGAGGATCGGAGGAAGAGGAGAGCTGAGAACACAGGTCTCCCTGTGGTCAGGCCTGCAGGCTCCCTGGTGACCTAGATACTCACCACAGCCCAACCCAGTCTCCGCGGCTTGTTTCTGAACATCCTCTTCTGCTCTCTCTTTCCTGCCTTTTCACTCCCCCCACCCCTCCCAGGTGTGGGGGCACAGCCCCTCGCCCCGCCTGCCCCTTTGCACCCCAGCGTGTTTCCTTTCACTTTGTTATTTCGGGCGCTGAAAAGTGCTGACGGGCTCTTTCTGGGTCCTCATCACTTCGTGCCTCCCCCAGCCCCTCCCTGGGCTCCCTCTGTGGTGGCGATGGGGGGCTGTGCTGAGGCGGGGGGGGGGGCNTTGCTCGCTCTCGGCCCCCTCTGGCTGCATTCCTAGCCACTGTCCTGTATCCTCATGGGGATGGGGGACCAGGAAGGGCAATGAGCTAGGCGGGAGGGAGTTGGTGGGAGCTGGATGGCATCTGGGCCACAGGTGAGGGGGCCGAGGAGAATCCGTCACAGGAAGAAGAAAGCGAGGAGTCGGGGAGGTTGGGGAAAGGAGGGCTGTGCTAGCAGAGCCTAAGGTTAGGGACGGCAAAGACCTTTGGTGAGGGCAGCGGGCCCACCCCCCGCCTGCGTGGCCGGCCGGTGCCCCACGGAGGACGCTTCTACGGAGCGACCTGTGCCCAGCACCGCAGGCAGGCTGCCTCTTGGGAGACTGCAGGGAAGCCCCGGGGGGTCCCACTCGGCCTCACCGTCGCGGGACATGCCCAGTGCCAGGCATTTCTGCAGCCGGCAGTGCTGACAGCGGTTGCGGCTGGCGCGGTCAATGGGGCAGTTCTGCTGGCGGGCGCAGGAGTAGGCCGCGTTGCACTGCTGGCTCCGGCGGAAGAAGCCCTAGGAAGGCAGGCAGGGTGTTGGCTGCCTGTCCTGGCCCCAGCACCCCCCCCACCCCGCGCTCCCAGATCCCACCACCCATCCGGTTTCTGGCCCCCGCGGCTCTGCATAACCACAGTTCGCCCCCACCGTGTTCCTAGCTTCAGACTCGGACGCCCGGGGTCTGGGGCCTCCTGGGTGCCGTGGAGCCCGTCCCTGAACAGAGGCCACAGAGCCCCTCTCCTCAGCACGGAGAGACTGTGTGTGCACGCGTGTGTGTGCACATGCTCACCTTGCACCCCTCGCAGGTGATAACCCCGTAGTGGATCCCAGACGACTTGTCCCCACAGATTTTGCAAGGAATCACTTCAATTTGCGCTGGAAGAAAGAACGAACAGGCCGTCAGCCTAGGAGCCTTTTCTGCCTCCTACCCCTCACTCACCCTGCTCTGGCTTGTTGTCCTCTCTTGCAAAATGGAAGAAGTGGTGAAGTGCCTAGTGCTGCTCAACGGAGGATCTGGGGAGGCCGTTTTGGGTTTCGTGGGGCCACCGAGAGCTGTCTCAGCTCCGAGGGGCCCAGCGTGCAGCTGCAGAGCCCACCTGCTCAGCCCTTCAAGTGGCGGAGCTCCAGCCACCTCCTCCCCGGCTGGGGGCCTGAGAGTCCTCAGTGCTTTACAACACCTGCTTCCCGCCCAGGGGCCTTCCTCTAGGCCACCCCCGCCCCAGGGCTCTGCTTCCCTGGGAGGAGTGTGAGGCATGGGAGGGGGGCTGGGGAAAGACATGGTGACCCAGGTGGAGGCACCTGGGGGCCAGGTGGAGATGCCAGCCATCCTTAGCCAGGCAGTGAAGGCTCGGGGACGGCTGGAGCAGAGACCCGGGGCCAAGAAGACAGGGTCCACAGAGTTGGGCCCAGAGGGAAAGGAGACCCGAGGTAGAGCCCAGGAGAGGGCTCAACAAGCCATGTATGTGGATGCCGGGGACCAGGGAGAGACTCAAACAGGGTGCCTACGTCCCTGGCCCCAGAGCAGAGTAGGCTGCTCTGTGCATATCGGTACTTGGGAGTGTGAGTGTGAGTGTCCAAGCGTATGTACATACATTGTGAGTGTGAACTCTGGCTGGGACTAGAGGCCATCTCATTCAATCTTTTCTTCCTCTATAGGTGAAGGAATAGACCTTATAGACGGGGTAAGGTGGCCCCAGATCTGGGTCTGCATCCTAGCTCCCTGCTTCCCATTGTGCTGTTCTGGGGGACACATTGCTGGGCACGTCTAAGGGTGTGCGTGCTCACGGAAGGTACATTGGGCATGTCTGCTTGAGCCGGGTGGCACACCTGCCCATCGGTGTGTTAGTGTCTGGTCACTGGGCCACGGGGCCCCCTGCCACCCACGGAGCTCATCGTGAGGACCTGTGCCTGGCTCCAGACTCTTCTCTCCTTTGTCCTGTACCTCTCTCAATGTCACGGACCAGCAGTTGGCCTCCTCCCAGCTCATCTTTGAAGGGGACTTGGGATTCCCACTACGTCAGGGTCTTCGTCCCTCCCGAGGGGACAGGGACCTTTTCCATGCCTTTGGTGTTCTGCTGCCTCCCCTTTGAGCAGGGAGGCTGGGCTGGAGCCAGAAGAGCGGGCTAGGCTGCAGCCCCCGCTCATTGGTGATGTGTCCCCATCCACGTCCTACCCCGAGGGTCAGCAGAAGCAGTGGCTTGTCTATAGCACAAACCTGCATTCCAGTGAGCTTGCCTGTGGCTCAGGCCTGGGCCCTGGCCATGCCCATGTGAGGTGGGCACCTTTACACCACCGCCCCTTCAAGCCAGCTTTGAGCTGAGTCAGATAAGCAGCCGCCTCATGGGCGACTAGGCCCATGAGTATCTGAAACCCCTCCTCGAGAAGTCCGCTCTCTTCTCCTCCACCCCCCAGCCCCCACTCGCCTGCCCAACTCCCACACAGGAGGCTGCGATCATCTGAGGCAGAGTCACGTGAGCCTTTCAGATTCTCTCCAGTAAATGAAGAGTAGATTGGAATGCGTGGAGGGGAAGAGAGAACAAGAGAGGGGGGATTGGTAGCTGGAAAAGGAGCAGAAACACGGCAACACCTGCACGTCAAGTCACTTAGATTCTCTAGGCCTCAGTTCCCTTGTCAGTGACGTCAGGATCAAAAGAACACTGTCCCTGGGATGACTGTAGGTCGCTGAGTAGGCGCAACGACATCAGCTGAGGAGAGTACCACGCGAGAGGCAAAACTCTATGTCTGTCGTTACGGCAGAGCAGAGCTGAAGGCCACGAAGCCCAGTGGGCGTTTGAGGCCTGAGGGGAGCCCCTTGCCCCATGGAGTCTGCCTCGCACCAACCCCTCCCCCTTCAGCAGCATGGCCCTCCCTCTGTAGTGGCCTTCAGCCCGGAGAGGGGAGAAACCACCGTGGGTCACCCAGAAAAGTAAGTGGCAAGGGGATTAGGCCAAGCCACAGTGGGAACTCGGACTCGAGCCCAGCAGTCAACCACAGGCCTCCCTGCCTCTTCCCTCTCCAGGAGCCACATCCGCGTGCGTGTGTGCGGCAAACACACGGTGACCCAGACACGCCGCCCTGCCCCACGCCTGCCCCACTGCTGGTCCTGGCCTTTGGACCTCAAGGCGCTGTGACCAAGACCTTGCTCTCCTCGTAGGATGGTGTGGCCAGCCACGAAACCTTTACCAATACCTGTTCTTGGGGGGACGCTGGAGTTCGGACCCCAGCCCAGGCCAGCCACTTCTCAGGGCTCCCCAGCCATGGCCCGAGACAGAGGGACACACAGAGACAGGGACACAGAGTCAGAAGTTCCGAGCTGGGAGGATCAGACTCTCGGAGCTTCTGAGCCGGAATAACCAAGAGGTTCAGGACTGGCAGGCAACAGAGACTTAGAAGCTGAGATGGAGATGCAGGTGCAGGAACACAGGAAAACCCACACTGAGGTTCGGGCCCCCGGTCCTGGCCCTTGCCCTGTGTGCTCCAT
>NW_027531525.1:1627621-1629679 GCF_008692635.1 Crocuta crocuta
CCCCCCCGCTCCCTCCTTCCCCTGCCACCTGTACCCCTTTCAATGCCATCTGCTTGAAACCTCAAAGAGAAAGTCCCGGTGGGCGTGAGGGTGACTTGTGGAGGCGGGGAGTGGGGAGAGCGGGAAGGGCCAGCAGAGGTGGCAGGAGCCGAAAACACCCCGCGTCCCTCACCTTCACAACCTACCCCTGAGCCCCTGCCTGCAGGTGATGGGAACCCAGGTTGGGGAGGGGGAGCTGAGTAATCACAGGATTACTCAAACGGTTGCCCTGGAGCCTGGCCTGCCAGGAACTTACCATCTAAAGGCCCGAGGGTGCCAGGAACTCGAACCAAGCAAAGGTCAGGCCTGTCTAGGCCACCCCCTGTGGCCCCTGCTGCTTCAGGATCTTTGCACCTCACTGCTGCTCCCTCCCAGGGCCCCTCACAGGAAGCCCTCTCGTTTCCCAGGAGAGAGAAGCGCCCACTTGCTCACCAAAGCTCCTGAAATGGGCTGGCGATTAGGTAGCTCTGGTTCCCTACCAAGGGATCTTGTGAAAATTTTGTGAGCAGGTCCCTACTCGGGTCTCAGGGCCCAGATTCTGCATGTGGACAAGCCCTGGTTAGTAGCGCCCGAGCTTGCTGGTCCTCAGGCTACACTTGTGAGTGGCAAGAATTTAGCCCCTCTTGATGCTTTTGGCCAGGCCGCTTGTCCCGGGGGACGAGAGTGGGGCTGGCCACCTTCCCCAGTTCATTCTCATCTCTTCTTTCTCATCAGCCCACGAGGCCCCTGGCGCTGCAGTGTGCTAGGGCCCTGGGAAGAGAAAGTGAATGTCCGCTGGGTTGTTCCAGAGGCGGGAGTATCCCCAGGGAGCTTGCCGTGCGCCTCTCCTCTGCGGGGAAATCCGATAGAGGCGGTGGTCTGCCTTCCCCTCCCTCCCAGCCCTCTAATCTCACCCTTCCCACAGCTGTGAGATTCATTGATAGCGCCCTCTCAATGCATCCAGAGCCGGGCCCTGTGCCACCTGAGGAAGCCAGCCCTGCCTTGTCCAGGTGCCCTAGGCCACAGACAGGAAGTGGTAGGAGCGAAGGAGGGGCTGTCACCCAGGGGGATCTCTCCCCTCAAACCCCAGAGCCACCCCCCACCCCCCACCCCCAGCCCTGGTGGAGACTGATGCAGCTAGAGGCGCCCTGGGGTCCTGTCTTCTCCTGGTGCTTCGTCAGTCTCCAGCTGGGCCTTCCTTCTCCGTCTCTCTCCTTTTCTCCAGCGGACAGTGGTTCAAGGGGGACACTGATGACAGACATCAGCCATGGCCGAACTGTTCCTCTGTGCCAGGCTCTTCCTACGTGTTTCATTAATGATTCTGACATCCCTAGGAAGTAGGCATTGCTTGTCTTGTCCCCATTTTACAGATGAGAAGACAGTCCAGGAGGAAGCAAGTGGCTTGACTAAGGTCACACAGCCCAAAGTGGCAGATCTGTCACTTGAACCCAGGTCTCTGTAACCCATGTCCCCGACCATTAAGCTACACACCCTGCAACGATGAGATGCCCTAGTGAACTGGGGACACAATTGCTGGCCAGGGGAGTGTGAAGCGTGGAGGTGGGCTGAAAGCAGAATTCAGAGGGGGTCCCCGCGGGATTAAAGCCAGGACCCATGTCCGGGGTGAGGACCCACAGAGACATGGTTGCCTCTCTTCCCGCTCTTCTCTGCAGTGCCCGCCTCCTCCTCCTTCACTCATGTCTTGGAGCAGGCAGGCTTCCAAGGCCAGGGAACGGCTCGCCCAACCCCACAGGGCTCCTTTGGGGTATGGACTGGCTTTCATACAGCGTATGCCTCTGCAGGGGTGCATGAGTGGCCGGGAAAGAGGAATGCACCTCTTTTCTTAGCTTAGCCCCCCCACTGCCACGGAGACCACAGCTCTGGCCAGGGGTCCCCTGTGTACCCCAGACGCCACCAGCCTCCCTCCTCCCTCAGCTCTCCTTCCCACAGCTTCTGCAAAGCTGGAAACCACGGTGGTGGGTGCCCCCACAGGGGGTGGGAGGGGAGGGGCGGCAGGGGGGGCGGCCGGGACAGAGGCCG
>NW_027531525.1:1629758-1631251 GCF_008692635.1 Crocuta crocuta
CCGCGCTCTCTGCTGCACGCTGCTCCCAAGCCAGGGTGAGGCTTTTCTGCTGATACACCCAGATCCCAGGGCTGAGAAAGTAGTGAAGCTAAAACTCAGGTGGGCGAGGGAGAGTCTGGGCTTCTAAAAAGCCACGAAAGACAGCCAGCCACCTGAAACCCCCTCCCCGGGTGCCCCCGCCACCCCCGCAGTCTGGGACAGGAGAAAGGAGGGGAAACAAAAGAATTGAGTGAAAACAACTAGTGGATGGGGGGAGGGGATGAATCACCGGGAGGAAGCACTGAGGAGTGGGAACCCCAAAATGAGACGCAGTCAGTGGCCTTCCCAGCCTCCAGGCTTGTATCTCCTTTCCAGAAGGGAGACCAGGAACCCAGAGAGACTCTGGCTCTGGAGGTCAGGCCCTGCCCTGTAACCGACCCTCCCCCAAACAGACATCGGGAGTCTTTTCTGAGCCCAGAGTCCCAGCACAGCATTGCAGTAGCGGGAGGACTAGAGATAAGATCTCAGAAAGGACTGGCCCTGGAGGACAGGAGACCCCAGGGCTGCCTTCCTTCGAGGGCTCTTGGGTTGGGAAAGCCCCTGTTCCCCGTTTGAGTCAGGGGCACAGAGGCAGGGGAGGGCCCCCTCACCCCCGGGAGGGCCGAGACACTGCTTCACTGTGATGGGACAGGCGGGGAGCTCCAGCCTCTAGGACCTCGGGCTAGGGGTGTTGGGATTCCAGTCAGGGACGGGAAGAGAGGAAAAGGCAAAGGTCAAGGCAAAGGTCGGGGCTGATGCAAGGAAGGAGGGGCCCCTTTGTAAAGTCTTCAGGTGGTCCTGGGCTCCCAGGATAAGAGCAGCGGCATCCGTGGACGCCGGGACTACTTTCTGGCCCACCGCTCCTCATTATCATGACCAGACTTGGAAAGATCAGGGCACAGCAAAGACAGACATGTGACCTCGCCCCTCCCCCTCCCCCCTCCCCGCTCACACTCAATGGTTGGGGGGGCTTGTGCCTATTTGGCTCCATACTGGCCGTGTCCTTGGAGACAGATGACTAGGGCCACCATCCCTCTGCCTGGCTGGGGCGTCTGTCTGGCTAATGGACATTTCCTCTTTACTTGCAGGGAGCTTGAACCCCCTTTCAGAACCTCCGTAACATCCATGCCTGCCACTTTCTGCCTTCCTAGACCCACTCAGTGCTCAGCGTCTCCTCTTTCCTTGCCTTCTCTCCCCATGTCTGTGTGCCCTGCCATCTTCTGCACCCCAGCTCTGTGTCGAGTCCCACACGGTGGTTCTCTATTTACAGCCATCAGGACATCATTCGTTCCCCAAGTATTTCTTAGGTCTGCCCTTTGGGCTTGGCCCCTGCACCTCTATTTCCTGGTATGTTTCTGTTCCTTGTTTGTCTGCCCCTCGATCTCTGGGTGTGCCATAGTCCCCAGCCCCCAGTGTGTTGACTCTCTCTGGCTATAGTCAGAGAGCGTGGAGGTGGATGGCACTCACTAGGTGTG
>NW_027531525.1:1631325-1636482 GCF_008692635.1 Crocuta crocuta
GGTGCAGGCAGGTTACCTGAGGCTATGAGATACCCAGAGATGTCCAAGTGAGAAGGACCAGTGGTATCTACCCCCAGACAGAAGAGACCCCCTTCTCTTATCTCCCAGCCTGGATGGAGCTGTTGGGGGGAAATTATGTAGAGCTGCCTGGTGGCTCCCTGCCCCAGTCCTGGAGATTCCTGTCCTCCTGCCAGGCTCTGAAACACACCTGATCCTTGCTTCCCAGGGTGGATTTGCTGACTGGGGACCATTTCTGGGAAGACTGGTTTGCTTGCTTTTGCTGCTAGTCGGAAGAAGCTAGAAGGAAACTGAAACTCCTAAGGGCCCTTCTTCCCGAGGGCCTTTGGCCTCTTTTCCTTGCCCCTCCTGACCCGCCCCAGCTCATACACCCGCACTGATCTCTGTCCCAAACTCCTTCCTCTCCATGGCCTCTCTGAGTCCTGGCAGAGTTGAGATGCCTTCACTAGCTTTGGGGGTCCTCACCTTGGGGACCAGGGCTCTCTCCTTGGTCCTGGGTCCTCAAGGACTGGGCCCCTCTCCAAAGCTGGTTTAGTTTTTAGATTCAGCTCTCTTATTATTTTGCTGATGAGGAGACCAGGCCCAGTGACTTGTCTAAGACTACGTGGCTAGTTGGTGACAGCGTTGGCACCAGAATCTGGTCTTTAGACTCTCAGCCCATGGGTCTTTCCAGGACCCAATATGGCCTCCCTTCTGTGGTTTGTGGGACGACCCCAGGTTGAGGCTGGGGCTGCCTCAGGCCTCAGGCCACAGGGACATGGGGCTTCCCTTTTCCTCACTTGCCCTGTGCTCCGAGAGGCCCTCCGGCTTTCCTGATGTGAACGCAGGGGTTGTCTGATTTATTCATCCTTGCTCTGCTAGAGGGCAGAGAGACTCATCTGCCCACAAGCTGTTGGCCCATGGCTTCACACCAGGAAGGGGCTGAAGCTCAAGGCTTTCTGCTCCGTCTCCCCTGCCTGATCCCCCCCTTGTCAGATGAATGATTGAAACTGGGGCCGCACACACACACGCTGGGACCTGGATGTTGGGGTTCCGACCCTCTCTACTTGCCCACCTGGCTTTCCTCTTCCTGTCCTGCCGCTTCAGGGCACGGCAACCTCTCTGGCTCCTCTCTCACCCCACTCTGAGGCCGGTTGTTGGAGGCACGGGGGCGAGATGCCACAGTGGGAGCCTGGAAGGTGCCTGTCAGTCATCGACCTCCCGCTGCTGCAGCCCTGTGATCCGGGGAGAAGCCCCGGCCTCGCCGGGGCTCAGTCCTTGCTTGTTAAATGCGAGGCAGAGCACCTCGGCCACTCCTGCAGACCTTTCCTAGGCCTACCACATGCACGGTCCCCCACAGCCCCCTGCTCTAAGAAAACTGGGGAGTGAGCCTCAGCTACTCCACCCATCTCCCAACAGACCGTGGCCTTGACTGGGACACACCCTGCTGGGGGTGGGGGGGGAGAGCCCTCAGCTTTGCTCACTCTGTTCCCAAGACACCACTCTGTCCCAGAGGCCGGGGGGTGACCATGGCTTCCAGGCTGCCCCACTCCCAGGTGGCCCCGTTCACTTACTTCTCATGACTGAGCCTTGGGCTCTGCCGCCTCTGCTTCTGTCCTCAGTGGGGGGTGGTCTGGGATGGGGCACAGCTGGCAGCTGGGTGGGGGTGAGGCTCTCTCTGCGAGCCTCAGCCTCAGCTCTGCACCTAGCTGCCTTCCACTTCTGCTGGGCCAGGGGGGTTTAAGCCACCACCACACAGGTGGCCGAGTGACAACCCCCCCACTCCATCCCCACCCCCTCTGGGGTGCAGCGAGTAGGATGACAGGCGCCCCACGTGGCCAATCTGGGCCTGGGGCAGGGTGTGAGGGGCGGGGCAGCCGATCGCAGGGGGCGTTGGAAAATTCCAAAACCACATGCGACAGCCACACGCGGTCAAAGCTGTTTCCACCCGCCAAGGTGGTTGTGGCTGGGGAGCCAGCATGGAGCTCACGGGAGCCTGGGGCCAGGTTCCTGCTCCCCTCCCACTGAGGACCAGAGCCTGACCCTCTTTGCCAGGTGACTCCAGGGACAGGGAGGTTTCTAGAGGTAAGTCAGGATGTCTGCCCGGGGGGCAGTGGCCTGTGCCACCAGAGAGCCCGTGGACTGCCAACAGCCGCCCACTGGGCTGCGGTCTGAGAGGCCGCCATGCCCGTGCCCTCCCTGCAGACGTGTCCTGGGCTAGGGAATAAATTATAATAGTGGCAGTAATAATCATCAGACAAATATCCCCTCTGCAGGGAGGGTTACTTCCTCAAGAGCAAAACTACTGAAACTGGAATGCAGATGTTGATGATGATGATGATGATGGTAATAAAAGATAATGTTTCCTATGTGCCAGAAACTGTTATGAATTTTTATGTGGATTATCTAATGCTCACGAGATACTACTTTATGAAGTAGGCACCACAATCCCCATTTTGAAGAAAGTGAGTCACAGAGAGGTTAAGTAATTTGCCCGAGGTCACACAGCTAGTTAATGGTGGGGTCAGTCTTCAGACTCAGGCAGTTTGGCCGCAGATCCCACTTGAGGAGTGGGAGGGTACCTTTGGTTTCAGTCTGTTCTTGGGGCTGTCTCAGCTTGGGAGGTTTCCTGGCATGGGAGTCCAGAGTGTACTGGTCTGGGGTCCTTCTGAGGGGCCCACTCAGCCTCATATCTGCCCTGTGGGGTACCTTAGCCTCAGGGATCCCTCTTCAGGGCCCCGTTAGTAATTAGGCCCTCTCTTGGTCTGGGGGTCCCTCCTGGGTTCCTCCCTTCCCAGGACTGTCTTAGAGCTCCTCCTTGGGGGTGTCTCAATTCAGAACCTATTTTTCTGAGCCTCTCGGCCTGGGGCAGCCCTTCATCTCTTCCGGATTCTCTGAACCCAACTTGCTAAGAGGTCTCTGATCTTGCCAGGCCTCTAACAGCTCCTCAGCGTGGTACCTCTCCCCACTGGCCTTCCTCTGGCTCTCGGGGCCCTGGCGGCGGAGGGCAGGAAGGCCCGTCACCCTGGCCTCTCCCGGGACACTCTAGGTGGGGGTGGGGGCTTGGTGGCACAGGCCCCGTGGGGCTGGGAAGGGGAAGGCGTGGTCCTGGCCAAGGTTTCTGTGGTGAGAGGTTCAGGTAGGGATGGAGTGTAGGCTCCTCCAGTTCCAGCTGCTCCGAAAGTCCCCCTTCTCCCCCCCCACCCACATATGGTCCCTGGCCCCCATCCCCCAGGTCTCGAGCACGTCACTCCTTGACCTGCTTTTCCTCCAAGGGCCCTGCTCAGCATTTCCGTGGGGCCCTGTGGCTAGGGGCAGGCGAGGATTGTGCTGAGCAAACAACCCCCCACCCAGGAGGACGCAGAGTCTGGGATAGCCCCCCGGCGCCCATCTGCCCCACCCAGGGACAAGGGGAGGCCGTTGTCCTCTGAGATGTCCCTGCTTGGAACAGGGAGGCCCTAGGTGATCTTGGCAGCCTGAGCAAGGTCAGCGGGCCTCGGGAGGAACGGGTAGGCATTCCAAGGAGAGCGGTGGAGAAAGGCAGGTGGCCTTTTGCACTACAGTGGTCCTCATGAATGTGGATGCGTGCTTATGGAGGCCTTTCCCAGAGTGCCCCTGGCTGCTAAGGTCATGCCCGGCCCTGCTGGGATGTAAGCTTTGGGACTGAGATTGGGCTGGTGCATTTTCTGGGGGAGTGGCCTCCACAAACGAAGGGGGTAGATCTGATGTGCCGAGAGGCCCCTAGAGAGGATGCTTCCTCACCAGTGTCCACTGGGAAGTCCTTCCCGGGCTGTAGCCCCCTCCCTACATGCTGTAGCCTCGGTCTCTAGGGGCCCACAGTGTCCCTGTGTGTCATGTTTCCTTCGGAGGTGAAGGTTTTCCTGCTCTCCAGCTCTGCACAGCCTGGCTTGTTCACACCTCAGGATGTGTTAACCACCGGGACGAACACCAAGTGTGCTTCAGCTGCCACAAAGCCCGGTGCAGGCTCCCTGCGTCCCGAAGGCCACCCCTGCCTCGCCCTGCTCTCTGTCTCCTGCCCACCCCCCACTCCCTCCCCCCCACGCTGTCTCTGGCTCCTGTGCCTCTGTCCAGCACTCCTCCTACGCTTCTCCCACAGATCTCTACTAATCCCTCTCTCTTCCTGTCTGTGGTGCTCCCCCCTCTCCACAGGCTTCCTCCTGACCTCCCATCACCCCGATCTTGAGGCTTCTTCACACCCCACCTTGGGCTCCCCGTCTCCCTGTTTCCCTAGGCGGCCTCTCCATCTCCCAGCTCCCGCCATCTCTCCTCACCCAGCACCAGGCGCTGCCCCAAGCCTCTACTCACAGCTGTGGGTCTTCTTTGCGGCCAGCAGCTCTGGAAAGAAAAGAGAGGGGGTCGGGGCCAAAAGTTGAAGACCACACGCACCAGGAACACCGCCCCATCACCGGCCCTGTCCCAGCCCCTTCCTTTCTCCCGAACCGAACCGGGTGTCTGAGCAGAAGGTGGGCCCACCCTCCACAGCTCCCCTGTCTTTATTCTGTGCCCTTCGGGTCCTTGGAAGTGCTGGGCTTCCTGCTGCCTCTGGGAGCCCCCAGACCATTCCTTCTCCCTTCTCCCAGGATGCCCTTCCCTGACACCCTGGTCATTGCGGTCAACTTCCCGTCATCCCTCCAGTTTCCAGTTGGAGAAGCTGTCTGTGCCCCTCACCCCTCCGCTCGTGCTCACACTCAGCACCTCGCATTTGATTTCCTGACACTCACCACGTTGTTACCTAACTGCTATCACTGTGTCATTATCCATGAAATGAGGCTTTCCTGCTAGTTGGTAAGCCTGCGGAGGAAGGGACTGTGTGTGTCTCGGAGCCTTCCCAGTGCCCGGCCCGTGAGAGGAGCACAAGAAATACTCTGCAGCCAGAGTTGTGTCTCTGGTCTCTCGTTTGTGCCTGAGCACATCTGGGACAGGGAGGGGGAGAGCTGTGAGCACAGACTGCTCTGCCCTCCTGAGCCCTGGCTCCTCTGGCCTGCCAGCATGCAGAGGAGGGGGTCCTTTCCTGTGGCTGGTCTGGGGAACCAGCAGACAGCAGGGTGCCCAGCGGCTTGACAAGGGGTGGGCAGGGACGCGCACCTTCCGGGGACAGCTGCTGAGGGGAAAGCCTTCGCTAGAGCGTCGTGGCAACCG
>NW_027531525.1:1636607-1643369 GCF_008692635.1 Crocuta crocuta
ACCGGGGGGGGGGGTGGGGGGTGGGGTGATGGTCGTTCATTTACGGCATTTATGGCACACCTACCAAGGGAGACCCTGGGAGGCGGTTAGTGCACTTCCTACAGCCTCAAGACAGCTCCTCACAGAGCACAAGTCTAGCCCTTTGTACCAGAAAAGCTTGCAGCCCTGCGGTCTCCCTAACCTCTGAATCTGCTTTCCTGTTGGATTTTTCTTTCTGCNNGGGCAGGCTTCCTTCGCTGGGCAGAGTGGGGGTGGGAGTGGTGTGTGAATGGACTAGAAGGTGGGGGGTGTGGGGGAGGACTGCCCAGAGAGGGAGTGACTCCATCCGGCCCCTCCCCCTCCCACTGATCCTGCCTGGCCCCACCCAGTTTCCTCCCTGACGTGGCACCCTCCCTCTGGCCTCCTGGCGTGGGGGTGCCTTTCTCGCCTGCTGCCGCCAAGGCCATGGTGTTCTTCCTCCACCAGGTGGCCCCACAGCTTGCTGGCACTCGCTCCCCTGGGTGCTCACAGCTGACCAAGCAGGTGGCCGTGGATCCTGCTCTGAGAGGGTCTCTGAGTTAGGCTGTGGGTGGGGCCAAGGGCTCCTGAGTCTCTGTCTCCGGGTGCCCCCCTCGCGGTGCCCCACATTCTCTGCTGGGCCAGTGGGGAGGAAAGTGCCAGGCTGGTGGGCATGGGCAGCGGACAGGGTCCGCTCCCTCGCCCCACCCTTTGTCTGTCACCCTTCAAGGCAGGACAGCTTCCTCCACTGGTGAATGAGCAGCAGGTGGAGTGGCCCGTCTTCCATCCTCCGCTGAGCAGAGCAGTGTCCCCACCGTGTGGCAGGGGGCGCTAATACTTGGGAGGGCCTGCCCGCATTGTCCGCTCACTGGGTCTGGCTTCCTCCACTCTGTTCTTCCCTGCCCCCCACCGTGCCCTGCACCTGTCTTCCTTCCCCACTGCTCCCTTTCTTGCCCCTCCTCATGTTTCCGGCTTCTCCCCCTTTCCACAGCCTCTTCCTTTGCTCGTCCCCAGCCCCTCCTCCTGCTTCTTCGCTTTCTACCAGGACTGGCCTGTCTCCCTGCCAATCCATCTCTCTCCTGCTCTCTTGTCCTCCTCCTCTCTTCTTGACCAGACTCTTCCTCTCTCTTCTCTCTCTCTCTCTCTCCTGAACCTCTTGACAAATCCTTTCCACCTGCCTGCAGGGCCATGGGCCTCTTACCCTGCGAGGCTCGGTGCTGTCTCTGTGGGGCCCTGTCCATGGGGCAGCTCCCTTGGTGCCGTCCTTGCTGCCCCGGCTGCCCAGGAGGGCAGGGAGCAGGGCCCAGGGGAGGGGGGAGGGAGCAGGGAGGGAGCACCTGGCCCGTCAGCAGGCAGGGGAAAGGAGTGGCTGGCAGAGTGGCCTGGCACCAGGAGGGGACAAGGGGAGAGGCCGGAGGAGCAGTTTGGAGCTTTGAAGAGAAACAGATGAGTGAAGGGAAGATGGCTGGCATTTATTGATCACCTACTGTGTGCCTGGCCCTTTGCCAGGCACTTTATGTAAATCTGTGATTTCTTCCATTCTCACTGAATCTACCACAATTCCAGATTTACCCACAAGCTACGTGATGCTCAAATATTTTTTGATATTACTGACTTGCCCAAGGACAATACATGGCTGCACTGGGATTTGAACCCAGGTCTTTGTGACTTCAGAATAGTGTGTTTTCTATCTGAACCAAGATAGGGAAAATGAACAGGGGAGGCGGGGAAGGGGCGGCTTCTCTGGAGGGAGGGTGGACTCTGCCTCTTCTCCTGGATGAGGTCAGACTCCTCCCGTGGCCCTTCAGTTCCTCGAGGCCTCTGACTGCTTAGCCCCTGTGCCTCGCTGTCCTTCCCTAGGATCCCCTGGCTCCTGATGCCTCCACAGGGCCGCAGGGCAGGGCTAGAGGAGTGTGGGGGAGGGGGGGGAGGGGGACAGAGGAGCGCTGGGAGGGGAGAGGCGAGGAGAGGAGAGAGGGCATGCATGCTCTGCACTAGTTGGAGGAAGTTGGAGGCCCAGGCCAGGGCCTGCGCTGTGGAAGACAGAATAAAGCCAGGGACAGAACAAGGCCTTAGGACAGAATGAGGCTAGTGTAGGTCCCGGATGCCCCTTCTCTCCTGCACAGCCTTGGTCCAGAGTTTGATTAGCTGGGCCTGGCTCTCCTGGTTACCCAACAGGCCGGCTGGCGAGGGGCCAGGCTGCAGTGGGGCGGCTCCCTGGCGCCTCCCCCTGCTCTCACTCCCAGCTGGTAAACAGCAGAGCAGGACCCAGCCACCCACAGCACGCGGCACCTGGCGTGGAGAGGGCAGGCAGCTGGCTTGCCCTCCCCTGCCCTCCCACCTCGCCATCCTCCACTCCTGCCCCTCTCTGGAGCTGCACACTCTCGTCACCATCAGCACCTCCATTCCTGGGTAGCCCCCCAGTGTCTCCCAATGGCTGCAGCTTAAGGGACAAAGGTTAGAAGTGGAGAAGGTCTGCCCTGCTCCTAGGATAGTGGGCAAGGGGAAAGGGAGCGAACAGGAATGGGGTGGACACTTCTGGGGACCTTCGCATGTCGAGAGTCTGACTGTGTGTGTTTGCGCCTCTGATTAGCCCGGGTCCTTTTGGTGAATGCATGGCCCATGCTTCTGTGTAGACTTCTTGGCACAGAACAGGATGTTGGGCTACTTTGGGGCTCTCCCCTGCTGGCACGCGTGGAGTGAGAGGCAAAGCTCTCCAAATACCCAGAGCCCTCTGGCAGACGGGTGGAGGCAGCCAGAGGCAGAGGGACGGGCTGCAGGGCAGGGCTGGGGCCCGGCTGGACTGCCCTCCCCTTTCTAGATCGGCTTTGCTTCTGCTCAGAGTCCTCTCTCCGTGTCTCTCCCTCCCAGCCCCTCCCTATCTGGGGTTCCATCCTCTCTCTGTGCCTTTCCATCTTCTCTCCTCTTTCAGCCTCTCTTCCTCCGCGACTCTGGGTCTACCAGGGTCTTTTCTGACCTCTCGGTTGTGGGTACAGAGTGGAGGCCCTGGCACCATGCCAGTACCCTGCCCACCCCAGGTACTACGGGCATGGCCGCCTCTCCTAGCCATGCTAATTGTGCCACTGTGTGGGGGTCGGGGTGAAGTGACCAGGCTGGGAAGACAGGGTCCTGGCCTCTGGGACTTTGTGAGTCACATGCCTCCTGGTCTCTACCCCTTCTCTGCCCTAAGCAAACCTGCCTCGGGCTCTTTCTCCCTAGGCCAAGAAAGTGCTGTGGTCATCCATTTGGAAGTCCCCCCTTATGCCTAACCTTCCTCCTTCCTGCTCCAATCACAGCCTCTTTGCTAAGGAATCAGTCCTTTCAAATCAGGCAGTGGTTTTTTTCCTCCTCAAATACATTCTTACGTTTTTATGCAAGGAAGAGGCTGATAGGGATCTGAGAATCATTTCACCCCCACGTGCCCAAGTTCCCTTATCAGGCTGGGGAATCTCAATGCAAGGGGCAAGCAGCCTGGAGAGGGTGGAGGGTGGTGGTGGCGGCTTGGAACTGGGGAGCAGTCACCGGCTTGTTTTCCCTTCCTCCCCAGCCCCTAAACCACAGAAACCACTTAAAGCTCAGTGCAAGCCTGCCCTTCCAGGGAGGGCCTGGGAGTGTGAAGGTGGAAAGTATATGTGAGGCCTGGGCAGCCTGCGTACCACATGCTACCCTAGCCCTATCCTTCAAGGGCCACCCCCTCTGGGAATTCTGATTCATTGATTAGGACAACCTTTCTTGGGTCTTCTCTACGAGGTCCATGCTGGGGGAGACAACCCACGGGAGTGACCTAGGGAGGGGGTTGTCCCTCCTCCTCCCTGAACCACTAGATAAAGCACAACCAGGCTCTATAAACATCTGTAGATCTCACAGCCTCCACCCCACCCCTCCCCTTTCCTGTCACAAAGGCCACTGTGGGTGGAGGGAACGGCAGGAGTTTGACCCCAGCTCCTGGCCCTGAACTTTCTACGGTGACCCTGCCTGTACCACTCATCTGTCAATGAGCCTTTGTGGTCACTTAGGCTTAGACGCAGCAAGGAGGGTTGAAAGGCAGGAGCACTGATTTTTAGAGCCAAACAACTTGGATAAGAAGGTGGCCTGCCACTGGTTAGTCTTCAGGTACCACATCGGTAAAAAGGGGACAATAAAGCTGTCCTGCAAGAGGCTTTGAGGCCCCAGCTGTGTGCACACAAGAGGTTCTGAGGACCTCATTTGTCCTAGGGCATGTTTGTGGCTTTAGCTAGCCAAGAAGCTCCTCCAGGGACACCGTGGCCCCATCACAGGGGGCACTGACAGCTGTGAACTGAGTGAATTTGAATTCCCACCTCCCAGCCTCCTCTGAGCAGCAGGGTTGGGGGAGTGGGGGGCGTCTGGCCGAGCCAGGGTCCTCAACCTTCCCTGCGGCCAAGCCTTTCCCCCGATCTACCTGTCAGGAAAATGGGACTAACAAACCATACCTAGCTTACTGAGTGGTTGTGATGATTACAGGGATAACAGGTAAAGCCAGGACCTGGTACGAAGTCCTGTGGTTAAAAAAAAGACACGTTGGTCCATCCCTCTCTCTTTCCATTCCTGTAGTCTCCCTTCTTTTTATCTGACTCCCCTTTTCCATGCCCCTTTCCTGCTTGCTTTTTCTCTATGTTACCAAGTAACTTTTTTCCTTTTTTTTTTTTTTTTTTTAACATTTTACTGACTGGCTTTGTAACTTCTCTGAGCCCCATGTCTGTTTTGACCCCGGCCTGGCACCTCATGGGGCCTCCCCTACCTTGTATTGCAGGAACCCATGAATGAAAGTTAAGTGGCCTCTACATTTCTTTCCAGGGACTTCCAGCTGGGCATCAAATGCTGTCGCTTACCAAAGGTTGTGGTGGGGGTGCGGGTTGGGGCTGAAGTAGGATAGTACGAAGGACAGAGCTAGACCCATGGGTGACTTCACAGACTGAAAAAAATAGAAGCGCTGACGTCCTAGGGCAGGGGGGACCCTTCTCAGGGTGACCTGGTTGGGAGGCCGCCACTGGCACCTGTGTATTATGCAGTGAGGGGATTAAGAGCCCAGACTCAAGCCATACTCTCTGGGTTCGAACCCTAGCTTTACTCCTCACTAGATGAGTAAAGGCCAAGGTCACATTGGATAATAATAGTACTTAACCCTCCTGGGAATTGCTGGGAAGAAGAAACTGAGTTGACAAGTTGTTGAACAGTTAGTTCCTTGCTTGGGGACAATCCTTGTAGCTGTTAGCACTTACTATTGTTTGGTCAATGCTACCACCTGGTGGACATCTGGAGCGAGAGTTTCCTGGCCTTGGGCTGGAGCAGCAGGTGGGGGTACCTGACCAGAGGAGGGAGAAGGAATCCATGCGATGTGAATGGAGCTATGTGTGTGTTGTGTTAGCATTACACATACCGAGGGCCGTCAGGATCCGGCAGGCGCTTCCCCCACCCCCCTCCCCATTCAGGGCACCAAGAAAACTGAGAAAGGGCCCAAGGGGGAAAGGGAAAGAAGCTGAGTTGGCCCAGTGCCTTCTCCCCTCCTTCCCTGCCCCCCTTCCTTCCTCCTTCCTTTCTCTAAGCCTGCGTGAGCCAAGAGGAACCAACTTCAGGGAAGGTGGAGAGAGAGAAGAAGGTCACTGCTGACGTCAGGGACATTTAGGTAGGAGGTAAATACAATCTGACCTACATTTATCCATCTCCTTCCCCACCCTCCCCCTAATCACTGGGCATCCTTAAGAAGTGCTCCCTCACTCAGGTGGGACTCCCTCCCCATATTAATCCCTGGGACATTTATCTCCATCATTCAGTCCCCAAGTGCTGCTCTGACTCTTGACTCCAGCTTCACCCCCTAGGATGGCACGGGAATAAGCAAGAGGGAGAACACCTAACTCAGCACTGTGTGTCTGACCTCTACTGACTCACTCCTCAAGACACGGAAATTTCATCTCTTTTCAGGACAGATGTGGGTACAGTGTGGAGTAGATGAGTGGAGGACTGTTGGAACCCTGGAGTGAGGGGGTGAGACTGGCAGCGCTGGGGGGTGGGCGCTGGCGGGACTGGGCGGGAGGAGGAGTGGCTGATGTTTGTTTCAGTCATAGAGCTTTTTTTCTGGAGTGACTGGTGGAGTCATTCGTGATCGGAGGGCCCCCTACAGGGGTGGAGGCCTTTTTCGGACAGGACCCCAGGACCTGGGCAGCCCAGACCTATTAAACTAGCTTCAGCATCTCTTGGGGATGGGGCCCAGGATTTTGCATATTTAACACACTCATTCAGGATTGCTGATGTCTGGTTATTCTAATGCTTATTCAAGTTTGAGAACTACCACTCGAGGTCTGCTCCAACTCAGTGTGAATGAGTTTCTTCCATCCCTGGCACAGCCGTGGCAGAGGGAAGAGAGTAGGCTGCAGATCTGAGGGTGTAGGGCGCCAAACGAGGGGGAGGAATCCTGCCAGAAAGCAGACACTTTATTAGCAAAAATTAATACAGGCCAGGCGACTGAAACGAATGAATACTGCAGACCTAGAGGAGGCCTCCTGAGGAAAAGACAGGTTCTCAGTCTACAGACTGAGATGGGTGGGCGCCGGGGAGGCCCCCGGACCCAGCTCCCCACCCAAGGGGGGCAGCAGGGCAATAAGAGGCGTCTCGCACTCCCCCAGCAGTACATCTCTGCGGAGGCCAGCGCCCCGGTCCAGGACCTTGGCCCTCAGACTGCGGGCCGCCAGGTCCGGCGGGCCCAGCCCGTCGAAGAAGAAGTCCTCGTTGAAGATGGGGTTGGGGGTG
>NW_027531525.1:1643378-1772698 GCF_008692635.1 Crocuta crocuta
CGGCAGCGAACAGGCCGCGGGGAGGCCGCGGCCGGCAGGGGGCTGGGCGCCGCCGGGGTCCGGGAGCCGAGGCGGGATGCAGAACTGCGGGATGCGGTCGGGGGTGAGGACGTTGGGACAGGCGCGCGCGGACGGGCTCCGGGCTCCTCGGCGCTTAGGGAGCAGGTTGGACGGTGCCCATCGGGGCCCGGACTCCGGGGGCCCCGGCCTGTAGCCGGCTTTCTCCAAGAGCCACATGCAGTGGGATGAAGATGACGGAAGTCCGAACTCCGCGAGGCCGAGAGGGTGCAAATTCAGCGTTCCTGGCGGGGAGGTCTTTGGAGGAGAGAAGGGGGCCGGAGGTGGGTGACGCTTCGAGCGTCCACCGGGTGCGCCAAGCACTTGGCCTACAGTGCGCGGACCCCTGTCTGGGCGGGAAAACCAGGAGGCCGCGAAGCCTGGAGGCCTGGGGAGAAATGGAGGACACCGGACAGTCATTTTTCAGATGGGGGCCTCGGACACATGCACAGACTCCGCAATTAGTGCTAACGGTGCTCACTCACTAAAGGATCAGAAGGCCCAACACACCCCCTAGAAAGAACTCTAGGCTATTGTTAGGAGAATTAGAGGAACATTCTCTAATCATCACAAGGTCTGTAGTCACACACACACGGACCCAGATCCCAAACCCCGCTTGTACATCCTGCTCCCCCGAAGAGGCACAGAGGCCCTAGGCAGGCTCTTCCCCTTCTCCCTCGCGGGTCCCGAATACTCAAGACTCTCTTCCAAGGTCTTGTCCGGCGCCCCCTCTGGCCGCCTTCCCTGCGCCCCGGCGGCGCGAGCCTCCTAAGAAGGAGCCATCCTTTGGCCCCACCTTCCTCCTCTCGCTCCCCCCTCTTCTTTCCGAGTGGCTCCAGGCCAGAAGCACACTCGCTGCACACCCGGCTGCTGTCCTGCGAGCACNCAGCCTCCCAGCCCCGCCGCATCCCGAGTCTGCGGGGCGGGGCCCGGCCGTTGGGCCGCCACTCCCACGCTCCACTCCTCTTCTCCCCAGGAAACCTCCGAGCACAAAGGAGGTATTGATTCTCCGCCACCCCTAGAGCGGCTCTCTCAGAGGCTCCGCCGCCGCTCGCTCACCGCACCCCCGAGTCCCGCCCGCGGGACCGCGACGTTCTGGCCGTCCTCCTGGGAGTCCGAGCCCGCCGCAGGCTCTGTCGGACGCCCGGGGTGCAGGCCTCACCTGTAGGCCGCCGCTGGTTCCTGGCTTCTGGCCCGCAGGCGTTCAGAGCCCGGAGGGGAGCAGCTTCCTCTCCGGCTTGCTCCCCCAGCCCCGTCCTTCTGGGAGGAGCTGGCAGGGGCCTCCGCTGCCTACGTACGACCTCTTTTCCTGGATAAACAGAGCTCTGTCTCCACGGTCATCAGCCCGTCCTTCTTAACTCCTTCCTCCAGGTTTCTCGCCGCGATGAGCCCCGGCCTCCTCTGCGCCCCCCTGGGGCGGCGGCGGGCAGAAGGCCGGCATCAGTGGGCAGTGGCCTCCAGCCCCCTGTGCTGCACTGGCTACACCCTAGCCCCGCCAGGTGAAGCCACACGTAGCCTTGGTCACACAAACCGCGGTACTCTGCAAAGCCCTCCTTGCTGGGATCCTGCTTTGACATATCCCCCACCCCCACCCCCCCTCCTGTTCTGGAGCCATCACAATAGCTTCCCAGACAGAGTGACTTTCTGTGACTCGTTCTCTGAATTACACTGGCCTAAGGAAAAGCCACCAGGGTCCAGGTGTCTGGACACAGAGACACTGAGGCAAAGCTGGTTCCGTCCTTGGGCCAACCTCAAGCTGGCCTGTGCCCCCCGTCTTTGGCAGAAGGCTGTTCAACTGTAAACATGGAGGATGCCTCCCTCTCCTCTCCTTCCCCTCCCCTGCAGGCAGATCTAGGAAGCACAGGCCACCGCTGGCAAGGTGAGACCAGACCCTCAGTGCACCCACCATCCCTCAGTCTCTCAAAGGCATCCAGCTCATTCAGTCCTTAGGATCTTTGCAGAGGCCATTTCCTCTCCTAGGACCACACCCCCTTCCATCCTTCAGATCTGGAGGCCCTCACTGACAGTCTCCCGGCTAAATCAGGGGCTTCTGCATGGTTCAGTTGGTTGAGCGTCCAACTCTGGTTTCAACTCAAGTCATGATCTCACGGTTCATGAGTTCAAGCCCCACACCGGGCTCTACACTGACAGTGTGGAGCCTGCTTGGGATTTTCTCTCTCTCCCCCTGTCTGGCCCTCCCATGCTGGCTCTCTGTCTCTCTCTCAAAATAAATAAATTAGGGGCTTCTGTTGTATACTTTCAGTGCCCCATACTTTTCCTTTCTGGCCTTGGTCGCAGTTTTTTGTTTTTTTTTTCCTCTGTGATTTTAAAAAATTATTTATTTATTTATTTATTTATTTCTGAGAGAGATAGCATGAGCAGGGGAAGGTCAGAGAGAGAGGGAGACACAGAATCTGAAGCAGGCTCCAGGCTCTGAGCTAGCTGTCAGCACAGAGCCCAATGCGGGGCTTGAACCCAGGAACCGTGAGATCATGACCTGAGCCGAAGTCGGACACTTCTCTGAGCCACCCAGGTGCCCCTTTCTCTGTGATTTTTGTATGTGATTATTTATTTAGTGTCTTACTAGACGGTAAGCATCATGAGGACAGTACTTAGTACAGGCAGGTGCTCAATCGATTTGTTGAATGAATTAATGACATTAAGCAGAATTAATACCCGAATCAATTCAGTCATCCATTCACTGTGTCCGGTGCTGGGGATACATAGAATGGGGAGCATTCTAAGGGGAGAGACAGACAAGAAACACACAAGCGGCAACAACAAGATGAATTGTGAAATGCAGGAAACAAGATGGTTATTTTAACATCTGATACTTGGGAGTTTTGGGAGAGCAAGTGCTTCTTTTGTGCAAGTCCTTGGTGACCCCAGACCCGCTAGTCCCGTGGCTCCTGACTCAGCTCAGCCCTGGGCTCCTTTCTTGGGAGGGTGGTCTGCATGGAGGGCTGCAGTCAAGAACTCATGGCCTTGGGATCGGTCAGATGGGTTGAGGGTCTCAGCTCTGCCATCTACTAGCTTAATCTGGCATATAACTTAATCTCTCTGGGGTTCACTTCTCCCATCTGGAAGATGGAGAGAGCACACCTAATTCTCAGAGTTGGTGTGAGGCTTAAGTGAGATAATACCTGTGTATCAGTTCAGCTCACTTCTGCTCGAAGTACAAGAAAACAGGAACCCCAGCTCAATCTGACTTGACAATAGGACATTTCTTGCTTTTGTAATAAGAAGCCCAGGTGTAGGGTAGGATTCAGGGAAGTCTGATTCTGTGGCTTCATTCATTCATCCATTCATTCAATCAGTTATTGATTACCTACTATGTGCCAGGTACTATGCTGAACTTGAGGATATAACGATGAGAAAACAGATACATCTAGCCAGCTGAAGTTGGTGCTTTCTTGGAGGAAGAAAGATAATAGACCAAAAAAAAAAATTGGTAAAAATAGTACGGTTTATTAGAAGGAAATCAGTGTTGGGGAGAAAGTAAAAGTAGGAAAGGATCATAGAGGAGGACTCGATTTTATATGGGGTGGTCAGGGATGGCCACATTGATAAGGGAACACTTCAGAAATGACAGGAAGGAGAGAGGAAGGTTATCTGAAGGGAAAGCATTCTAGGCAGAAGGAATCACCAATGAGAGGCTCTGAGGCAGAAGCATGTCTAGAGTGTTCACGGAGGCAAAGTGGCCAGTATAGTTGGAACACAATGAGTGAAGGGGAGAGGGTGGCAGAGGGGTAACAGGACCGGGCATTGCTGGGGCTTATAGCCACTGTGACAATTCTAGCTTCTACTTGTAATGAGCTGAGGAGCGATATTACTTGACATGTATTAAAAGAATTGTTCCAGTGGCTGCTGAGAACAAAATGAAGGGGATAAAGACATAATTAGAGAAACCAGATAAGAGACTATTGAAATAATCTTTATACAAGATGACTGGGACATGGATCAAGATCTGGAACTATTCTGAAGATAAAATCAATAAATGGATCCATCTCCATCTAAAGAGAGAGAACGACCCAAGGCTTTTGGCCTGAGCACCTAGAAGAACAAAGTTATCATTTGCCAAGAAGAGGAAAGTTTAGGAGCTCAGTTTTGGATCCATTAAGTTTGAGATGTGTGCCAGACATCTAAATGGAGACACTGGGCAAGCAGTTGGATTTATGAACCTGAGTCCAGAGGAGAGCTCCAGACTGGAAATATAAATGTGGGCACCAAGAGAAATGAAGATGGAATTTAAGGTCACAAGTCTTGAAGGGCAGGTAGAAAAGAGTAAGGGTCTGGGGCTCAAGAGTCAGACGGAGTGCTGGGCATGCCAACATTTAATTTTTTTTTAATGTTTTTTAATTTATTATTGAGACAGAGAGAAACAGAGCATTGGTGGGGGAAGGGTAGAGAGAGAGGGAGACACAGGATCCAAAACAGGCTCCAGGCTCTGAGCTGTCAGCACAGAACCCGATGCGGGCTCCAACCCATGAACCTCGAGATCATGACCTAAGCCGAAGTTGGGCGCTCAACCGACTGAGCCACCCAGGTGCCCCGGCATGCCAACATTTAGAAGGAAGAGGAGGAGAACCAGCTGTGCCAGATGCTGTGGCAAGATCCAGTAAGGTGAGGACTGAGAACTCATCACTGGATTTAGCAATGCAAAGTCATGGTGACTTTGACAAGAGACATTTCGATGGAGTGGTGGAGGCAAAAGCCTGGTTGCAGTGGGCTGCCAAAAGGTTAGGGGAAAGAGAGCAAAAACAATTCTCTTGAAGAATTTACTAAAAGAGCCGGAGGACGTGGGGAAGTGGGGTAGTGGGGCGGGGAGTGGGGAGTGGAATCAAGAGAAAAAATGTTAAGTGAGAGAAATAGTGGTGTGTTTGTATGCCGATGGGAAAGATCCCATAGAAAGGGGGACATTGGTAATGTAGAAGAGACAAAGAAGAGGTGTGAAGCAATATTCCTGAGTAGACGTGAAGAAATAGATGTCATGCGTGAGAAATGAATCTAGGGGTTGTCCTTTGCCTGCTGTGTTAATAGTTCACCCAGTTACTGGAGAGAATATAGAGTAACTGAATAAGAGGTAGAAGGTGGAGGAGTGGGCGGTAAGAACTTGTTTCCTCTGAATGCTTTTTTTTTTCAATATTTTTTATTTATTTCTAGGAGAGAGAGAGAGACAGCGTGAGCTGGGGAGGGTCAGAGAGAGAGGGAGTGACAGACTCTGAAACAGGCTCCAGGCTCCGAGCTGGCAGTCAGCACAGAGCCCGACGCGGGGCTTGAACCTACGAACCGCGAGATTATGACCTAAGCAAAAGTTGGACGCTTAACCGACTAAGCCACCCAGGTGCCCCATCCTCTGAATGCTTTTAATTAATTGCTCATAAAGTCACTAGCTAAGAGTGGTGATTGGTGGAAGAGAAAGTGGCTCTAGGGTTTGAGCAGAGGGGACTGGGAAAGGAAGTCACCCAGGAGGACGGGGGACTGAATGCTCTAGGGAAAATGCAAGATGGCTCCTGGGCAGTATTGCAGGCTTGCCTTTAGGATAGCAACCATGGCTTTATGCCGAGATGGAACAGCCCGGCTGAGAGATTTTTCTCTAGCTGTGTTCAGTTGTGCAGATGTAGTGACTCGACTGGGAGTGTTTTGTTTTTTTGTTTTTTTAAATTTTATTTCTAGGAGAGAGAGAGAGAGAGAGAGACAGCATGAGCAGGGTAGGGTCAGAGAGAGAGGGAGTCACAGACTGAAACAGGCTCCAGGCTCTGAGCTGGCAGTCAGCACAGAGCCCGATGTGGGGCTCGAACCCATGAACCGCGAGATCATGACCTAAGCGAAAGTCGGACGCTTAACCGACTAAGCCACCCAGGCGCCCCTCGACTGGGAGTGTTTTAATGACAAATGGACTCTCCTTGACCATGAATAAAGGACCATCAGGCTTTGGGATACACTGGCTTAGACTGTTTTTAGATTATCAAGGCAACTGTGAAAGAGGAAAAATAGAAAGGGTTTTGATGTGAATATATGGGGGAGTGGAAAGTTGGCTGCCACAAGATTTTTGGGTATGGCCTCTAGTATGTCTTTAGCTTTTGAAGGCCACTGGGTCACGGCCCTTGAAATCTAGGTCCACCAATCCTTGACCCATTCTTCAAGATTGATGGCTTAGAAAGTGTGTGGTCTAGTTGCTAGAAAGAGAACCTGGTCTGCCTGCCTCCCCACCACTGTGGACTTCGTGTACAACTCTCTGACCCTGTTCCATGCTACAAAGGGGTCCATTCTCTCTGATCCCCTGAATCCCTGGTCCCAGCCCCAGATCCTGGAACCTCAGCCTAGGCCTGGACTTGAATTCTTCACTTACTAGGATAAGGGTTTGGGTGTAGACTCTTTGTTTCTCTGCCGATCCTCCTCTCAGACTGAGTAGTTGCCAGGTATTCATCAATCCCTTTTCCCTTTCTTCCACAACATATAGTTAGACCACATTTTCCAACCAATGCTGTTTAGTGGGGCCTCATGACTGAGTTCTGATCAATGGAAATACCATGAAGCGTGGCCCCCAAACACCTCCCTTGTGATTCCTCTCCCATCTGGTAACTGGGTGTCAACACCCAGGATGACTTTGGAAATCATATGTTGGACATGGCTGAGCTTTCGTCGGCCAGATTCCTGAGTGACTCCTATATGCCAACAACTGGGCTTCATGTGAGTAAGGTAAGAAGTCCATGCTATTTAAGATATGGATTATGGGGGTGCCTGGGTGGCTCAGTCAGTTGAGCATCTGACTTTGGCTCAGGTCATGATCTCATGGTTCATGGGTTTGAGCCCCGTGTCGGGCTCTGTGTTGACAGCTCAGAGCCTGGAGCGTGCTTTGGACTCTGTGTCTCCCTCTCTCTCTGACCCTCCCCTGCTCATGCTGTCTCTCTCTCTCAGAAATAAATAAAACATTTAAAATAGAAAAAAAAAAAGATACGGATTGTGCTACAGAGATGTAAAGGTTTACGTGTTTTAGTATTTGGCTTCACCACACCTAATAGGGAATAATCACTTGTGATATGCCCCTTGGGATTGTCATTCTTGGGTAAAACTTCTTGAGTCCTTGACCTCTTCCTGGGCATCCCCAGCACCAGCCGTCTTAACAGACATCTCAATCATCCCCGAGGAAAGTTGCTCGGTTTCCCACTTCTCTCCTCTGCAACTCAGATGGAGGTTCTGACTTCTCCTGGAGGACTATTGCCTTCTTTAGTCTGTAATCATCTCCATATCAGACCATAATGCCTTAGAAATGTGTGCTGGTCACGTTCTCTTTTCTCCTTTACCACTGTTTCCTCCCCTGACCTGTCAGCCATCATCTCGTGGTCTTGCCTGCTGGCTCACCTCAGGTCGGTGCACTTCCGTTTTCCATCAGCACCTGGGCCTTCTGCACGCCTTGGCCCGCATGGACCTGGCTGGTTTTTTCTCCTGATCCCCACAGTGGCCTGTCCCAATCACTGCCCCTCCTCCAGACCTCTCTCCTCACGGATGGCCTTGCCTCCCGTTTCACTGAGGAAGCTGAGGTGCTCTGGCGTGAATCCTGTCAACTTCCTATCCTGCTTGGTGTCAGAGTCACTTATGCTGTCCCCACTTGTGCTCTTGACCGTCTCTAAGACCGGGTAGCTGTTCGGTTGGATGACACCTCCCTCTCTCCTAGAGTTTCAGCCTCTGTCCGCTGGCTCCTTCCAAAGCAATTTATAAATATACTCAACCCTCTTTCTTTAAATGACATTGACAACAACAACAACATTCTTAGAAAGAATCATCTAGATTCACTTCGCCATTTCCATCCATTTTTTCATTCAACATAATTTGGACTTTGCTCCCACCTCCTGGCAAAGAAGACCCTCACCTTCCTCACTGTCAAAGGCAAAGGTTTGTGTTTAGTTGTCATCTGTCTGGCCTTCTCTTAAGCATTTGACACTGCTGACCTCTCCCTCTTTAGAATAGTCACTCCTGTCCTATCCTCGGCCTCTAGTGGCTCTTTGGTCATCTGCCCCAAAGTTAAGCCTTTGTGTGACCCAAGGTTCTACCTCAGAGCCCTTCCCTATCCTTTGTCCCCGTCCCCTCGTCACTCTGTAGACTTCACTCCCAGCTGTCCCATGTCAGTTTTCATCAGTCTCTTGCTGACACCCCCCCCTTTACTACCACCAGAGTCATCTTTCTAAAAAACAAAACTTTATGTCACCCCTCCCCCCAGCCCCCAGGCTAAACCCTGTAAAGCCTTCCTCTTCCCTACAAGACCAAGTTCAAGTTCCATTAGCAGGGTTTAGGAAGGCTTCTGTGGACTGCTCCTGCCCCCACCCCCTTCTCTTTCCTTAAACTCCTGCTCTACTCAACCCCTTGCTCTTCTCCAAAGTCACTGTGCCCTTTTACCCCCTACTCCTTTGCTTTCACTATCCCCTTTGCCTGGACAGTCCTCTCCTCCCTTGCATGCCTGGTGAGCACCACTCAAGTTTTGAGACTCAGTTTAAGCACTGCTTCATCTAGAAAGTCTTTTTTGAGCTCCTTTATAGGGCGAACTTGACCCCTCCTCCCTTTGTGTCTATACTACATCCATGGCAGGAGGCTGTGGGGCCCTCTGCTCCTGGCCTGCTGCTGTGTGTCTCAGCACCGGGGACCCCGTCTCCTGTCACTGTGTGCTCGGTGCCTCACCCCAGGCCCGGTACCTGCAGGTGCTCGAGAAATCTCTTGGTTGGCACTGGATGGTGTGTGTGGGATGTGGGCAAGATTCTGATTTCCCACTACAGAAGGGTCTCAGCCTGAGAAGGAGGTTGTGAGTCTTTATTTCCTCCGAGGACAGTGCCCTTGCCTTCACCTCACCAGTCACTTCCTGGAGAACCCCCGCTCCTCTGCTCTGTAGGGGGTCCTGAGGGGGCAGAGCAGTCAGCCAGAGGCTCAGGGACTGTTACTGGGGCGATTCCTCTTCCAGCTGCAGTTGAAGGAAAACACCTGCAAGGAGAAGAACAAGCTGAGCAGCGGGAGCTGGGTGGGGTGCTCGGAGCATTTGCATCCTGTCACCTAGTACCTGATCCTTTCCTTGTGGCGCAGGTTAGGCCACTCGCACATAGAAAAAAAATCCTAGCCGGGTTCTCCCTCACTTCATCAGAGTCTACAGCAGGTGCCCAACCCCACTCCAAAAAGCTGGACCTCGGTTTGGGACCGGATCCTCCGGATTCTTCCTTCCATTTGTCCTGGGGCTGATGGTGGCAAGGACAGAGTGTGGGCTGAGGCTGAGAACCTCCTTACCTGAGCACTTGGCATAGACTATCTGCTTGTCCCTGCTCTGGGTGATGCAGGAAATATAAAGCTTCTGGTCCTCAATCTTCTCCACATCAACGTTCAGTACAGCCAGAGAGCCCACGGGGATCAAGCTGAAAGAGGCAGTGGCTCAGCCCTGCCCTCATATGAACACCTGGCCACCATCCTCTCTTCAGCCCACCCTGTCTCAAGGAGCAAGTGGCTCAAGGCCCATTTGCAGGCTCCCAGGATCTGATGGCAGAGGCCATGCTTAGCGGAAAGGCTTAGCAGCAACAGGGGAAGGAGAGCGGCAGACAGGGCTCCTGCACCCCACCACGGAGGACGGCCACCCCTCAATGACAAAACAGCTGTGGCTCTGGCCCACACCGCAAAGATCCATACTCACTTTTTGAACCTGATGTTGAGGCTGAGTGTGAGCAGCCCCTCTCCAGCCAGGTAAGCGGTTTTAGAGAAGGTCTCGTCCATCATGGTGGCCAGGGAGCCTCCATGTGCAAACCTGGGAGTGGGGAGAAGCAAGGCCTGGGCTGTGGGCCCCCCCTGACCACGACCCTGACTGTGGAACCACCCTGCCTCTACATGCCTTTCTCCAGGACAGGAAAGGAAACAGAGCAGGACCCCAGCCGATCAAACTGGCCAAAGTCGCTTCAGCTTTTCCGTGTCGCTGCAGCATATGTTAGTGACTCCTGCCACCATGATCGTACTTTGCCAGGAAAACGTTGTGGTTTTTCTTCTTTCTGACAAAGTTCACGGGAAAACATTTTTCTGACTCTTCACCTAACTGCCAGCAGCAGTGGCCATCATTCGGAAGGGTGCGCTCATGCAGAGGACGGGAAAGCCCCCGCGCTCTTCGGCTTGGCCTCGGAGGCATAGCCCGGGGCCAGCTCCCCGCTCACGGCAGTCCAGCCAGGGCCAGCACCCAGCCTGCACTTTCAAGGTGGCTAAATGTGAAATGTGACTTTCATCCTCTCCAGTGCCAGGGGGACGGCCTGCCGAGCGGCGAGCAGCAGGCCTGCAGAAAGGGCCCGCTTCAGCGGGATGCTGCAAACCCCTGCTTTCCTTAGAGTGAGCGAGATGTTCATTCTTGTGTAAACTGACCTTCACACCAAAGCGACTTCGCTGTTGGTTAGCTTGGGGAAAATAGAAGGGCGCACAAGTCTAACAGATAACCCAAATTCAAGGTTCTGGTTTTCAAAAGCATGATTCTCCATGGGCCAGGCCAGCTGCCCCCCCGTGCCAGCGCGGGGTCCCCTCCCATTGCCACCACCAGGAGGGGAAAGAGCTGGGGGCCATGCAACCACATTTGCCTGGTTGGACTCCATGCTCCACCTCTCACTACCTGTTAGATCTTGAGCAAGTTGCTAAATTATTGTTTCATTTCTTTTCTTTAAATATTTTTATTTATTTCTAGGAGAGAGAGAGAGAGAGAGACAGCGTGAGCAGGGGAGGGTCAGAGAGAGAGGGAGTCACAGACCGAAACAGGCTCCAGGCTCTGAGCTGGCAGTCAGCACAGAGCCCGACGTGGGGCTCGAACCCACGAACCGCGAGATCATGACCTAAGCGAAAGTCGGACGCTCAACCGACTAAGCCACCCAGGCGCCCCTCAATTTGCTAAATTATTGAGCTGCTAGGTTGCTAAGCTGTTCTGAGCCTAGGTTTGTTCACTATGATTTGTGAATAAAAATAATTCCTATAACGGGCACCTGGGTGGCTCAGTCGGTTAAGTGTCCGACTTCAGCTCAGGTCATGATGTTGCGGTGCATGGGTTCGAGCCCCACATCGGGCTCTGTGCTGTTCAGAGCCTAGAGCCTGCTTCAGATTCTCTGTCTCTCTCTCTTTCTGCCCCATCTCCGTTCATGCTGTCTCTCTCTCTCTCAAAAATGAGTAAACATTAAAAAAGCTAATTCCTATTTCATCAGATTACCTGAGGTAATGTTAACAAATCCCCTTGTCTACCTCCACATTGCTTGAAAGACGAAAAAAGGAGGTGGTATGAGAGAACCCCAATCCTGTCTTCCCTTATTACCATCACTGGCGGCAGAGGACTCGTTGGCAAGTGTGCGGATCCTGCAGGAGAGCTCTTGGCCAGTCCCTGTAAGCTGCCCCTCCCAATTGCCTCCGGGCGGGGTGGGTACTTAAGACAAGATAGAAACTATACATTGGTCTCTGCCTCTGATTCCCGACACAGTGCTGCTGACACTCATAATTTCCTGAGTGGTGAGCCTGTCTTGTTCTATTGAAGCAACTCTGGGCGGGGCGCTGGATGGCTCCTGGGTGGGAGCTGTCCCCAGAGAGACCAAGCCATGATTAAAAGCTTGGCACTTTCCACTTCACGCCCATTCTCTCAAGAAGGGAGAAGGGCCTGAAATGGAGTAAGGATGCATCATGCCTGTGTGTGGAAGCCTCTATAAAATCCTAACGGTGTAGGGTTGGGAAAGTTTCTAAGGAGGCAAACACAGTCACAGTGGTAGGATGGTGACTCCTCAGGGACAGAAGCTCTCGCATGAGCTGGGGACCCTCCCAGACTTCACCCGTGAACCTGCCTCATCTGACCGTTCTTCGGTATCCTTTATCATACTCTGTAATAAACTGGTAAGCGTAAGTGGTCCCTGGAGTTCTGTAAGCCTCTCTAGCAAAGTAATTGAACCCAAGGAGGGGGCTGTAGGAACCTCTGATTTGTAATTGCAGGGGCCAAGGCAAGCCGCCCCAAGATGGGCCAGTTTGACATGAAGATTATTTTGAGCTGAAGGTGATCGAGGCCCTGTGGGCTCAAGAGAAACTTTGCTATAACTTCACAAAGAATTGAAATTGGGGGTCTTTCCCAGAATAAAGTTTATTACCAGAGATAAATTTTTTCGGCGTGACCCATCCGTAGGGCAGGGCAAGGGTCTGATTACAAACATCTGTTCTTCCGCTTGCTCTATGAAGGGCATTCTTCCCCTTAGAGTCCCAGACCCCTACCCCCGCCCCTTTGTTCAGGATGACATAGTTTCTTCATTTTGCCCATCTTGGGAATTTCCATGTCTGTGTGGAGTTCCTGTTTATATATACTATTAATTTGCTTTTCTCTTATTCATCTGCCTCATGTCAATATGATTCCTAGTGCAGCTGGAAGGACCCTTGAGGGCGACAGGGAATTTTTGCTCCCCAATATAGCCAAGTCAGACAGAAGTCGTGGGGGCCTGGGGGCCTGCTACTTGTGACTGGCCTCTGGAGTTGGGGGGGAGGGGCGGGCTTGAGGACCAGCCCTTACCCTGAGAGATCTGGTGCTGTCTACAGGTAGATGGTGTCAGAATGGAGTTAAATGGAAGGACACCCAGCTGGTGTCACAGAATTGCTGGGTGTGGGGGAAAGCCTCCACCCATTTGGTGGTAAGTGGTGTCAGAAGTGAAGGGTCCCGTGTGAGCGGCAAGGAGACACACAGGAGAGAAAGATAGCAGAGGAGAAATGGGTTTTCCCTACACACTAGATAGACTGAACTGGGTGTTTCTTTCTACTCAGTACTAGTCCCTTCTCTGGACCCCTCAACCTACTAGCCTTAGTGGTGGGTGGTCCTCCTCTGTCTCTCCTGCCCCACATCATAAGCCCCTAAATAAAAGTCAGCTACACTTCACCCCCTTCCTGGGGTTTTCCTCTTTAGAAGGAAGGGGATCCCTGACCTGCGTAGGGCTCTGGCCTAGTCCCCCAGTGTCGGCACGCATTAGTATGAAAACCAGTGTCCCCGTGGAAGACGGCTTTGATATTTCCAAGGAGACCAAGGGCCGCAGTCTGGAGCCATGACCTGTGGGGCGCTGACATCTATTAAGATCTCTGAATTTAACTGCTACCGAGTCCCTCTCAGGCCGTGGGACCCTAAGGCTGCCTCCCCCTTTCTCCCTCTTCCTTCAGGAGCTCTGACACCACCAGCAACCTTCGGTGATTGTCTAAAGAAGGAACGGTGAGGGGCGCCTGGGTGGCTTAGTCGGTTAAGCGTCTGACTTTCGCTTAGGTCATGATCTCGCGGTTCGTGGGTTCAAGCCCCGCGTCGGGCTCTGTGCTGACAGCCAGCTCGGAGCCTGGAGCCTGTTTCAGAGTCTGTGACTCCCTCTCTCTCTGACCCTCCCCTGCTCACGCTGTCTCTCTCTCTCTCTCCTAGAAATAAATAAAACATTAAAAAATGAAAAAAAAAAAAAAGGAACAGTGATGGAGCAGAAGGCAAACAACCACGGACCTAGTGGCACAGTGGCCTCGGGCAAGAGGCTCAAGGCCAGCTTGAGTTCTCTTGTGGAATTTATGTCTGGTGTACATTCCTTCCTGGGCCTATTCCAAGCCTGAAGACAGCAGAATGCAATGCAGAGATCAGTGGGCCAGTTGGGGATCTAGTACTTGGAGTCCTTGATTGTCCGGGCTCTGTGGGCAAGCTACCTTTCCTCTGTGTGCCTCAGTCCGTGGGCAAAGTATGAAGTTTGGGTAGATGGTGTCTGACAGCTATATTGTGCCACATGGTTCATGATGAGTGTATATATAACATCATAGCTTTCAGCCACTCCGGCGGGTGGATATTACTGCCCAGGGTTTCAGGTCATGAGGCTGAAGGTCAGAAATCAAACTGCTTGCTCGGGGCCCAAAGACCAGCAAGACAGAGCAGGACTGGAAGCCCAGCTCACATCTGTCCTCTTCCAAATCACCACACCCTTCTCTCAGAGCGGCCCCTAAAACCACTTTCTTTGTGGGGGTTCTCCTTATCTTAACAATGGGTTGGACCAGGGGACCCAGGTTGCCTTTCCAGGCCTGTTGTGGAGACAGAAGCCCAGTGCCCCCCACCCCCACCCAGCTCCTTAGGGAGAGGCGCAGACTCCAGGGTCTGGCGTGTGGCTAATGCATCAGCTGAGCAAGCCAGCTGAGGACACCCACCCAGTCCCTGCCTGTGGCCTTACCCTGGGGGCCCCTCCAAGTAGGGGCCAGGTTGGAAAAGACAGATGGACTTCTTCTCAGACGGGTGAAAAAAAATGACATACTCGTAGCCTTGTCCTTCCTCCTGGATGCACCTGGTGAAGATGCGCGAGTCGCTTTTGTCTGGGGAGAGATGGGCGGTGTTGCGGCTGAGGAAGGGAGTTCGTGACTGTCTGGGGCCCAGCTGTGATGTGGGGCCAGTCATTCAGCACCGTGGCTGGAGCCCTGTCTCAGGCGCAAGGTCTGGGAGAGAACCAGAGGACGCCCGGGCTCTGCCCTCAGGGAGCCTTCAATCTGAGAGTGGAGAGGGGGCCTCTTCTCAGGGACGCCTCAGTCTGGAAGGAGAAATAGTCAGGAAGTTCCCTGGCTGAGCATAGAGATAGGATCATGACCAGATTAAGACTTTAATAGGCCTTAAACATTGAAGATTTAAAATGCAACACGGAGGGGCGCCTGGGTGGCTCAGTTGGTTAAGCGTCCAACTTCAGCTCAGGTCATGATTTCATGGTCCGTGGGTTTGAGCCTCGCGTCGGGCTCTGTGCTGACAGCTAGCTCGGAGCCTGGAGCCTGCTTCTGATCTGTGTCTCCCTCTCTCTCTGACCTTCCCCTGCTCATGCTGTCTCTCTCTCTCTCAGAAATAAATACAACATTAAAAAAATTTTTTTAAAAAGGTAACATGTAATTCACATATAATTCAAAATAACAAGCAGTAAAATGCTAAACATAGTAAAATAGGAGTGCTTGGCTGGCTCAGTTGGTGGAGCATGTGACTCTTGATCTCAGGCCTATGAGTTCAAGCCCCACGTAGGTATAGAGATTACTTAAAAATAAAATCTTTAAAAGACCCAAAAAGTAAAATAAGTGCAGAAAAGTCCATCTGGGGTTCTGGGTTTTTTTCCCCCAAGACAACGACAACAACTACATCCTTTTGATGAATACCAAGTTCTTTGAAAAAACAATTATTCTGGTGACCTTGCTTTGTTTGTGACATAAACCCAAAGGTCATCTGTCTACCTTACCACCCATTCATCACTGGGCAGGAAAACCACATACATGAATGAGACAAGAAAATAGGGACACACACTCACACACACATAGGCATGTGCACGCAAGAAGAAAGACGAAGGTGGAAAGTTCTATCCATCTGGTGGGTGTTTTGGGAGACTGCTATGGGCCCGGCAGAATGAAGACAGTGCGCCAAAGCGTGCAGAGGGGTGGGGACGCCTAAGGGCTTTTACTGGGCAGAGAGGAGGACTTGGGATAAGGCTTGATGGTGCGGAAGAACGCCCAGTAGGAAGGCAGGGGGGCAGGGGGTACTCTGGGAGCAAAGGCAGCCACGAGGTGGCATTCTCTGGGATGAGAGGAGGGGAGCCAGAGACCAGAGAGGGTGCTCTTTTCCTCTACCTGCCCAGGGCTGCAGCATCAGGAGTGAGGCAGACACAGAAAGGACTTGCATGCAGCTGAGAACTAGAAGAGAGCTAGCAGAACTTCTCGCCGAGGGTGGAGAGTCAGCACAGGCAAAGGGACTGGCTGAACCCGCCAGGGGCCCTGGGGAAGCCCAGAGGCCCTCCCAGGCCAGCCCTTACCTGAGGCGACTGCTAATCCGAATGGGAGCTTGAGCCCCTGGATGTGGTCTCTGTTGGACTTGAAAGAGGGCAGTTTGATCCAGCCCTCAGTCTTGGTCTTCTCCAGAAATTCCTGGTACAAGTTCAGCATGTCTGGACACCAGCTGGCATTGGGAAGGGCATAATCCTTCTTATCCGTCTTCCTCTGACATAATCTTGAAACCTGGGCAACAAAATCAGGGAGACCAAAGAGCTTCCTGGGGGAGGGGCTGTTGCCTGGGCTGTGAGACCCCTAGGTGATTTGTTCCTGGGTTCTCGGCTCCTCGAGTCCTTCAGCCAGTGCTGGTGTACAAGAAGCAGCCCATTTTCCTTGCAGAGGGTTTGTGGACACCTGTGGGTGACTGGCGAGGGGACGCTTCAGTGCAAAGGAAGGAGCAAAAAGGAACAGGGGCTGACGAGTGGCGGCATACTGCTCTGTGGTGGTGCCTTACAGCTGTCCTGTTTAAAACCTGTGACCTGTCCTTTGAGGTTGAGAATGCTAGTATCAGCCCCATTGTACAGATGGGGAAACTGAGAGCTAAAGTTTCAGTGAACAAAACCTCCTAAAATAGCAAATACTGCTCCTATTGACCAGAGCTTGTGAGCGTGAGAGCTGATGGTCAGACTAGAGCCTATTCTGAACGCTGTTTACCCGAGGGGATGCCACTGCAGCTGCTGAGCACCACTGTCACCACGCCCTCGCCTCAGGGGCTTCTCCAGCTCTGGCCACCCCCGGGGGCCTGCCCAGCCAGGGGAGTTCCTCTGAAACACGGCTTGGGCACCCACAGAAGTGTGACACCGTCTGCGGGACAAGGTGAGCCCTCTGGGGCATCGAATGCTCATGGATCAGTCACAACTCTGGTCAGTGCGCCAGCTGCTTGCCAAACCGTACACAGGGGCCTCCATCTGGAGTCCCCAACTCAGCCGCAGGGATCTGAGTGCCACAGAAGGAAAGTGATTCCTCGGTGGCCACAGGAGATTTGGACCGGGGCAAAAGTGTCCTAGTTTTGGATCTGGGCTCCTTAGTTTGTCTTCCTTCCTCCTTCCCTTCCTTCCTTCCTTCCTTCCTTCCGTAATCCCTGTGCCCAACATGGGGCTCAAACTCACAACCCCGGCATCAAGAGTCACATGCTCTACCGACCGAGCCAGCCAGGAGCCCCTCGAACTGGGCTGTTTGGTATCCCAAGAGCACCTTCCCTTGGCCAAGTCAAATAGCCTCCCAATGCACTGCCCACCTCCCCACTGATGGTCTGGGAAGCGGGAATTTGAAGTGCTCTTTATGCCTCAAGTTCCCAGGAGAAGGGTCGCCTGCTTAGCTGAGTGGGGACCTTACTCACCAGGGAATCTGTGGAGGATCCAAACGCTGAGGTGGGGTTGAGCTTGGGCAGGACGTAGGGGGCTCCAGGGAGGACTCTGTGGCGGCCGAGGCTCATTGCCGCCTGGAAGGTTCTCCTTATCATGGCTGAGTGTGAGGACTGGGGCTGGTGGAGCTCCTGGCAGACTCTTAAGGGAGCAGCAAAGTGAGGGAGCGCTCTTCAGCTGTATCCTTATGCTGGTGGTGCAGCCACCTCTACACAGTCTCCCCCGTCCTGTCACAAGCTTTCATCAGCAGCCTTCTGCGCATGATGAGGCAAGGCTGGGCTTGTGTGACACAATACCCACAGATGCTTAGGGCCTTTCGCTGGTCCCAAGCCCCACCCAGCACTTGGGGAGGGGCAAATGCTGCTTGGGCATGAAGGCTTAACAAGACCGACCTGAATCCAGAAAGATTTAATTGTTAAAGAGGGGGAAAAAATACATAAAGAAATAGCCTATGGTGTGTGGAGCCTCGGAGGGGTGCCCTGAAGTGTTTGGGGGACAAGCAATAACATCCCCAGATGATAAAGGAGGCCCGTCTCTTGATGGGAGGATGTTGTGTGTGCTGGTGCTGGAGCGTTTGTGACCTGTGCTCTGCCGTAAGACCACAAAAGCTCCTGTCTGGTGCCGGCCCTCACAAAACCAGCCCACAAGCCCTTAGTCGCCCCTTCTTCTATCCCAGACAAGGGCTGGTCGGGGAAGCCTCCACCTGCTGTTTGGCGCAGGGCTATGCAGAGACAGAAAATCATCTGGCAGGGAGCAGCTTAGCAAAGGGGCTCTCACGCTTTGGGAACCCCAGGGAAGGGGCTGGGTGCCGAGGGTGAGTGGGGAGCAGGGCGGGGCAGGCCTGGTGACTGCAAGCCGGGAAGAGAGGCAGCTTCTAGCGGGAAGTGGGACGAGTGTTCAGCCAGCGGCTGTGAGACTGTGGTCTGTTTTTGGTGAAGGCGTTTGTTCTATTGAATTAAAACTGCCAGTTTTCTTTTCTTTCTTTTTTTTTTTAAATGTTTTTATTTATTTGTGTGAGAGAGAGAGACAGCATGAGCACGGAAGGGTCAGAGAGAGAGGGAGACACAGAATCGGAAGCAGGCTCCAGGCTCTGAACTAGTTGTCAGCACACAGCCCATGCAGGGCTCGAACCCACAAACTGTGAGATCATGACCTGAGCTGAAGTCAACTGAGTCACCCAGGTGCCCCAAAACTGCCAGTTTTCAACTATAAGTCCCAGTTTTTAATTCACTGGAGAAAAGCATGTTCTGAAGGTCAGCACTATGCAAAGGTGGGATGATGATGATGATGATGATGATAGTGACGGTGGTGGTGATTTTTGGCCGTTTTTGAAAGACCAAACTGATTTATTTAACAGGGAAGGTTTATTTAATAGGTTTTGTCCCACACAATTTCTGTAGTTGGCTACCCCAGAAAAGTAGAATATATTTTTGTCACGACCTGTGAAGGTTTTTGTTTGTTTAAGAAAAGTTTGACTAACTTATTACTTCAGCAAAGTTATTGCAACGGGTTTAAAAGGCAGACACACTACTACAGGCTATAAAGTAACAAAGGGATTTCACACAGTTAAAATATTACACAGACTGGGCACATGCGGGGTTCAGTCAGTTACGCATCCGACCTTCAGCTCAGGCCATGATCTCAAGGTTCGTGAGTTCAAGTCCCGCGTCGGGCTCTGTACTGACAGCTCAGAGCCTGGGGCCTGCTACAGATGTTGTGTCTCCCTCTCTCGCTGCCCCTCCTCTGCTCATACTTTGCTCTCTCTGTCTCTCAAAAATGAGTAAACATTAACAACATTTAAAAAAATATTACACAGACTGATGGGATTTACTGAATAACAAACAGATCCATAAAGGAAACTAAAACTGAAAGATAAATCCAGTAGCATCTACTGTATCTCTGAAAGTAAAACTTTTAACTGTTTCATTGTTTCCTAATATAACTTTCTCCCAAATACAGTCCTCTCAAACCCCGAAGATGAATGAAGGGCGTAAGAAACCCTGACATTGAGAACATACAGCCAGAAGGACTATAAACAGACTCGGACTTGAGAGTTTTATATTATAAAATTTATTATATTATTCCAAACTTGAGAGTTTGGAATTCACTGAACTTGTTGTACTTGAACCAATCATAAGATCTCTGTGCACTGAATATTGTCTATGAGGAAAGTCTCTGAATCATAAGGTTAAAAAAAAATTTTTTTTAATGTTTATTTATTTTTGAGAGAGAGAGGGGCACCAGGGTGGCTCAGTCGGTTAAGCGTCTGACTTCGGCTCAGGTCATGATCTCACAGTTCATGGGTTCGAGCCCCGCGTCGGGCTCTGTGCTGACAGCTCAGAGCCTGGAGCCTGCTTCAGATTCTGTCCCTCTTCTCTTTCTCAGAAATAAATAAAAACATTAAAAAAATTAAAGGGAGAGAGAGAGAAAGAGAGAGGGACAGAGCATGAGTGGGGGAGGGACAGAGAGAGAGGGAGACACAGAATCTGAAGCAGGCTCCAGGCTCTGAGCTGTCAGCACAGAGCCCGACGCGAGGCTTGAACCCACAAACCATGAGATCTTGACCTGAGCCAAAGTTGAACGCTTAACTGACTGAGCCACCCAGTTGCCCCTCTGAATCATAAGGTTTGCCAGTAGGAACAAGTTAAAAATTAGCAATATATGGTATTATTCCTATAAAATATTTTCTCGTAAGTTATATTTATAACAAAAGTATAATTAAAATATTTATTATACTTGCTTATTACACATTCAGGGACACGGCAGGGACATTGATGCGCCTGATGGTTTTAGCATCCACTTTATTGTGCTTACTTATTTTTGTAAGCAACACGCAACACGTACTGTATCTTCCCAACATTCAAGGTAACGGGGTAACAAAATTCTCCAAAGAAGAACTGGAAATTGCACGAAATACTATTTTAATTAGGAACAATGGCTATAATAAAACAACATTATGCATTATTTTTCCAATGAGCTTCAGTTGGAGTAACTGAACAGCAGAAATCGATCTCTAAGATGTTGGTCATAGCAAACCTGGTAGTTCTTTGAGATCTGGGCGATGTGTTAGCAAAACCACAGACACATATGTGTTAGCAAATCCCGGAGAAAAGCATTTTCTGACTTTGGGAGAAATAAGACTGAACGCTGGTGAAGATGGGACTCGGTGAAGTCTCGAGCCGCCTGGGAAGCTGGCCCGGGCCCGAGAGAAATCAGATGAGAAATCAACTTTGTGTTGGGCTGACCAACAGCTGTCAGCTGTTTTTAATGGCTTTGAGTAAAAAAGAAAAGTGAAATGCTTCATTGTGTTTTGTCAGAAACTAATCAACAGAGTACAGAGTCCTACACAATTCAGAGACACAAAGTAGATGCAGAGTGACCAGAGGTCACTTCGGGTGTGGGGTTTTAGAGAGGTAGTCAGTCCTTGGAGTAAATGGCACTGTAGCCCTGACAGCAGGCACATAGGGTTGAGGGCTCTGGAAGGGAGGGAGGGGCCACTCTGCGATCGACCAGCGGACTGATGAGGGTCCCAGCTGGAGGAGGGGTCTTTAGTTCTAGGTTTGTCTCCCACTGCTCATGCCTCTGTCTTCATAAATGGTGATGTCAATAACCTAGGGTCCTCCCTCAATGGGATCTGTCAGGAGGAGGCCTTGGGGAGCATATATCTTCTCATTCTCGTATTTGGACGCTTTCTTCAGAACCTTCTCATAAAGACTTTCCGTCTGGGGTGGGCTGTTAAATGAGCCAAACAGCCTTCAAGATATGATGGGCTGCAAGCTTCTCTGCTTCTGCATACAGGTTATTTAGGGTTTGAATGGTTTCTTCAAGCTGCTGCTTGTCAGTCCGGTTCTCCTCGGTCTGGAACTGGCAGCAGGTGGTGCAGCTGCAGGCTTGCTGTTTTGAACACCTTCCCGGACACCGGCACCTGCGGTGGCCTTGCGGCCAGGCCAGGGTGGGCATGCCGCTTCCTTGGCCCTCCAGCTGCGGTCACCCCGCCTACGTGGTGAAGGTTTCAAGGAAAATATATTCAAAGGTGGGGAGCCTTTGAAAACCTGGGTTTTTAATCGTTTCGAGTCTCCGGGCCTAGCCAAAAATATTTGACTTAGTTGCCAACATTTGAAATACGGCTTTTCACACAAAACAGGTCAAGGATCTCCAGAGAACTCGAAAGGTCTGGGACCAGAGGACCTTTATCCCTGTGCAGCAGCAGTTGGCTGGAGCCACGCACCGTGCCCTTGGGCGTGCCCCAGGTCTCCCCCCGCCCCCCGAAGAGGGAGCCGAGGAGAAGTGGGTAGAAGGAAGGAGGGGCCTGAGCCCAGGAAGGTTGTCAGGAGCCCCCGGTTGGCGATGTTTTCCCGATTCCAAGAAAAATCAGCAGCTGAGCCTGAGCGAGGAAGTCCTTGTTTCATTGCCCGAAAGCCACGTGGGACCTGGGTTATCGCCCGGGCGCCACCGGACTTCCCTTACAGACTGTACACCCCGGTGAGGTCGGCATCTCTTGTTGCCCGACTGGAAGAGTAACATCGTCTGTGAGGTCATAGAAAATATATATACTGGTCTCTGCCCCTGGTTTCTGAACATACCTCCTAACCCCCTAGGGATTTTCCGGGTGATATGAGTGCCTTTTGTTCTGATGCGGTCACTCTGGATAATGAGTCCCCTGGTGGCTTCAGGATAGGGGCGGGTCACCAAAAAGACCAAACCAGAATTGGAAACTTGGAACTTCCAGTCCCTGTAGGTTTTGAAACCCATGCCCTTGGGAGGGGTGCCTGGGTGGCTCGGTCAGTTAAACGCCAGACTTCAGCTCAGGTCATGATCTCATGGGTCCGAAGCCTGCGTCGGACCCTGCTTCAGATTCTGTCCCTCTCTTTCTACCCTTCTCCCACTCAAGCACTCTCTCTCTCAAAAATAAATAAACATTAAAAAAAAAAATCAAACCCTTGGGAGTAATGTTTAATGTGAAACCAGCCATACGGGAGGGGCAGGGAGAGACCGAAGGAAGAGGCAGGTTAGTAGGTAGCAGTTTTAAGAAGCAAAGTGGGGGCGCCTGGGTGGCTTAGTCGGTTAAGCGTCCGACTTTCGCTTAGGTCATGATCTCATGGTTCATGGGTTCGAGCCCCATGTCGGGCTCTGTGCTGCCAGCTCAGAGCCTGGAGCCTGTTTCAGTCTGTGACTCCCTCTCTCTCTGACCCTACCCTGCTCACGCTGTCTCTCTCTCTCTCCTAGAAATAAATAAAAAAAAAAAAAGAAGCAAAGTGAACTTAGAGGAGAGGCTAGTCTTGGGTGAGAGCAAGTGGATCCCTACTCCCACCTGCCATATTTTAGGTTTAGAGAGAAAGAGAGGCCTTAACTGGATTCAGTCATGTATACTATGCAGGTGTTCTCAAAGCCACGTCATTACTCAAGGCTGTGTCCATGGAGCAGCCTCTGGGAGTAGGAAAGGCAAGGACAGGGATAGCAGTTCCTGTGCTCAGGACCCTCCCAGACCACACCTTATGTACCCCTTCACCTGGCTGTCCATCTGTATCCTTTATCCTTTCCCTCCTGTGGCGGGGGTTCCTGGCATTTTGGAGTGGTTTCGTCTGGGTGGCCCCATCTGGCCTTCCTGAGAGGCAGGGACTTCCCTACTGGACTTTCTAGAGGTCTTTGCTCATCTATGGACTCAGTCCCTCCTGAAGACTTTACTCGTAGGTTCACCCCTACAGTTTCTAGAGGGGTCCCAGCCTGCCCATGCCCTGTCCCTCTGTGATTGATCTCAGACACTCCAGGCTGGCCCTGGCCTCAGGGAAGCATGGTTTCTTGACCTTCTTTCGAGCCAAGGGTCAGGGACCAGGCTCAGTGATGGGAAACCCAAGGATGTTCAGAGGCGGCCGCCCTGGTCTTGCGCCACTCCGGAGTTGTTCTGAAAGAACACAGGCCCACTTACCAGCTTTCCTAATTTCTCCAGAAAAGCCAGTACAAATCCAGGCTTTTATGTTATGTGAAACCTTTCTCTTTTTAAAGTTTATCTTGGGGTGCCTGGGTGGCTCAGTCGGTTGAGCATCTGACTTCAGCTCTAGTCACGATCTCACGGTTTGCGAGTTCAAGCCCTACACTGGGCTCTGTGCTGACCGCTCAGAGCCTGGAGCCTCCTTCAGATTCAGAGGTGTCTCCCTCTCTCTGCCCCTCCCATGCTCATGCTCTGTCTCTTAATAATAAATAAAAATGTTAAAAAAGTTTTTTTTAAGTTTATTTTATTTACTGGGGGGAAGGGGGAGAGGGAGAGAAAGAGACAATCCTAAGTAGACTCCATGCTGAGTGTGGATGAGCCACCAGCCTCAATCATGACCTGAGGCAAAATCAGGAGTTGGCTGCTTAGACTGAGCAACCCAGGTGCTCCTGAAACTAACATTTAAATGTTGCAACGACTTTATAAACAGGAGCCAAAACAGACATCTCTGATGGGATCTTGCCTGGCAGTCCACTGATCATGCCCCTTGGTCCTAAGCTCCTTCCTGGCCCTTCTCCCACACCTGCTCTTCTGCCCAAATCCAGGCTCTCTGACCCGCTCCCCCCACCCCCACCCCAGAGCGGCCCTCTTTTTAGGTTCCCTCCAGCGGGTACTATCTTGAGATGCCCTGTGCACCCCGGACTCCCACTGCCAGCCTTTGGAAAGGAAAGTAAGTGTCACGTGTTGAAATGGCTATATCACCTGCCTTGGCGTTTTTGCTTCCTCCAGTTGCTAGGGGTTTGGCCTGTGCTGTGGGTGGGACATGTGAAGGAGCAGCTTCCTGAAATCCAGCAGCTTTGTGAAATCCAGAAGCTTCACCTCAGATTGGCCAAGATGGGGGAGGGGAGCAGAAGGTGGGTGGGGGAGAACACTGTGTTCGCCAAACCTGGGCACAGAATGGAGCTGAAAGAAGGGATGGCTCAGTGCTGTGCCCAGAGGGGCCCCGAGCAGGTGCAGCCTGGAGAAGAACAGTGCAGGGTGAGCAGGGCACTGGCGGAAGGCCCTGGGCGCAGGGGAGTGGGCAGCCGACTGGCAGGCGCTTGCTCCAGGCGCGGCCTGGTCTGATCACTGCCCCACTGGAGGGGGTCCCAGCAGAGTCCAGGCACTGGATGTGCCCGGGATGGTGGAACTTGAGCTCCCTTCCCCCGGAAGTGAGAGGCCCCCAGCTCCGCCAAGTGACCTACTTGTGAAGTCCCAAGGGGCAGAGACCCAGGACCTGAATGCTCAGAGAGAGGCGAATCCCTTGTGGGTGTGAGTGCACACTCAGGGTGGGGTTCATGGCTCCCCGCCAGGCCTGTGCTTGAAATCCCCTCTTCTTCAAACCTCCACAGTCACTTGAGAGGCGGTACCTTCAAATCAATGGGACCATGTAGTGTCACTGGCAAATCTGCCTCATTAGTTTGGGGCATGAAGTAAGGTCACATTCCATTTCCAAGACATATCAAACGGCTAACGCTGCTCCCCTCATACTCTGAACCCTTTCTCCCTGGAAACTCGGAAATGGGCGTCACTGTGTCTTGAACTAGCTCAGTGGCCAAGCCTGTGAGTCCTCCAAGCATGGGTGACGGTGACTTCACCAGCTGCTGGGCCGTGCCCCATACTCTGCTTTCCTCAGGTCACGGGTGTCCTGGTGGTAGGGAGTGTTTCAGTCACATGGCGTGCAGCCGAGTCCTGTGGTGCCTACTGGGCAGCACTCCTACTGACCAGTCACAGCAGGGCCTAGGCTGAGGTGACATGTGAGGTGACATGTAAAGGCAAGTCCTCTTCAGGCCTCCAGGAGGAACTTCCTCTAGGCCTTGGGAGCATGCTCACTGGGTGATTCAGCTGCCCACGGCCCTGAACAGCCCTGGAGGAGGCCCTGAACAGCCCCCTCACAGGGTAGGCTCCTAAGGCTCTCCCACCTCAAGCTCCCACCTCTGTGCTTCCCAAGCAAGGAACCCTCTCCTTCTTGGGGCAACTTCCCGGGCTAACCTCCCTGGAGCCACCCTTCTCCATCTCCCTTTCTCTCCAGCCGGGCCTCAGACCTCCACTTAGTCCACGTGTGGGAGGCCCACTCGCTTCTCCAAATTCTTCCCATCCTTCACTAGAATTCCCAGAGCCCATAAACCCTGGATAATTAGCATCTGAAAGAACCAGTTGTTCCTTTCCTGGGGACAATTAGGGCTCTATCTACACATCTCTGGGAGACAAGCTGAACCATTCCATTCTTTGAGTGCCAGGTAAAGATTAAGTTTCATATTGAGCCAGACTGACCTTGGACTCCCTCCTCGAGGCCTGGCTGGCTCTGGGGCTCTGCCTTGGGCTCTGTCAAAGAGGTCCCTTCCTGAGGCTGGGGCTGCTGGCTTTCAGCGGGGCGTAGGGGGAGCTCTCCTGTCGGTGGCTGGGCACTGGCCACATGGCATCACCACTGTGCCTTGGTGGCCCTGTCAGCCAAGAACAATGTTGTGGCCGCTCTGTGTCAAGTTCCTTGGTTTAGAGAAAGCCTTGCTCCCTCTGAGGTGCCCTCTGCTGGGCTGAGGTGGCCTGATTCCTGGACACTGAACCCCAGAGCTTCACGCCCCTGCCTTCTGCAGATCCAGTCATGTGGCCCTCGTAGTGCACGCAGAGGTGTGCGCACACACTCACACACACACACAGGCGCAGGCAAGCGCCATCCTCACAAATGTACTATGCATGGCCATACATGCTCACATATGTGCCCATGTGCTCACACAGATGCACTCACATATACACAGATATGGGTACTTATAAACGCACACAACACACATGGGTTTGTGTGTACACATTGATCCATTCACATACGTGAATCACGCTGTACACATGTATATGCGAAGTACACACAGGTGCACACACATACGTGCACAGATATGGGCACTCGCACATATCCATTCAAGAGATATGAATGCATATGTATGGACGCACATGACGTTTGTATACACACTCTCATGCACACATGCTCACTCACAGACTCACATAAATAGCACACATGTGCACATATTCACACACATGCACACACACTCACCTGTTTACATATTGTGATATTGAGAGGTATTGTGCCATGCACTGCTCATCATAGTTTAAAGTTTTGCTTCTCTTTTGAAATGTAAATATTCCCAGCAAAAAAAAAAAAAAAAAAAGTGAATATTCATACCAAAGGTCACACTGGAAGAAGTTCTTAGTTATTTCATTGCTTAGTTTCACTGGGAACCTGAAAGTAGGTTTGGATGAGGAGGGGGACAGCCCCAAATCAGGAATGACGGAAGTGACATTTTCCTAGAGGCACAGTTTTGTCAGGTATCTTCTCCCCGAAAGGGCATGGATGGACCAGACAGACTGACTTCTTCCAAGCGGGACTCCTATAGACCTCAGACTGCCTGAATCAGGAGGGGCCTCCAAATGCTTTCGGTCTAAGTCTCTCATCTAAGAGAGGAGAAAACTCAAGTTCATTGAGGTTAATCAAGTCTCCTAGGTCGTATTTGCAAAACAGACCTGAATCTGTCTCCTTCCCTTCCCTATCATCCAGGCACCCTGGCTTTTATCCCAGGGTAAGACTGACTGCTTAGGTTACGTGCCCTCTCCTTGGACCAGTGTCCTCGGTCGAGGGGATGAAGAGCTGGGACCGTCTAGGGCCAGCCTGGCGCTGCCCCCCGCAAGGGCTGTGACTGGGAGCCCTCCACATGCACTGGCATCAAATGGAACCTAAGAGGGTTGTGTGCCTAGTCAGCACGGCTCTGTTAGAAGACCAGGAGACAGGGATGTGAGCAGACACAAAAAACAACTGATATCAGTGACTGTATCTCAGCAATTGTCCAGAAGGCTCTGCCTCAGAGGTTTTTTTTTTTTTTTAATGTTTTATTTATTTCTGAGAGGGACAGCGTGAGCAGGGGAGGGTCAGAGAGAGAGGGAGATACAGAATCCGAAACAGGCTTCAGACTCTGAGCTAGCTGTCAGCACAGAGCCTGACGCAGGGCTCGAACCCATGAACTGTGAGATCATGACCTGAGCCGAAGTTGGATGCTTAACCGACTGAGCCACCCAGGTGCCCCTCTGCCTCAGAGTTTTGAGTGTGTAAACACTCAGGTGTGTAAACACAGAGGTCAGTCGCGATGGGGGAGGGGTGGCTGAGGGGGCGCGTCCCGCTGTGACCACTGTGTTTTAGGCGAGCAGGGATGGACTGCAATTAAGAGGAGTCCATGGACAAAGTAAGAGGAGGGGAAACGGCAGTGTCACTCTGCCAAGATGCATCAGAAGCGCTACAGTTCAGACCGTCTCTAACTCTAGAGTTAGAGCTTCAGAAACTTGGGGACGTTTGTGCAGCGAGTTACAAATGGATGAGGGACTTGGGTGACTGTGTGGAAGTGGTTTTTCCCCATATTTTAGATATGACTGAGATGGGTATTATTCTTGAATCTTGTTTCCAGTTCCTTCCCTTTGTCAGCTGTCTCCTCACCTGTAGTAGTAGAGTTATTTTTACCCCCGACAACAATTAAGTTACTTCAGAGGGAATCCACAGCCCGAAGGCTACTTAGACCAGGTATTAAGTTCTACTCCGGACTCAGCCAATGTCTGCAACTAAGTAGAGACAATGAGCTACAGCTTTGTGACACCCACCTCCAGCCCTAGGCATTTACTTACTAAGTATTATTTTCTCAGAGGGATTTTTTTCCCTGACGTGGACACTAATGATATACTACTATCAAAATTTGCCTTATGGTGAAAACCTTACCAATTTCTTTTTTTTAAAATGTTTTATTTATTTCTAGGAGAGCGAGAGAGAGAGACAGAGTGAGCAGGGAGGGTCAGAGAGAGAGGGAGTCACAGACCGAAACAGGCTCCAGGCTCTGAGCTGGCAGTCAGCACAGAGCCTGACGCGGGGCTCGAACCCACGAACCGCGAGATCATGACCCAAGCGAAAGTCGGACGCTTAACCGACTAAGCCACCCAGGCGCCCCAACCTTACCAATTTCTTGATCGGGGTATCATTCTTTATAAAATATAAAGTTTACAGAATTCAAGTTTGAAAACCCTGGCCTTGAATCAGTGATCAAGGAAATGTCCGTCCTCCTCTGCCTTCTTCCAGATCTCTGTCCCTCCCACTTACACACTTCTGGGCCTGGGTTTGTACCGGGGGACAGGAAATCCTGGTGTTGGAGGAAGGGGATCTGGAGTCAGGATGACCCAGATGCAAATCCCAGGTTTGCCCCAGCTTCCTCATGTATAAAATGGTAATAATCAGAGTACCTACCTCATGGGGGTAACTCTGTGATTTCGGGAAATTTACTTAACCAGTTTCCTCACTGGTAAAATACAGCCATCAGTAGTGCCAAAGAAGTAAAGGAGGTGAGGCAACCATGTGCTACACAATGTCTGGAAAATTGATTTTGAAAATTATGATAGCTGTTGCTATCACTTTCTTAATAATCCTTGTACTGCTATAGGCTTAATCCACTCTAGATAAATATTATGGGCCAATCTGTCTCCCTTTGATATATGAAAGGATACAGACTCTGCATGTCATCTTTAACCCCGTTTCTCCCAGGGCCAACTCAAGACACCATCAGCTGATGAGGGCAAAAGCCTTGCATTAAAATCTATTGCACAGGTGCTGAGAAAGAAGATTCTTTTTTTTTTTTTTTAAGTAGGTTCCACACCCAGCGTGGAGCCCAATGCGAGGCTTGAACTCATGACCCTGTGATCAAGAGTCCACTGAGCCACCCAGTTGCCCCAAGAAGGAAGATTCTTTTTTTATTATTAGTAGTAAGAGGGTGCAAGTGAGCAATGGCAATGAGAGAGAAGGAGAGAGAGTCCCATGAGGGGCAGAGAGGGAGAGGGAGAGGGAGAATGAGAGAGAGAGAGAGAGAGAAGAGAAGCAGGCCTCATTCTATGGTGGATTTGAACTCACTTAACTGTGAGATCATGACTTGAGCTGAAGCGAGATGCTTAAGCAGCTGAGCCCCACAGGTGCCCCAAGGAGGAAGATTCTTTTCTTTTTTAAAATACTTTTATTTATTTATTTTGAGAGACAGAGTGTGAGTGGTGAAGGGGTAGGGAGAGAGAGAGAGGATCCCAAGCAGGCTCTAAGCTGACAACGCAGAGCCCGACACAGGGCTTGAACCCACAAACCACCAGATCATGACCTGAGCCTAAACCAAGAGTCGGACGCTCAACCGACTGAGCCCCCCAGGCACCCCAAGGAGGAAGATTCTTAAGCTCAGCGTAGATCGCTCGCCTTGGAAGTGAATAGCCCTCTGGTTTGGTCCCCCTTCCTCCCCTCTCCCTTTCTGCGCTTGGCTCGACTGCCATGCTCTGAAAGCACCAGGCTGAGGGCAGAAAAGGGTTAGCAGAAGGTGGGTGGGCTGCCACAGTTCAGGCTGGCCACATTTTCCCAGGGGGAGCGGGCCGGGACCTTCATTTCCCTTAATGTCCCTTGTACTTGGGCTCATGGCGTTCTGAGTACTGAAATGCCAGTCTAACGAAATGTGCCCTGAGTTCAACATAAGAGATGAAGACAACTGTGCAGGCAACTGAGTCATGACTTACCTCACCGGGGATCGCTCCCCCTGTCCTGCTGCAAGTCCAAGGAGTCAGGAGCCACCTAGGACCAAGGTGCAGGCTGAGTTCCCAACATGGGAAACATGGGGTCAGGTGCTGCGTGGCCCAGTCTCTGTGGCTGGTGCCCTGCTATTTCTCCAGTGGACCCTTAGTTCACTGTGGCCTGTCCCCCACTGACCCTGTCTTTCTTCCACAGTTACTGTGGCTACCCAGGCACTTCCTTCCATGCTGATACCCACCACTGCTTCTGGGGCATAGGGCAAGAAGAGGGCATTCTTTTCCCAGAGTGAGGCTCACTTCTTTGGGCCCCTGGCCGATGGGCCTGGGTTCCCATGGCTACAGCGCCCTAGGGACGGACACAGCTCTTCCTTCAGCTGTGGCCATGCACTTGGCTACTTGTGGCCTGCAGCTCTGGCACCCGAAGGGCTGGGAGAAGCCAGAGTCCAGTCGTCCTGTGGTCCCCACTTCACACACCCCGTCTCCTCCTCCCCACTCTTGCCCACACTCCCTGCCTCTTTCTGCCCTCCTGTCTCTCCCTGCACCTCCCTCCTCCACCCGGATACTTCCAGACATGATTCAAACACTGAATCTTAGAAAAATCCCAGTATCCTTATGCAAATGACCTCCCTACCTCCTCACTGACTCCCTAAGCTTCACAGGACATTAGCTGCAGGGGAAGAGTGTGTGAGGGGGTGGAAGGAAGGGTGGTTTGGCTGTACCTGACCCTCTGCCAGTCTGACAAGATTCTACTAGCAGGGACAGAAACAGGGTGATATGTCAACCAGAAATATCTAATGCTCTGTTAATTCACCAGGCACTTTTTCAGTAATTATATGTTAAGCTTATCTCATATAAGTATTCTATCGAGAGTTCCTTGACTACAGCTATCTATGCTTACTTAAGCTCCAAACACTTAACACATTGCCGTGTCCTGTGGGCTCAGAATGTATTGAATGGCTCCCAACCAACGTGGGCAAAGCAAACATGCAATTTACGTTCATTTATTCAAATCCCATGACAATCAAGAACTAGGGACTAAGGCTACTCCATTTTACAGATAAGGAAATAGGGGCACTCCGAGGCTACCTAACTTGCTCAAAGGCACACAGTCAGGATTTGAAGCTAGGCTGTGGAGCTCTGAAGCCCAGGCTCTGACTGTCTTTCTCTGTGACAAACCCTGACAGATCTCGGGCTGCCAGAGGACTTCTCTTTCGAGGCAGTCTGGGCAGATGAGGAGCTATAAGCTTGTTACCAAGCTCTTCCTCCAGCCAGAGGCTATAAATCACGGTGTAAGCATCTCCTTAGTGGAGCACAGAGCCCAGCCCTAGCCAGCAGAAGCCAGGTCCCAGAAAGTTTTGTCTTCTCTGTCAGGGCAGGAGTGTCCTATTCAAATCACTTCTCTACCTGGGGATCTGTACACATTTTTACTGAACACTTCCTCTGCATTGTACTAAATGCTGTATATGGATTAGCTCTTTTCTTTTTAAACATTTTTTAAAGTTAATTAATTAATTAATTTTTACTGTTTATTTACTTTTGAGAGAGACAGAGAGACAGAGCGTGAGCAGGGGAGGGGCAGAGAGAGAGGGAGACAGAATCCAAAGCAGGCTCCGGGCTTTGAGCTGTCAGCACAGAGCCTGACATGGGGCTTTAACTTAGGAAGCATGAGGTCATGACCTGAGCCGAGGTCAGACGCTTAACCGACTGAGCCACGCAGGTGCCCCTGGATTTATTCTTTTAAACCCATATCCTTGGGGTGTCTGGGTGGCCCAGGCCATGATCTTTCGGTCTTTGTGAGTTAGGGCCCCACAGGGGGCTGTCTGCTGTCAGCATGGAGCTGCTTTGGATCCTCTGCCTCCCTCTCTGCCCCTCCTCTGCTCGTGCTCTCTCAAAAATAAATAAATGTTAAAAAAAATTTGTTTTGAAACCCCACATCCTCATGAGGTATGCACTTTTTAAAAAAATCCAGCTTTGAGGCACCTGAGGGGCTCTGTTGGTTAAGTGTCTGACTCTTGATTTGAGTCGGCTGAGGTCATGATCTCATGGTCTGTGAGATCAAGCCCCAAGTCCAGCTCCTCGCTGACATCGTGGAGCCTGCTTGGAATTCTCTCTCCCTCGCTCTCCCTGCCCCCTCCCACTTGTGAGTGCTCTCTCACTCTCAAAGTAAAAAAAAAATAAATAAATACAAATAAAAAAGAAAATATCACGAACTCTTGGTCTTCTACTCTGTGATTTATTTGCTGCCAATATTTAACCCCTCTTTTTTTCCTTTTCTATTTTTAGTTTTTTCACTTATTTCATTTATTTTTTAATTTACATCCGAGTTAGCATATAGTGCAACAATGCATTCAGGAGTAGATTCCTTCATGCCGCTCACCCACTTAGCCCATCCCCCCTCCCACAACCCCTCCAGCGACCCTCTGTTTGTTCTCCATATTGAAGAGTCTCTTATGTTTTTGTTTCCCTCCTGTTTTTATATTATTTTTGCTTCCCTTCCCTTATGTTCATCTGCTTTGCATCTTAAAGTTCTCATATGAGTGAAGTCATATGGTATTTGTCTTTCTTTGACTAATTCCGCTCAGCATCGTACCCTCCAGTTCCATCCACGGAGCTGCAAATGGTAACCCCTCTTTTTGTTTCAACATCACCCCTAGGCTTTTTTCACAAGTAAATACAGTGTATACTCAGGAAATACCAATCACTTCTCACATTAGTCTATTAATTAGACCTGAAAACTTGCTACATAAAAATTCTCCTAAAAATCTTGCTTCACAAAAATCTTCCTACCATTATCTACTTTGGGATCATCTGTCCCATTAGCATTTAAATCACCTAATTCTCAGGGCACCTGGGTGGCTCAGTTGGTTAAGTGTCTGATTCTTGATTTCAGCTCAGGTCATGATCTCACAGTGTGGAGTTTGAGCGTGGTGTTGGGCTCCGCGCTGACAGTGAGGACCCTGCTTGGGATTCTCTCCATGGCTCTCTGTTCCTTCCCTGCTTGCACTCTTTCCCTGCACTTGCTCTCTCTCTCTCAAAATAAATAAACTTAAAAAGAAGAATTTGAAGTTAAGGGGCGCCTGGGCGGCACAGTCGGTTAAGCGTCCAACTCTTTATTTCAAATCAGGTCACGGTCTCATGGCCGTGAGATTGAACCCCAAGTCAGGCTCTGCACTCAGCATGGAGCCTGCTTAAGATTCCCCCTCACCTTCCCTGCTTGCGTCCTCTCTCTCTAAAAATTAAAAAAGAAAGAATTTGAAGTTAAGACATCAGTGAGGGAACTTTCTGGTTTCTTATCAGTTTGTTAGATAATTAGGCAATTAGATAAGATTCAGATCATTGTACTGAAAGGTTTTTAAGAGTTAAAGATAAGTTGAAAAAGCTTTGCTGGTGGGAATGCAAGTTGTCTAGAATGCCTAGTTGTCTGGGCTTAGAAGGCAGTAGTGGAAGAAAATGAAAACTTCATAGTCATTTACTTGGGCAAAGCAGTAAAATAAACAAGATGTACCAAGTAAACAGTTATCACAGATACAAGATTGATACCTTTCCTAGGCCACTTACTTTTTTTAACAATTGGATAATTTTTTTGTATCAGTACAAATCATAGTTTTGCTTTCATCAGAAAAACCTTATTATAATACTATTTTTAGGGAAATCAATAAAATGTAGTATGTCAGACATGGTTTTATCCTTGTCATATGGCTGACAAAGGACTTCTGGTGATACCAACGAAAGCTCCGACAGCCATTTTCTTGTACTTGCTTGTACTTGCATTGTATTACTTTAAAAAGTTTTACTGAGATATAAATGATTTAAAATACAATTCATACATTATAAGTGTACGGTTCAATTGTTTTTGTATATTACATTAACGTTTATAAATTGCGGGGATGGGGTGCCTGGGTGGCTCAGTCGGTTGAGCCTCCAACTTCAGCTCAGGTCATGATCACATGGTTAGTGGGTTCAAGCCCCGCGTCCGGCTCTGTGGCTCAGAGCCTGGAGCCTGCTTCAGATTCTGTGTCTCCCTCTCTCTCTGACCCTTCCCTGCTCCCGCTGTCTCTCTCTCTCAGAAACAAATTAAAAACATTTTAAAAAAAGGTTGCGAGGAAAATATATGCTCAGTCAATTTCCCACAAAGCAGAAAAGGATATTCAATGGGGGAAAAGACCGTCTTTTCAACAAATGGTGCTGGGAAAATTGGACAGCAACATGTGGAAGGATGAATCAGACCACTTTCTTACACCATACACAAAAAGAAACTCAAAAGAGCTAAATGTGAGACATGAAAACATCAAAATCCAAGAGGAGAACACAAGCAGTGACCTCTTTGAGATCAGCTAAAGCAACTGCTGACTAGGTATTTCTCCAAAGGCAAGGAATCAAAAGCAAAAATAAACTCTTGGGACTTCATCAAGATAAAAAGCTTCTGCACAGCCAAGGAAATAGTCAACAAAACTAAAAGGCAGCCTACAGAATGGGAGAACACATTTGCAAATGACATATCCGATAAACGGTTAGTATCTGAAATCTACAAGAACCCATACAACTCAACACCCAAAAAGCAAATAATCCAATTAAAAATGGGCAGAAGATATAAATAGACATTTTCTCTAAAGAAAACATAGAGATGGCCAAAAGACAGATGAGAAGATGCTCAACATCACTCATCATCAGGGAAATACAAATCAAAACTCCAATGAGATATCCCCTTACACCTGTCAGAATGGCTAAAATCAACAACACAAGAAACAAGAGGTGTTGACGAGGATGTGGAGAAAGGGGAACTAACTCTCCTGCAAGTTGGTGGGAATGCAAACTGGTGCAGCCACTCTGGAAAACAGTATGGAGCTTCCTCAAAAAGTTGAAAACAGAACTACCCTACAATCCTGCAATTGAATTACTAGGTATTTACCCAAAAGATAACAAAAATACTAATGCGAAGGGATATATGCATTCTGATGTTTACAGCATTATTTACAATAGCCAAATTATGGAAGAAGCCCAAATGTCCATGGACTAGTGACTAGATAAAAAAGATGTCAGCGATTTTATATATACATATATATATAAAGGAATATTACTCAGCCATAAAAAAGAATGAAATCTTGTCATTTGCAATGACATGGGTGGAGCTAGAGAGTATAATGTTAAGTGAAATAAAGCAGAGAAAGACAAATACCATATGATTTCACTCATATATGGAATTTAAGAAACAAAAAAATGAGCATGGGGGAAAAAAAGGAGAGAGGCAAACCAAGAAACAGACTCTTAACTGTTGAGGACAAACTGATTACCAGTGGGTTACCAGTGGGAGGAGGTGAGGGGATGGGTTAAATGGGTGATGGGGATTAAGGAGTGCCCTTGTGGGGTGCCTGGGTGGCTCAGTTGGTAAAGCGTCTGACGTCACTTCCGGTCATGATCTTGTGGTTTGTGGGTTCAAGCCCTGCGTCGGGCTCTGTGCTGACAGCTCAGAACCTGGAGACTGCTTCAGATTCTGTGTCTCCCTCTCTCTCTGCTCCTCCCCTGCTCATGCTGTTTCTCTCTCAAAAATAAACAAACACTAAAAAAACAAAAACAAAAACAAAAACAGTGCCCTTGTGATAAGCAGCACCAAGTATGTATGGAAGTGTTGAATCACTAAAGTGTTCATCTGAAACTAATATTACACTATACATTAACTAACTGGAATTTAAATAAAAACTTAAACAAATAAATAAAACCACTTAGAAAAAAGTTGTAAGAAAAAATACATAACATAGAATTAGCCATTTAGCCACTTTCGAGTGTACCGTTCAGTGGCATGAATCAAATTCACAATGTTGTGCATCCATCATCATGATCTATTTCCAAAATTTTTTATCACCCCAAACAGAATCCATATCTAGTGTGCAATAACTCTGCATTCTCAGCTTCTGGGAACCTCTAATCTACTTTCTGAATGAATTTGCTTATTCTAGATATTTCATACAAGTGGAATCACACAATATTTGTCCTTTTGTGTCTGGCTTATTTCACTTAACATAATGTTTTCAAGGCTCATCCATGTTGTAGTGTGTGTCAGAATTACCTTTTTATGGCTGAATAATACTCTTAGATCTATACACCATTCGTCCGTCCATCCACTCATCTGTTGACGGGCATTTGGGTTGTCGCTACCTTTGGCTATTATGAATAATGTGGCAATGAACATTAGCATCTGAGTATCTGAGTCTCTTTTCAATTCCAGTAGGTATATATTGGTGGTTCATAGGGTAATTCTGTTTAGCTTTTTGAGGAACTGCCAAATTGTTTTCCATAGTACTTGCACCATTTTACATCCTAACCGGTGTCATTTGAGGGTTACAATTTCTCCACATCTTTGCCAACAGTTGTTCTGTTCTTTTTTTTAATGTGTATTTATTTTTGAGGGAGAGAGAGACAGAGTGCAAATAGGGGAGAGGCAGAGAGAGAGGGAGACAGAATCCAAAGCAGGCTCCAGGCTGAGCTGTCAGCACAGAGCCCAATACAGGACTCGAACTCACACACTGCGAAATCATGACCTGATTGAAGTTGGCCGCTTAACTGAGCCACCCAGGCGCCCCTAGCATAATGTTTTTGAGGTTCATCCATGTTGTAGCATGTACCAGTATTTTCTTCCTTTTCATGGCTAAATAATATTCCAATGTATGGCTATACCACAATATGTATATCCATTCATCCATTGATGGACCTTTGGGATGTTTCTACCTTTTGGCTATTATGAATGATGCTGCTATAAAGATCTGTGTATAAGTTTCTGTGTGGACACGTGCCTAGGTATAGAATTGCTCAGTTATATGGTAATTCTATGCTTAGCCTTTTGAGGGATCACCAAACTTTTCCACAGCAGCTGCACCATTTTGTAATTATGATTAGCAGTGTGTGAGCATTCCCATTTCTCCACCTTCTTCTTGTTGACACTTGTTATTTCCATAAAAATGTATCTGTCCCTATGTTTATATCTCCAACTTAGTATGAAGTGGTATTTCATTGTGGTTTTTAAAAATCTTTTTCTAATGTTTTATTTCTGAGAGAGAGAGAAAGAGAGAGAGAGAGAGAGCGCATGAGTAGGAGGTCAGAGAGGGAGGGAGACCCAGAATCTGAAACAGGCTCCAGGCTCTGAGCTAGCTGTCAGCACAGAGCCTGACGCAGGGCTCGAACCCACGAACCTTGAGATCAGGACCGGAGCCGAAGTCGGACGCTTAACCGACTGAACCATCCAGGCGCCCCACAAAAAGGTTTTTCTTGACTTCCTTTTATATTTCATTCCACCTTCCCACTAGAGGAAAGAAGTTAATCTTATTTATTTTTAAATTCCCCCCACAATACATTTCTGCACGAGTATCTTTCTATTATATTCCCTAGGCATTTAGAAACCTGGGGTTAAGATCAAAAGCTTACTGCCTAATTCTGTTTGCTCTGATAGTTCAAGGGTATTTTAACACTTGCCGCAGCAGTTCTTAAATCTTTACTCAAACTGCCCACTACCCACCCCCCCCACCTGGGTAAAGAGGGGGCTGGGCAGGGTCACACAAAAGCTACTCAGCAAGCTGGCAACAGGAGTGGGGCCCCCACGGTTCTCACGCACCTTCTTCCGTTGACTCACGTTCTGCCAATCTTACATATTTATCAAAATGTAACGTGATGAAGGCCAAGAATGCAGGCTGTGTCAAGCCTAGAACAGTCTGCTGTAAAGCAGGGAAACCATTTTGCACTCACTTGCTGTGGGGAACCCCCGTATTCACAGCGAGCGAGCTTTCCCCTCAGCCTGCCTTCGAGTCGGGCAGTGCCCCCACACGCAGCAACGCAGCCCGGGCAACCATCCAAGCAGGGGGAGAACTAAAACCTTGGATGTGGGCAGAAGGGAGGTGTGCACACATTCAATAGAAGAACGACAGTTCTTTTTGCCTTATGCGAAGGCCGGGGGTGCTTTAGCAGTTTGGCGAGCCTGTTCAAAGACATGAAATGTTTAAAGTACCTTCTCTGTCTAAGCTCGTGAAACTAGACTGCAGTGCTGGCTCATTCCTTCAGCTTCACATTTCTACCCATGCCCACTATGCATGGAAAGCCAGTGGAAAGAGCTCCCACCGCAGCCCAGTCTCTAGTTTCATTAAATGGAAGACTAGGCAGAAACGGTGGCTGTTGTCAGACATGCAGAGCACACAGCTGTGGGCCAGGCACCTCCCCATTGCTATGACCCCGACCCTCTGCCGGGGCCTTTCTTGCAGCCTGGGGGACTACAGGTGGGCCCTAGAGATGGGAGTCTTCCATGGGCTGGGCCATCCCAAGGTCAGTTGGCTCTGGCAGCGGATGCCAGTTGACCTTAGAGCTGTGCAAGGACTGGGGAGGGTGCCACCAGGCTATCCCTAAGTCACTTGGTTGAGCCATGGGAAATTGTCAATATTTGACCACTTAGATCCTCAAAAGTGGCTATTTCATATGGGTTCGACTTAAACTTTTTTTTTTTTATGTTTTATTTCTAGGAGAGAGAGAGAGAGAGAGACAGCGTGAGCAGGGGAGGGTCAGAGAGAGAGGGAGTCACAGACTGAAACAGGCTCCAGGCTCTGAGCTGGCAGTCAGCACAGAGCCCGACGCGGGGCTCGAACCCACGAACCGCGAGATCATGACCTAAGCGAAAGTCGGACGCTTAACTGACTAAGCCACCCAGGCGCCCCAAGGTTCGACTTAAACTCTTAATAAGGGGGGAAGAAAAGATAAGAAATGAAGCACAGACTCTTGTCCACAATAGATTCTATTCACTCTATTAGACGCAGAGTATGTTCCCTAGAATATCTCCCAATTCATCTTGTCTAAAGTTCAGTTAGGGGTTGAACTTTGTCTTAATTTCAAAAGATATGTTAGAAGTCCAAATCCTGATAATGTGATACTGTGAGCTTATTTGGAAATGGGGTGTTTATAGGGGTAATGAAGTCGAATTGAAGTCATTAGCGTGGGCCCTACCAATGAGTGGTGTCCTTAGGGGAAATGTGGACAGATGTGCTCAGAGGAAAGATGATGTAAGGACACATGTGAAGGCAGGAGTGATGCATGTACAAGTCAAAGTGCCTGAAGCTACCAGTGGGTAGAAGAGAGACTTGAGAAATTCCTTCCCTAGAGCTTTGAGAGGGAGCTCGGCCTTGTAGAAACGGGGACTCTAGACTTCTCTTCCCAGAACTGTGAGGCAAGGAGTTCCTATTGTTTCAAACCACCCAGTGTATGGTACTTTGCTGGGACAGCGCTAATGCTACAGTCTGTATGTTTGTGCCCCACCCCCCCTTCTTATGTTAAAATTCTAATGCACACATGACAGTGAATTCTGTAAGTAATAAAGTGGAGCCCTCATGACTGGGATTAGTGCCCTCATAGAAGAGGATCTATAGAGATCGCTAGCCCCTTCCATCAAGTGAGGACACAGTGAGAAAGTGCCAGCTATGAGCCCGCAAGCTAGCCCTCACCAGATGGTGACTGTGCTGCTAACTCGATCCTGGCCTTTCCAGGCTCCAAAGCTGTGAGCAAAGATTTCTGTTGTGTATGAGTTACTAGGTCTGTGGTGTGTTGCTGTAGCAGCCTGAATGGATTAAGATACCTAGGAGAGAAATACAGGCTCCTTCCAGTGACGATAAACTATACTGTTGGTAAGACATAAGGGACAATTTACGTTAAAAATGGGACAGCTCCTTATTCTCTAGGATTAGGGATTCCTACAGGAACTAGCTGTGTTTCCTACTGTAGCCAAAAAGATGTGTAATTTATACAAAGCTTTGAAATTTATAACATACATACAGATACACGCACACACACTCGTTCCTTCCTTTGGTTTTCTGGCATGAGTTTGTGGTAAGGGTTTCAGTGTGAGTTTTCTCTCCAGGCAGTAATGGGGCAGACGCCACGGTTGTGCCGTCTTAAGGAGCCCATTCAAAGTCACGTGAACCAGACACTTATTCTAAGGAGACACAAGTAAGCGCTGCTGTGTTAGAGTTCAGACGATGGCAACCGAACTCCCGCAGCTGTATTCTGAAGATGCACTCAGGAAGACCAGGATTGGGGGCGAGGGAGGGGGACTCATCAGCAGGTGAGCAGAGCAGCAGGGCACCACAGCTTCTTCTGGAGGAGGGGGAGCCTAACACAGACAGGTGTCGAATCCACCAGTAGCTCTTTTATGTCAAGCTTTTTTTATGATCCAGCTTTACAAATAAACCTAAACAAACAAAATAACAGGAGATGATTGGTGATTATAAGTCAACTGACTGCCATTGGATGGGACTTCTCAGAGCAGAAGCGTATACAGGATTTAGATTCGTGCTTGTGCCTTCCATCTATGGGTCTACTCTCATTTCTTAGTCAGATTAAGAATCAACTTCAACCATCACAACACTACAGCGCCTCTCTCCTTCTCCCAGTCCTCTCATTTGGTCATTTCATGGTTCATTACCGCTTCCATTAGAGATAGTCAGGAAAGCGAAAGGAAGTGAAATTACGACTAAGCTGTCTGGAACCTTTGCTACTGAAGATAGGAGCATACACCACAGCCTGGAACGGAGTTTTTAAATTGACTGTGGATTCCAATTATTCAGGATCTTTCTTCTGCTTCCCTTATCCATCATTTCTGCAAACAGCTGATACTTGGGGGGTGGGGTGGGTGTGGAGGAATACAAGACACAAAAGGCATTAACCATAAAGGAAGAAAACTTAATAAATGCAACTACGTTACCATGAAAAAAAAAAACCTTCTGTTCATAGAAAAAGATATCTTAAAGCAAATAAAAGACAACTTCCATACCCGAAGGCGAAATGTGCAGCTTACATATCCAACAAAAGGTTTAATACAAAATATAGAAAGAACTCCTACAAATCAGTTTAAAAAAAAGGAAAAAAGGAAAAAATAAAGCTGAAGAAACAGGAATTTCACAGAATGGGAACAAATCTGATCAACAGATACATGAAGAGATTTCATCTTCACAGGTGATCACGATCAGGAAAATAAAAAGATCATGCAGAGATAACATTTTATAACCATTTGACTGGCAAAAATTCAGAAGTCTAACTTTACCAATCGCCAGAGAAGATAGGGGTCTCGTGGGTCGCTGGTGGGAGAGTCATTTAGTGTAGTGTAGAAAACAAGCCAGTGTTCCCCTGTGAGGCCGAACACTCCCACACTCTGCTCCTGACTATACGCCCAGCTCTTGCCCATGAACACCACCAGAATGCTCACAGCAGCCTACTCCTAAGGATCTGGGCCCAGCGTGATGAGGGGAGACAAATTCATGGTGGCGGAGTCACTCCATGGAATATGTACAGCAGGAAAAATGAGGCAACAACATGCCAACAGGGTGAACTTCAGCAACATGAAGCTGAATTGAAAAGAAAATCAACACCCAGGAAAGTACATGCAGTGTGATCTCTTTCTCACAAAGTTCAAAACAAACAATGAAACTCTATATTCCTGAGGTCCACACATATCATCTTGATAAAACTTACTAAAAAATAGGAAGGTACAGGCAAATATAATATTACCTGTTAATTATACTTTACCAAAACTCGGCGGGGAGAGGAGGAAGATGAGATGGGAAAGTAATGAGGTAGGGACACATATTAAGATTCTTGGGGAGACTGGGTGGCTCAGTCCGTTAAGCATCTGACTTTGGCTCAGGTCATGATCTCGCGGTTCGTGACTTCAAGCCCTGCATCAGGCTCTGTGCTGACAGCTCAGAGCCTGGAGCCTGCTTCAGATTCTGTGTCTCCCTCTATCTCTGCCCCTCCCCTGCTCATGCTCTGTCTCTCTCTCTCTCAAAACTAAATAAGCATTAAAAAAAAATTAAAAAAAAAAAAAAAGATTCTGGTTCTTAGTTGGTGGTAGGTTTCAGGGTGTTTATTATTAAATTAAAAACTAAACACATTAGTGAATGAATAAAAAAAAAAAATGACTGTTTCATGTACCAATGTGTCCTAACTCAAAGATTCTGATGAACCCAAACCTGGGGGTCCACATAACATTTGAGGTCCATTAAGATATAACAGAATAGGAACAAACAAAAAGCACCTAATGTCTAAATGAACTTGTCTAAATCTGAAGCTACAGAATGTAAGGCTTCAGGGGCTCTTCCCTCGCGAAGGCCCTGTGAGCAGGGCTGCGAGAGCCTGAGGACGCAGTCTGGAAGCTCTCCTGGGAAACTGCCTGCAGAGACCTCAGAGGGAAGGGACCTGCGTATTCCTGATAGCAGCATGGTGGGGTTTCTTTCCCCATTTGAAATAAAAACTCAGGTTCGTACCTAATTTTACATTCTTTGTCTTAAATTTCTTAAATTGTGCAAGCTTTAGGGAACATAAAACCTAGCTCCCGTGCTGCTAATCCACTGACATAACCACATCACAAGGTACAGGGGCCTTCGGATGGTCTCTCCCTCCAGCCTACTCGGCCCCCTTCCCAGAGAAAAGTGCTGTCTGTGTGGTGTTCCTGAAGATCTGTGTGGCCCAGGCATATACAGAGCCTTCCCCTTCACTCCCATGTATTACTTTGTATTTTGAAATGTCAAGCTGACAGAAAAGCTGTGAGACTAGTACAAAGAATGGTCTCATCCAGAACCACTGGAGATTAACCTGTCAAAATGTGGATAAAATGATGATATATGAAGTTATTCCTATTATACCTAAGAGCAAAAGACTGGGAAAACATTCATGTCCAAGATTTCCAATTCCAACCCAACATCATTCTAGTTTTCTCTCCTTCTGTACCTAGAAATGCCTTCTCTGATGGTAAAGAACCTGGCTCCCATCTCGGCTGCTGGCCTGTGTAGATGCCACTTTCCCCCGTGGGCTGACACCCCATGTGGGGCTGTGCCTTACCTTACTTGGGCTCTGACATTATGCACTGGACACCTGCCTGTGGGGACACCCTCCCCACTCCACTCAGGCTCCAACATGGTGCCTGGGCCCTCACGGCCATTCGTCGCTGCAGTCTCCAGGTCAATCCAAGCCTACCATGCCCACTCTCCCTAACTGATTTTGAGGTAAATTATTCAGGAAAGAAAAGGAAAAAAAAAAGGAAGATAATGCAAAGGGTCTCTCTACATTTTTCATACTAATGATAACATATGACATTCGCTGTTCTACATTTGTGTTTTTCATTCAACATATATGGAGATAGCTCTATAATTAAAAATTTCCTTATTCTTATTCATGGCACCACAATATTCCACAGAATTTTTTATGGCATACTCAATATGGCTGTTTAACCAACCATCCTCTTGATAGATGTCTATGTTTGGCCAATTCTGCTATTCCAAATAACTTTTCGCAAATAACAAACGTAATTTATAGTGACAGCAGAGCAACTTCTACATTGCAATTTTGCACACTTTAGTGGGATAAAATCCTGGGAATGGGTGAAAGAGCACACAACTTTGTAGTTTTGATAGATTTTGATAAGCAGCTCCCTACCAGTAATGTATGAAAATACCTTTAACTTGTTTTTTGCATGATAGGAAATTGAGAATTTCTGGGCATTTGTGGGTTATAAAACCAAAGCAAAGCAGAAACAAAAAACAACCCCCCAAACCCCAAAGACAAAACCCCAAAAAGTCCAACCCAAACTGAACCAAACCCAACAAAGAGAGAATGACAGCTTCTTACTTGTTGCCTCCGAGTACAGGGTCTTCTCATCCACACTTTGGACATTACAAGAGAGAAACAATTTCCTCCCTTCAACTTTATCAACTTGGCTATTTATCACAACAACAGAATAAAGGGGGATAGGTCTGCAGGAGGAAAAAGGGAGACAAAATTAGTTTTTATCAGATTTATGTAACACTGAGGTGACTGAGTGCTTACGAAGGGCAGCTGGTATCAGCGTGTATGACAGACTGTCTCAGATAAAACACCCCTTTGCCTGGGACCCCAGCAGCTCTCCACACCCCTTCCTCCTGAGTGTCACTGACGTCAGGTGGTGACTGGGCACCTGGGCCTAGGCTGTTCTCGAGGTTAGGTCTGGAGAGGCCACCAGGGAGTCAAGCTGTCCCTTCTGAGGACCCAGAGCAAAGTCTGAAGGGAGCTGGAATCCTTTAAAGAAGTGAAAATGGGACCATGGGATGGTCCCATCAGTTCTCTCATTTTCTGTAATAATAAAGCATTTTCACCCAATCCCCTTTAGTGTGACTGTCACTAGAAAGACATCCAGTAAAAACAAATCACTGGTAACGCCTTATGTCCTAAGCCAGCGCTGTACAAAAGAACTTTCTGTGGTGACAGACACGTTCCACCTCTGAGCTGTTCAATACAGTAGCCACCTTCCTGAGGGTCCAAAAGGTGGCTACTGTGAATGAAAAGCTGAATCTTTACATTTATTTAATTTTAATGAATTTATATTTAAACTTAAATAGCTACATGTGACCAGCGGCTACAGTCACCTTTGGGAGTCCTTGGAGACAGAGAGCCAGGATGAAAAACAGACCTTTACAACGGTGAGATTTTATTTGGCAGAAACCATTAAGGCAGAGCAGGCTGTGCTCTGTGTTGCTCCAGTGCCCCCATGTGGACGAAGGAACTACTCCAGGTAGAATGAAAGTCCTAGTTGTTACCTCTGCCCAGTTTTCACTCCAATTAGCTTTTCCTGAACCTCTTGGTGAAACAACCAAGCTTTCCTTTCCTTTAAACATCTCTTTACATCATCTTTTATACTGTTTGTCTGATTACCATATCTTAAGTCCCCGAGGGTCTAAGTCTGTTAATTATCTTTCTGCTGATTTTCACTTAATGGTGGTTTACTTCTTCATGGCTTATTTCCTTATGTATTTGGTACAGGATCTACTGCTCTAGTCCCCCAAAGGGGCACCAATTGACTGGATTAAATTTGTAAGTATTACTATGATTATTATTATGAATCTAACAATGATATACAAAATATGAGCCCTGATAAATATTAAATTCTAAACTAAAGCTGATCCTTGAATAATGTGGGTGTTATGGGGCACTGACCCCTGCACAGTCAAAAATCCATGTGTAACTTTTAACTCCCCCAAAATTTAACTGCTAACAGTCTACTGCTGCACAGAACCCTTACCAATTATAGGAGAAGTCAGTTAATACATATTTTGGATGTTATAAGCATTATATACTGTATACTTACCATAAGGTAAGCCAGAGAAAAAGAAAATGTTATTAAAAAATCATAAGAGCAGGGGTGCCTGGGTGGCTCAGTCCACTAAGCATCCAACTTAGGTTCAGGTCATGACCTCACAGTTCATGAATTTGAGCCCCGCGTCAGGCTCTGTGCTGACAGCTCGGAGCCTGCAGCCTGCTTCGGATTCTATGTCTCCCTCTCTCTCTGTCCTTCCCGTTTGTGCTCTGTGTCTCTCTCTCTCAAAAAATAAACATTAAACAAATTAAAAAAAAATCATAGGTGTCTGGGTGGCTTAGTTGGTTAAATGACTAACTCTTAATTTCTGCTCAGGTCATGATCTCACAGTTCCTTGAATGGAGGCCTGGAATGGACTCTGTATTGAGAGTGTGGAGTCTACTTGGGATTCTCTCTCCCTCTCTGCCCCTCCCCCACTCACATGCACCCTCTCAAATTAATTAAAACATTTAAAACATAAAATGTTAAAATAAATAAATCGTAAGAGCAGAGGCACCTGGGTGGCTCAGTCAGTTAAGTGTCTGACTCTTGATCTCAGCTCAGGGCTGATCTTGGGCTTCTGAGTTCAAGCCCCACGTTGGGCTCTGCGCTAGGCATGGAGCCTATTTAAAAAAAAAATCCCAAGAACAGACAGCCTCTCTTTGCTGTCCTGCCTACTGCTCCCTTGCAGCGTATTTAATAAACTTCTCTCTCCCTTGGGGGGGAAAACATAAGAGAAAATACATTTACAGACTTATAGTACTGTACTGTATTTATTGAAAAAAAATCCAAGTAGAAGTCAACTCATGTTGTTCAAGGGTCAAGTGTAGTTATATTACCCCTGCTTTTTCTGGTCTTGAATCATCAACTAATAGAAGAGAATGAAGGATGTGTGCTGTAGGGAAGAGCAGAGTCAGAAGACCTCGGTTCTGATCCTGACCGTATCCGCTCTGTCCACACGATTTCACAGAAATCAAATTGTTTTTAGTAAATTTTCTAACTGTGGGTAACAAATGAACAGCAACAGAACTGACGGATACAGATGGTTAGTTGGACAGGCCAAGGATTAATCATTGGGCCTGGCAGGGAGCATGGGCTGAAGACATAAAGATTTGTTAAGCTAAATTACAATCCAAAACTTTGCTTGCTTTCAAATACATTTTTTTTTGAGAAGGAAGACTGTACTACATTCTTCTGCTTTATCTGAACAAGGAAAAATATTGTAAAAACATGGAACATGGAAAGATATTAAAAACTTAATATATTCTTTTTCATGTTAAAAAGCCATTTCTAGGATTGAATTTTATAAAATAAATAGTATAAAATATTGACTATAAGTAAAGATGACCATTTCCCCCAAGTTAATCTTTTTTTTTTTTTTTTAATGTTTTATTTATTTCTAGGAGAGAGAGAGAGACAGCGTGAGCAAGGGAGGGGCAGAGAGAGAGGGAGTCACAGACTCTGAAACAGGCTCCAGGCTCTGAGCTGGCAGTCAGCACAGAGCCCGACACGGGGCTCGAACTCACGAACCGCGAGATCATGACCTAAGCGAAAGTCGGACGCTTAACCGACTAAGCCACCCAGGCGTCCCTTCCCCCAAGTTAATCTTTAAGTTAATGTAACTGCTATCAAAATCACATTTTGTGTTTTGGCAGATTTTGACAAATTTATCCTTTCATTTGATTCATTCAAATGAAACAGAGAAGTGGTTGGTGAGACACAGGATTATATAAGAGAATAAGGTCTGATGACAGTCTGGATAAGGAGTTGAAAATCTCAAACACAACTAGGAAAAAAAAAGGAAACTACCTTAACATAATAAAAATGCTAAAAGCCATATATGAAAAGCCTTAGCTAACATCATACAGAATGGTGAAAGACTGAAAGCTTCTCCTTCAAGATCAGAACAAAACAAGGATGCCTACTTTTGCCACTTCTATTCAATAACTGACTGCATTTCTATACATTAAAAAGGAATGATCAGAAAAGAAAATTAAGCATATAATTACATTTAAAATAACATAAAAAATACTTAGGAATAAATTTAACAAAGGAGGCAAAAAAACGTGTACACTGAAAACTACAAAATACTGCTAAAAGAAACTGCAGACGCAAATAAATGGAAAAATGTCCCGTGTTCATGGATTGAAAGAAAATACTGTTAAGATGTCAGTACTACACAAGGTGATCTACAGACTCAACACAACCTTAGAAAATCCCAATGGTACAAGTTTTTTAATAAATAGAATATGAGTCTCAAGGGACTCTGAATAACTGAAACAGTCTGGAGTGGGGGGAGCTGCAAGTCTCCCACTTCCTGATTTTAAAACATATTACAAAGCTATAGTAATCAAAACAGTGTGGTACTGGCATAAAGACAGACATGTAGACCAATAGAACAGAACAGAGAGCCCAGAAATAAACTCTCATATGTGGTCAAATGGTTTTCGTTAAGGGTGTTAAGACCACCCAATGGGGGAAGGATGGTCTTTTCGACAAATGGTGCTGGGGAAACTGAGTACCCATATGCAAAAGAATAAAGTTGGATTCTTAGTTTACAACATATACAAAAATTAACTGAAAGTGGATTAAAACATATAAAAGTCCAAGAGGAAAACACTGGTGAAAAGCTTCATGCACTGGGTTGGGCAATGAATTTTTGGATATGACCCCAAAGGCACAGGCAACAAAAGTATAGACGAAAGAGATTACTTAAAATTTAAGCTTAAAAACTTCTGTGCATCAAAGGACATAATCAGCATAGTGAAAAAGCAACCTATATAATGGGAGAAAATATTTGCAAATCATATATCTGATAAGGGGTTAATAATATCCAGAATATACAAAAAACTCCTATAACTGAACAAAAAAAATTAATATATATATATATATATATTCCAAGTATAAAATGAGCAAAAGACCTGAACAGACATTTCTCCAAAGATAATATACAATGGCCAACAAGCACATGAAAAGATGCTTAATATCTGCTGGGAGCCATTCTGAGCCCACTGGTCGAGAAAGCTTCTGGTGAGGTTAAAGTAAGTTTGCACGGTCTCTTGCCAATCAGATGACGACCGATATCCACCCCCCACTCAGTTATTTTTGCTTGAGCACCGACCCCCAAGGAACCTTGTGGACTGGTATCGGGAGTGACCTGTCCGCTTACTCTGGCCCTGGTATGATGATTGCACCTTGTGAAGGAACTTATTGTGGGAACTTCTTCTTTTGTGATTATGGGAACAGACATTGTGTCTCCAGCAGGTCCTGTTTCCCTCCATACTTTCCCTTGGGCTATGAACAGGCCAATTACCCTTACTCATAAAAGACTGACCTTTACATGTACAATTCTGTTTCTACTGTTGCGTTAGTCCAAGAGGTTCATACAGCTCAACATGTAAATCAGCTAACCAAACATGTTTCTCATGCCCTAGCTATTCAAGAAATCATAGACAAAAGCTAGACACAAAGGTAAATACACTTGAAGAAGCTATTCTATGTACTGGAAATGAGCTAAACTCATGCCATTTGGGTGTTCAAAGCCCCACACAATCTCCATAGGACCCGAGCCCTCTCCCCCACACCAACAGCCAGAGACCTGTCAGGAAGCCAAACAATTCAAGAAAATGCAGGAACTGTACCCTTAACAGAAAGGACTGGTTACAAGAAATGACCAGCTAGAAGGAAGGCAAATGTCTTGCCAAGCTGAGTATCTCTGGAAGAAAACTACAGACTCATGTCCTTGTCTTCTGGGGGATGGAATTTCTGCCAATTAAATGAGATGCACTCAATTGTAGGTGAGCCGCAAACCAAAGCAGAAAATATACAATGAAGGCATGGTGGACCTGGATCCTAAAAAAGGGGGAAGTAGTAGGTTAGAAGAAAAGGTGTAGGTTTGCAAAGTCCTCTGACATGGTAAGGAAATCTCGATGCCAACAGGGGTTGGCTTCATGAACTCGGGCACACATACCAACCGCCTTTGAAGGGAAACTCCTACCCGCCGAGTCTGCCCAAACCTGAAAATTCAGTGACTGACACGGTTTCTCCGGCATCTGACACAATTACTGGTGAGTCTCTAAGAACAAGTACACTAACCTGAGGAAAATATAAATACTGACATCCTAGAGAAATTAATTAAGCCCACAATGAAAAATTCTTAGTAAGTGGAGGTGGAATAATCAGTTTTATGATCAATTTTGCGTTTGAGGCAAAGAAACTGCACATTTGGGGAAAACTCCAACATTAGGCTTGTTATTTTATTTACTGAGGTATTTAATAAAATTTGATTGTTTTTAATTTTTTAGTGTTTATTTAATTGGGGGGGGGGGCGAGGGGANGAATCCCAAGCTGGCTCTGTGCTATTAACACAGAGCCTGACTTGGGGCTCGAACTCACAAACCATGGGATCATGACCTGAGCCAAGATCAAGAGTCAGATGCTTAACCAACTGAGCCACCCAGATGTCCCTGATTATGTTTGTTTTTTTAACGTTTATTTATTTTTGAAAGACAGTGTGCATTCACGAGTGGGGGAAGGACAGAGAGGGAGACCAGATCCGAAGTGGGGTCCACAACGATAGCAGAGTCCAATGTGGGGCTCGAACTCAAAGAGCCGCAAGATCATGACATGAGCCAAAGCTGGACACTTAGCCAACTGAGCCACCCCGTTGTCCCCCAAAATTCTATTGAGAGAGAGAGCAAGTAGGGGAAGGAGGGGCAGAGAGGGAGAAAGAATCCCAAGCAGGCTCTGAGCTGTCAGCATGGAGCCTTATGTGGAGCTTGAACTCACAAACTGTGAGACCATGACCTGAGCTGAAACCAAGTTGGATGGATGCTTAAAAGCCACCCAAGCATCCCTGATTCTGTTTCAAATCACTGCTTCAGTATTGAATTTATATTACACAATTTACAAGTTTGGATTAATATGTCTGTGGTTGTTGCTTTCATTTGAGGTGATAATGATATCAGTTAAGAAGTCACTTTCTCAATCTGTCTTATTACTAATGACTTAAAAAAATTTCTTTTATTTATTTTTGAGAGGGAGGGTGGGGAGGAGCAGAGGGAGAGGGAGACACAGAATCTGAAGAAGGCTCCACACTCTGAGCTGTCAGCACAGAGACTGACATAGGGCTTGAACTCATGAACCACGAGATTATGACCTGAGCCCAAGTCAGACACTTAACTGCCTTGAGCCACCCAGGTGTCCCGCGAATGACTTTAAATGGAAGTGCTGTGTGGAGCTCCCAGGGAGTCTCCTAAAAAGAGAGATGTCTCTTCTGCCCTTCCTCAATTCTGCTGTCAGGACATTTGACGGCTCTAGCTGCCACTCTGTACTGTGAGCAGGTGAGCTAGAAGGAGCCTGTGTCTTGGGGAACCGGAGGAACTGTCAGAGGAGCCCAGAGAGCCTTCCTCTGTACTCCTCTGTGGGATACATTTCTATCTTGTATGAGTCCTTTCTATGTTGAAGTTAGGGTTATTGGCAGCTGAGGAGGGAGAAGTTAAAGCAGCTGGCCTCGAATTCTCTCAATCTGTGCACGTGTGTGTGCAAGCAAGCCTCTGTATGTTTGTGTGAGGTGGGGAGCAGACAGAAACACTCCCGGGAAAAGGCGATAAATAGCCTTGTCTAGTTTTTTCCAGCTGGGCCTCCGGGAATTGGCAAACTATAGCCCCACTGGCCAGCTGCCTGTTTTTGTAAATAAAGGGTTTAAAATTTTTAAAAATTTTTTAAATGTTTATTTTGAGAGAGAGCAAGAGCAAATTTTAGTTTTTAAAAGGCTTATTTGAGAGAGAAAGCATGTTTGTTAAAAGAAGGGTGGGGGGGGAGGGGAAGGAAAGGCAGAGAGAGAGGGAGAGAGAGTCCCAAGCAGGCTCCTGCTGTCAATGCAGAGCCTGATCTGATGCAGGGCTCGATCTTACAAACTATGAGCTCATGACCTGAGCTGACATCAAGAGTCAGATGCCTAACTGCCTGAGCCACCCAGGCGCCCCTGTCAATAGTTTTACTGGAACACAGCGGCATTCATTTCTGTTTATGTATTGTCTACAGTTGCTTTTGTGCCTCAACGGCAGAGTTGAGAAGTTATATGAGAGATGGTATGGACTGCAAAACAAAATATTTATAGAAAAGCTTCTGCTGCCTGCTGAAATTAAGTGAAAAAGCACGTAGGGGGAAGTATCCTTTTCTGTAGGATGTCTTGCTAAAGATTACTTGCAGTAAATAAACCCACAGTCTATAAGGCATGGCTTCCTGATGATGGCTACAGAAACCCTACTACTTTCTAGGGTATAAAACGGAGATGTTTTCTTTTTTTTTTTTAATGTTTTATTTATTTCTGAGAGACAGAGAGAGACAGCGTGAGCAGGGGAGGGTCAGAGAGAGAGGGAGACAGAATCTGAAACAGGCTCCAGGCCCTGAGCTGGCAGTCAGCACAGAGCCCGACGCGGGGCTCGGACCCACAAACTGGGAGATCATGACCTGAGCCAAAGTCGGACGCTCAACCGACTGAGCCACCCAGGTGCCCTGGAGATGTTTTGTATCTTAAATGCCCCACCCTGTGCAAAGCAATAACCCACAAGCCCTCATCTGGAGACCTCATCTACTGAATTGTTCTTAAGCTCTGTTTTACCCTGTTGCTCCTTCTCTGTCCTGTGCAAGTTTCCATACTGTACCGGTAACTGTAGATGTGTAGCTGTAAAACTGAAGAATGCACTAGGACCATGCTGGGCTTTATTTCTTATGGATACCAAACTCATCTTGGTGCCTGTCCTTTTATTTCTGTGTGAAGTTATATGCAGCTTGTGTGTTGTTATATAGTGGATCTTGGTGTTCCACTCAGATCGCCTTCAATCCTTTTCTCACCTTTATTTGTTGTTTATTTTTGCTTAGAAACAGCTTTGCTCAAACACAGAAAGCCCGAAGTGCCTGGAATTTTGGCCCCCAGGACAGCCCTCACCGTAGACTGATGTGGGAGCTCCCTTGCTTGCAGCAGAACAATTCAGAGGCACTTTGGTTCACTCCAGAGCCCCCTGGATGATCATGCAGGACCTTCATGCAGCCCAGCCTGGCTGCCTTCTTCCTTTTCCCTGTTTGTTCTGCTCCTCCCACTCCTGGGCTAGCCCCCCTCCCCCTTATCACGTGCACACAAATCTTTATCTCAGGGTCTCAGGTAGGGGGTGGGGCAGCTGACCCAAGAACCCATGTCATCTAAGAAGCTGAGAATACACAGGAGTTTACCTTTTAAAATTGATGTTGAGACTGGCGGTCATGACAATCCCCCCGACTATGAGAGCAGATAGCAAAAGTAGAGTCGATCATGGTTGCGATGGCACCTCCGTGAAGGAATCTAGTTACAATAGCAGAAAGAGAGAGGTTTTCAAAAGGTCTAAAAACAGAGCCTCTGGGGGAAATTATCCAAGCACATCTCCATATAATTTACTCATGAAAAGTCCACTTAGTCCACGTTCAATGAAGTGAATGTCAAATGGTAATCAGAGCACAGTCAAGCAGAAAGCTAAAATATAATTTATGAAATTTGTATCATGTTTTTATTGAACTGCACATATCACTGCTTAACAATGTAAAGAAAGGTAGATAAACAGAAACAAAGAAAAATAAATAAATAAAATTGAAGGCCTACAATCCCACCATCTAGTGACAAACTGCTGTTACCTTGTTAACGATACTCTCAAATTATACTCCTATTGCTCTGTCCCATGAGTTTGTGATCTAATAATTATAAACATCTTTCCATGTCAATAAATATATATCTACATTACCACTGCAATGCCTTTACTGTAGTCCATGGATATATGTGGATACTGTAAGTTAATAAGCTTTCAGATCGAGACTTCTACTGATCTATGGGATGTTAGCTGTCATTCTTACCCAGGTGCTCCTTGTAGGTAAGGACCTCCTTGAAATATGCAAACTGTCTTGTCTTCAGCATGATTATGAAACATTACATATTCAAAGCCCAGGCCTTCCTCAAAGTTTCTGGGAAAGAGCTGGGGCTGTGACCTTTGTTCTTTTATAGGTTTTGCATCTGTAGGGAAATGAAGTGGATGGGCGTATGAGAAACAGGTAACAGACAGATGCCACAGCAGAGCTAAGCACCTGTACCTGCAAGAACGACAGGTTAATGGAGGACTGATTACAATGTCAACTAGGTACAAAATTATAAGGGAATGGGAGCGTCTCCCAGAAGCAGAATATAGGAAATTTGCTCGTGTGGAATTAACAGTCTAACTGGGGACATAATAAATGTTGAGGGCACACAAAATGAAACAGGAAACAAGGTATGCACAGAAAGTCTTCCTAAAGTAAGTACGGCTTAAATGAGATTTAAAGAAAATGACTGGTGTAACAGCAGAGAGGTTTTCCTTGAGGATGGGAGTTTAGCTTCAGCAAAGGTAGGTTATCATACTGATCAAAATCAGATCCATTTCAGCCCAATATCCTGTGTGGGACTCTAAACCCCCAAACTCAGGTTTAGAACGGTTAAGGTTCAGGAAATCAAATTAGTGAGTTGTAATCAGACTTTGAAAAAACGAGCAGGGGAGGGGCAGAGAGAATCCCAAGTAGGCTCTGTGCTGTCAGCGCAGAGCCTGATGTGGGGCTTGAACTCACAAACTGAGATCATGACCCAAGCTGAAATCAAGAGCTAGACACTTAACTGACTGAGCCCCCCTACCCCCAGGCACCCGTGAAAGATGTTCTAAAGGTAGGGTGTGTCTATCCTTACACATCTATGTTAAGATTTAATTCCCCAAACTCAAAGATTTCTTTCTTGGCTCATCATGATTTGCCATGCATAACACTAAGCTTCTTTTATTGTTATTGAATTTACATTTACAGAGTTGGAAAAAGACAGAAGATGAGAAGATTTAGGAGAAGTGGAGAGAATGGCTTTTATTTAGGCCATGAACATCTTGGAGGTGGGGCGGGTGCCCGTCTTCTAGACTTTGTCGCTCAGTAAGTGGCATCCACTGCATGTGCGCATACTATAAGCCCTCTAGGGGTTGTTGAGAAAATTGAGGGGGAAAGAGTTAGAAATGAGGGCCAGTATCATAGGAGTTGGGAGAATTAAGTTCTTGGCCTAGAACCTGTTGCTTCCTCCACATTTTACCCATACAGTGAGGAGATAAACCTCAATGATCTTGGAGTTCTTCCAGTTCTGACATTCTGGAACTTCTAGAGAAGCACCAAACCCTTCCAATTTTTTACTTAGGAGTTCAAAATTCCTGATCTAGATTACCAAACCCTGAGGTTATGTCATAAAAATGAGAAAAATAAAGGTGGTGAGAGAAGCTTGTTAGAAGTGCAGAGGCTGCTTCGGATCCTCGGTCTCCCTCTCTGCCCCTCCTCTGCCGACGCTTGCTCTCAAAAATGAATAAACACTCTCACACACACAAAAGAGAAAACAACAACAACAACAACAAAATAAAAAATACTAAAACACTAATTGCTAAATATTAAGTCCAAGGTTACCTACTCGTGTCCTCTTATTAACAGTCAGTGAAACATTTTGGAGTCTGTTAGCAAACGTGTTCTGTACCACACTGGAAAACTGCAATATGAGGAAGTGTAGGCTTATAAAAATTATAAAACGTATTCATAAATTTGTCAATCTACACAATACTGGCATCACACAGTTCACAACTCTTCACTTCTTTTCACTAGAAATTAAGGTTTTAATACGTTAAGAATTCTAACAGAGAAGCACCTGGGTGGCTCAGTCGGTTAAGCATCCAACTTCGGCTCAGGTCATGATCTTGTGGTTCATGGGTTCTAGCCCCACGTTGGGCTCTGTGCTGACAGCTCAGAGCCTGGAGCCCGTTTCAGATTCTGTGTCTCTCTCTCTCTGCCCCTCCCCCTTCATGCTCCGTCTCTCTCTCTCAAAAAATAAATAAACATTAGAAAATTAAAAAAAATTCTAATATATGTCATTAAAAATACTAAAAATAAGAGAAATAACCCTGTATGCAAAGAAAGCAGGATGTATTTTTGGTAAGAAAAGGTTATGAGGCATGGAGATGGGTTTTTGTTAAGGAAACAAAAGAAGAATTTTGTCCTCAAGCAGAGTAACTAGTTGTTTCAGAATGACAAGAGGAGAATAAGGAGCAAACTAAGTAGATAAAGTTGGGGAGGAGAGAGGGAGAGAGAATCTTCTTACCTTGGGTGGCCAAGGTGGCTAACACTGAATGACTTTATTGTAAGAGTTTTTAAAAATAAGTTTTACTTATTTATTTTTGAGAGAGAGCGTGCACGTGTGTGCTGGAGAATGCAGGGGGTGGAGGGGCAGAGAGAGGTGAGGAGAGGATCTGAAGTGGGCTCTGCGCGGACAGCAATTGACAGTAGAGAGCCTGATGTGAGGCTCAAACTCACGCACCAAACCGTGAGATCATGACCTGAGCTGAAGGCAGACGCTTAACCGACTGAGCTACACGGGTGCCCCTAAAATAAGTTTTAATAGAATGCCTGTACAGAATTAAAATTTAATATTCGTTTGTCTATTAAAAGGACACAGTTTTCTTGGATTATTGGTATGCTCTTTTTAAAAAATGTTTATTTTTTGAGAGAGAGAGGTCACAAGCACGAGTGGGGGGAGGGAGAGAGAGAGAGAGAGAGAGAGAGAGAGAGAGAGAGAGAGAGAGAGAGAGAGAGTGAGAGACAGGATCCCAAGCAGGCTCCAGGCCCTGAGCTGTCAGCAGAGCCTGACTCTGGCCTGAACCCACAAGCCAAGCCGTGAGATCATGACCTAAGCTGAAGCCAGACGCTTAACTGACTGAGCCACCCAGGCGTCCTGTTCTACTCTTAATAAGACACTGTGAAAGGTTTTTCTTTACCTTTTAAGTAATCTGCCTAGAAAGTAAGAATTTTTTTATCTTACCAAAATAATTTCCTGTGTTTTGTGTTGTCTTTTTCAGGTCTTTGATTACTTAAGATACTGAGTCTTCTTCTCTATTAAAAGAGCTAAGTTTTTGTTTTGTTTTTACAACTATGTACTTTTCTGGTTTGCCTTTGACAGCTTTTAATCATCATTTTGGTTTCATGATTAAGTACTGTTCCACACTGACCTATTTGATAAGATGTTCTACAACTTTTGGTATTTGACAAACTTCCCCTAACCAAAGTTTAAATCAAGTCTTTGAACTTAGACTAACTCTGGGATTTCCCGACAGGTCCCCAGAACAACCTTCTAAGGGAGAGTTGTTGAACTCTTTTAACTGTATGAAGTTCTTAGAAATCTGGTATCCTGGTATAATGTTATCAGTCATAATTCTAGTTATCTTAAAATCTGTGTCACAGAAATAAGCACATTTCCTTGTCGTTTGCATTAGAATGAACTCTCATCAGATCTTTAACCATGGCTATTTTTCAGTCTTTTCGTCATTTACAGACAGTCGTTTTATTCTGATGATTTTGCAAAAGTGCTTTGTCTTCTAAGAGATTCAAGAAAAGGACTCTGACAAGTACAGGTTTCTGATAACTTTAAGATCATACCACTGAACTGGGTAAGAATTTCCAGAACTCTAGTGGAAAACTCAATTCATAAAACTGCCTAGATCAAGCAAAACAAGGGTTAATTACATGGGGCTGAATGAGTTGATGAAGATAAAACAGAATTGCAACATTTATCTTTCTCCTATCTGATCCCACCAAAATTTGGAAAGTCTTACTGAGTATTCTTATTTTAACAGTCATCTATTTGCAGATAATATGTTCCTTACTATAGACACAGATATGACCAAACAGCTCAGGAAACTAAGGCTGACTTTATGGAGCCAATAAAACTCCCTTCAGAAAACTGCCTGGTATTTTGCTTACTGGGTTCCTGGCATCATAGGAGGGTAAAGATGGGTCACTTTCTGGCAGCCTGTGGAACTGTAGAATATTTGGGGGACCCTGAGAGGAGAAGAATCCACTCAGATTCATAGGTATTATAGGCAAAGACAGTGAGTGGCTTTTAAAAGTCGAATCTGGGATTCCTTATGCAAAGTAAACACCCCAAAAAAACCAACATGGCCAATCGCTATTCTTATAGCACCCATCTAAACAATCAGGCCATGTTTAATGAGATTAGACTTACTTTAGGGGTGCCTGGGTGGCTCAGTTGGTTAAGCATCCAACTTCGGCTCAGGTCATGATCTCACGGTTTGTGGTTTTGAGCCCCGCGTCAGGCTCGATGCTGACAGATCAGAGCCTGGAGCCTGCTTCAGATTCTGTGTCTCCTTCTCACTCTGACCCTCCCCTGCTCACACTGTCTCTCTCTTCCTCAGAAATAAATAAAACATTAAAAAAAAAAAGGTTAGACTTATTTTGCAATCAAACTAGTCTTACTGCGATTACCTCTGATACAAATGGGTGACTGTGGGGCGTTAAGCATCTGACTTCAGCTCAGGTCATGGTCTTGTGCTTTATGGGTTCTAGCTTCCCATTGGGCTCTGCGCTGATGGAGCCTGCTTCAGATTTGATGTCTCCCTCTCTCTCTGCCCCTCCCCCACTTGCACTCTGTCTCTTTCAAAAATAAACATTAAAAAAAATTTTTTTTTAATGTTTTATTTATTTCTTGGAGAGAGAGAGAGAGACAGCGTGAACAAGGGAGGGTCAGAGAGAGAGGGAGTCACAGACTGAAACAGGCTCCAGACTCTGAGCTGGCCGTCAGCACAGAGCCCGACGTGGGGCTCAAACCCACGAACCGCGAGATCATGACCTAAACGAAAGTTGGACGCTTAACCGACTAAGCCACCCAGGCGCCCCTAAAAAAATTTTTTTAAAAAAGCAACCAAAAACCAAATAGGGAGAAAAAGTATGTTTCCACAGCACACTCTTGAGGACAGCAGGTCCCAGTGCTGTTCCTTGTCTTTGTGGCTCTGTTATCCGCAAACTTACCTGGATTCTAAATTCTTCTAGTTTCCTTACGTACCCAATTCTGACCCTCCACAGTAATGTTTCTAATTTTCTCCCACCCTTCTGACTTGGTATCACTAAGAGCAAAACTGCTTTTCCTGAAGCCCTGCAAATGGAAGATAAACCGCTTAAGAGTTACTTCACAGATACCACAATGGCTCACGTGTGGACCAGTGCCTGCTGCGGGCTGGCTACTCAGAGGCTTCATACCTGACGATACCCCAGAGACAGGCAGACTGCAAACCAGGAAACAGACTGCCGAAGGACTTCCAACCACCTCCAGAATGACCTCCAACTTCCCACCAGATTAAGTTCTTCTTTCCAGCCTATTTTTGAATTGAGGCAAAAAGCCCTCTGGGCAAAGTATCCCTCATGGGAACCAAAACTACCTCCTCAAGCACTAAGGACTGCCCTCAGTCAGCTAGACCCCCATCTGTGATTGACCCCAAGCTAATGACCAATCTGACCTTTACTGCCCACAGGCAAGTACCTGAAGGCTCAGGAGAGAAGCTGACCAACACAAAGCCATTTTGGGTTTTAGGTAGACTCTTAAAAGTTAGCAGGTCATAAAAAGAGTCACAGCCCATTGACAAGTACTTGAGACAGGCAGAGTGACCTTCCTCAAGGAGCATAGCTGCCTTGATGTTAATATTTTGCTAGAGGCAAAAGGCAACCTTAGTTTGACATTAGCCTGACCTCCAGGGTCCTGTAAAAATTCCTTTGGAAATTTCCTTTCTCACTGCCCCCTCCCCCTAAGATATATGTTGACAATCATCCTCCAAGCATATGCCCCCTGATATACACCTGAAGGGTCTCATGACAGTAAGAGTTTTTACTAGACAGTAATAAATGACCTTTTCCTAACAGCAGCTAGTGCCTCAAGGTCCTGGAAACCTTGCTTCCAAATTCCTTAGAGACTTAGGCTAGCCTTGACCCCCTCCCAACTCAAAAGTATATAATAAACCATTCCTTGTAACCCCAGTGCAACTCCTTCTGCCTATGGATCCTGTCCCTGTGCTTTAATAAAACCACCCTTTTGTGGGGCACCTGGGTGGCTCAGTTGGTTAAGTGTCCAACTTTGGCTCAGGTCACGATCTCACAGTTCGTGGGTTCGAGCCCTGCATCGGGCTCTGCCTTGATAGCTCAGAACCTGGAGCCTGCTCTGGGTTCTGGATCTCCCTCTGTCTCTCTGCCCCTCCCCAGCTTGTGTTCTCTCTCTCCAAAATATATAAACATTTTTTAAAATAATAAAAAAAACCCACTCTTTTTGCACCAAAGATGCCTCAAGAATTCTTTCTTGACTGTTCATTCCCTGAACCCCCACATTTTCACATCAGTAACCAGTGCCTCCATCCGTTTCATTTTATACTGACATTTAAACATTCTTTATGAAAGAATAGCTGTTCTTACCAGAAAAAAAGACTTCCATCTGCTCTTCAGCCTTTGGAGAAAATTTATTTTTATATGAAGGCAAACGTTGCCAAGAGCCATCTTCACTTTTCTTCATGAACCGGTCAAAGAGAAGTCTCATGTCCTTGCTCCAGCTGGGGTTGGGGAGAGAGTGGTCCACATGACTGACCTCAGCAGAAAATGACCTCTAAAAGAGAGAGAGATGAAGAAAATGGGAGGTGCATTTTATTTCATAACATACTGCATTTTCTGAGAGTGTATTTTCCTACTTCTCCTCCCAGAAATTTGTCATTTCAGAGTGGAAGCAAGTTTCAAGTATTACCTGGTCCAACCTCCTTGGGAGGCGGCAACGGACAGAGGACGAATGATGTGCTCAAAGTCACCCAAGTAGTTACAGGCAGAGCAGCACTAAGTCCAGGTCTGTGGATTCCTTTTTAAAAAGAAACCCCTTGAGCACAGGTGAGCCAGGAACTGGAGATAAAGTGATGAAGGACACACATTTCCTGCATGTAAACAGTGTCATCCGTAGGGTGTGCAGAGGAGCTGGAGTGTGGGAAAACCACAGGAAAACCGTTCATCTCAGATGGGGACCAGCGGGCTGGTTCAGGGACTTGAATCTTGATTAGACCACCAGAAATTAGCCAACTAGAAAGGGTATTATAGGCAAGGGAAAAGTGTATGCAAAAGCAAGGACTTAGTTTTGAGGGGCCTTAAGACAACCATATGAAGTAGGTACTAATTATTATCCCCATTTTACAGATGATGAAACCAAGGCCTAAAAGAAGCTTGGCCTTGTTTCAGTGAAAGGGGAGGAGCATGGCTGCAGAAACTTCCACCCTAAGCCAGCTGGCCTGAACTGGTCGTGTCTGCAGGTCTCCCAGAGCGGTTTCTTTGGGAAATGACAAGATGTGATCTGCATCCTATGAAAGATAGTGGGAGGGACCAAGACCGGATGTGAGGACCCCGTGTGGAGGATTTTAGAGGTAACCCAAGTGAAAATTACGACTGTGTGAAGCAGACCTTGGTGACCATTTTGATAAGGAGAAAGGGAAGGGGAAAAATACAGGCACCAACCCCAGGTTTCTGAATTGTGTAACACAGTGAGTGACAGAACCGATTACCAAGAAAGAGATACAAAGGGGAGGAAGGGGTTGGGGGGACAGGTGCTTGGGTTCATAGTAACCACGGCTTCCACCCAGGCTGCTCCCCTGCAGCACTGAGCAACACTGCCACTCCGGTGCCCAGGAAGCAAGTGGCCCGGAGCAGGGGCCCGGGAGGGGCACAGAGCATGACTTACTAAGAGGAGCAGAACAAAGCAAATGGTCACAGGCATGAGAAAGGAAACTGGTTCTTTTGACTTTGGCAGAAATCTTGGAACATTGAAGATCACAGAAGCTATGGACTCCATGCCATTAGACTCCCAGCCACTTCGTCCGTTCAGATTCAGTGTTACCTACAACCCTCGGACAACACCCCGAGACCAAAACAGCAGGGCTGTGGACAAGCAGCCAACCTGCCTTCTGTTGGTACCTCGTCCTGGCTGGACGGGGACACTACAGTGGCCGGTCTCAAAAACTCTACAGAATTAAAAACTTCCTGGCTGAACAAAGTATCACCTTCCCAGAGGAAATGTGAGTGGGATCAGACTATTCCACTCCCTGGCCCAGGATTTGTACCTTTGTTTTTTCCCTATGGTTTTGATTTGCTCATCTCTTTAGAACTCAGCTCAGGATGTTATATGGAAACCAACTTGACAATAAACTATTTGTGAAAAAAAAAAGAAAAAAAAAGAACTCAGCTCAGAAAATTTGGGAAAGAAAAAACAATTAAAAAAAATCCACCCATTATCTCTCCATCTTAAGAAAAACAATGCTTAACATCTGGATGTCTTTCTACCAACTTTTCTTAAATGTAATCTTTCTTTTTAAAAGAAAACTTTTAAAAATGTTTGTTTTTGAGAGACAGAGAGAGAGAGAGCGCGCGCATGCACGCAAGCGTGAGTGGGGGAGGGGCAGAGAGAGAGGGAAACACAGAATCGGAAGCAGCTCCAGGCTGAGCTGTCAGCACAGAGCCGGACAAGGGCCTCCAACCCACAAACCATGAGATCATAACCTGAGCCGAATTTGGACGCTCAACCGACTGAGCCACCCAGGCGCCCCTTAAATGTAATCTTTCTTAATATACTTGCAGTTCAGTAAGAAATTTATTTTTTCCTGCCTCACCACTTAAAAGTATTTAGTGCCCACTTTCTCATGTCCTTAATCTCAATTATCACCATTTTCAACAGCAGAAAAATAGTCTTTTAAATTGATGGACTATAATTTATTTAACCATTTAAAGTGTTTCCAGGAGCACCTGGGTGGCTCAGTCAGTTAAGCATCTGACTTTGGCTCAGGTTACGATCTTGTGGTTCGAGAGTTTGAGCCCCACGTTGGACTCTGTGCCGACAGCTTGAAGCCTGCTTCAGATTCTGTGTGTGTGTCTCTCTGTACCTTCCTGCTCACGCTCTTTCTCTTTCTCAAAAATAAACAAACATTAAAAACATTTAAAAACAAACAAAAATAAAAGTATTTTCAATTTTTGGCTGCTTTAAATGAAAATGTTCATTGGAACATTATGAAAATAGCTTTTTCTCTATTTTGGATTATTTCCTTAGAATCCTGTCTCAATCACGTGGCTTTTAAATTACCTGAATTCTGGGGGTGTCTGGGTGGCTCAACTGGTTAAGCAACCAACTCTTGATTTGGGCTCAGGACATGATCTCAAGGTTTGTAAGTTTGAGCCCCATGTCAGTCTCTGCGCTGACAGCACAGAGCCTGCTTGGGATTCTCTTTCTCCTCTCTAGGTCCCTCCCCTGCTTGCAAGGGCACACAAGTACCCTCTCTCTCTCTCAAACAACAACAACAACAACAACAAAACCAAACCCATGAAAATAAAGCACATGAATGCTGGAAATAACAGATACAATTAATCACAGATAAAATATGTACTGACCAACACATGTCAACTAAAAGGGAGAATAGAATGTGTAGGATTTGGCACATCCATACGTCTCATCTTAAACAACTGTAGGATAGATCAGTTCCAGCGTCCTTTTAAGGACGGGGTGACAGAGGTAATTCAAGGCTTTTAGGAACTAGAATGACTCCATCAGCTGTGGGCTCTGTTATCTGATTTTAACTTTGGAAGTGTGGGATTCCACTAAATGCAGTGAACTTTTTAAAATCTGCTACATACTTGGTTCTATGCCAGGAACTGGATAAGACAAAGAGAGAAGACTTAGGCTCTGCCCTCAAATGCTTGCAGCCTCGGGTGTGAAAACTACCCTAATAGAAGCACATACGGACACAGAAGGAGCGACATTCAGGGAAAACTTCAAAAAGATGAGCACTGATGGGAGTGATTCCTAAGGGATTAAAAAGTTCACGAAGGAGAGAATGGGAAGGCTGCACCAAGCACATGCGTACAGAGGTGACACAACCGTGTGACACCTTGGGGGCACTGCCAGTATTTCAGTCTTCACGGATGCAACGTGCAAAAAATAAAAAGCCAGATGTGGATTGCAAGGTGGCAGATGCAACACACCCCAGAGGCTCTTTGGCCTCGATGCAGAGCTTAGATTTCATCTGCTAAGTCAATGTTTCCAAAGGTCAAAATGAAAGATGATTTTTTAGGTGGCGCAAGGACAACGACTTACGTATTTTTAAATGCATCTTATTAAAAGACATAAATAACACACCATACATGTGATTTCACAAGTTATTCCTCAGGATAAAGCTCATTAAAGAAAGGCAGTCTTTTCAAAATCATGACGGTGGCATTTGAATGATAAAACACTTTTTTCCACGATGGGGGGGGTCTCATGAAGTTTTAAGCAAAGCAGTAATGTGAACTTAGGTTTTAGAAACTTCTCTCTGGTATACAGGATGAATTGCAAGGTGAGTAGAGCAGCAGGAAAAGTGATTAAAAGACTGATGCCAAGATCCAGGTGAGATATGGTTAGAAGTTGAAGTAGGTGGAGAGGCTGATCATGGGGAAAGAGACGTAGAAGAGCCTTGGATGATCCAATCTGACTGGGGTGGGAAGAAGAAAGGAGGTTTTGTTGGTGTTTGTGTGTTAGGAGGGGGAAGAGTAGAAGTGGATCTATTAACTTTAATAAGAGGCGTGTTGAGTTTAGGTCGTCAGATGAACAGTGTGATATTGTGAAAAATAAAAATAATGAAAGTTTCAGTTCAAGGGGGTGAGAACTAAGTGATACTTGATGTAAAGTCACTTGCAAATTCTCAGCACAGACTGTATGAGCGACGGATAAATGTTAGGGATAATCATTACCTTTTGTAGCCCTCTGGGGAGGAAATGTCTTACTTGATTTTTGGTAACGTATTTTCCAGGTGGGACTCATTAACTGAAGTTATGACTTCTTTCTTTTTTAAAGCAATCTCCACACCCAGCATGGGGCTAGAACTCACCACCCGAGTCTCATGCTCTACTAATTGAGCCAGCCTGGTGCCTCAAGTTATGGCTTCTTTTTAATGTGTCTCCTTTTAAGTTACTGAACAGAAAGAAAAGGCTCAGAAAGCCTGTAAATACTACTATTAAATAGTCTCAACACAGATTACAAGGCATTGACTAATTAAAGAAAGGAATTTATCTTTGTTGTTGTGAGAGGGGCACTTGGTGTTTTCTTTTCCAAAGTGAAAGATGGCATTGGGTTAATAACCAATCTGCATATTATTCCTTTTTTTTTTTTAATTTGAGAGAGAGCGAGAGAGTGCACAGAACAGGGGAGGGAGAGGGACAGAGGGAGAGACAGGGAATCCTCAAACTGGCTCCATGCCCAGCAGACCTTTATACCACATCCTGAGATCCTGACTTAAGCAAAAATTAAGATTCCTCGCTCAATGACCGAGCCACCCAGGTGCTCCTGCACACATTACTCTTTAAAAGAAAAGGTACGAGAAAGCTTGAAGTTCTTGCCCAATACAGAGCTGTTCCTTCCTCTATGATTCCTTCATTATAGCATATAGTAATTTTTAAAAAATGTTTTATTTATTTTTGGGAGAGAGCGCACGGAGAGAGCAGAGGAAGAGGGAGACAGAGGACCCCAAGCGGGCTCCGCGATGACAGCAGTGGGCCTCATGCGGGGCTCGAACTAACTCACAAACCGTGAGATCACGACCTGAGCTGAAGTCAGAGGCTCAACCTATTGGGCCACCCAGGGGCCCCAGTACATTTTTTTTCCCATCTCAGCTTTTTCTCCCAAACTCGATCGAGAGTTTTCTTACTCGTCTTTACACCATCAGAGACTAATGTCTTGCATATTGTTGGGCCTTAATTAGCATCAATTGATTATTCAGTGAAGCAAAACACAGGGACACCAGAACAAGCAATATTACCTCATTTTACTCTTACACCAACCTCACCAACTTTCTGTCAAGCAGAGGCGACTAGGATGAACTCCTAGGGAGAGACACCGCTCTTCTCGCGACCGAATAAAGGATGTGGCACTCAGGAGCCGGACTGCTAGGTCAGACCCGAACTCGACCACTCGCCTGCTGTGTGACCTTGCCCGCACCGTGACCCCTTCGCTACTGGTATCAGAAGCAGCGGGATTCCCCGTCCTAAAACCAGAGTCCAGCATTCTGCACGCTGCTTCATACCGGGAGTCCCCTCCCTGTCCCTCTCCGGCTTTGAACCTCAGGACCGTAAGTAGGCGGCCCCAGCCAACACCGACGCTAACAACCCGGGCTGACGTTAGCTTTTACTCTGCGGCCAGCGGGTTGATCCACAGTGCGGCGCAATGGTCCTCACCGGGTCGCCCCCGACNCGCCCATCCCCCCTGCAGCTCCCGGGCCCTTCCGCCTCGCGCTTCTGATGTCTGCGCGCTCGAGTACCCAAGAAGACTTAGGCCACTTGGCAGGTAGGAGTGCACACAGGGATTGTAGGACTAAGGTCTTGTAGGCGCAGACACGTCCCCGGATCGGGTCGGTACTGATTTGTAGACAGCCTTCTGCGGCTAAAAGGGCATTTATACGCTTAAAATGCTCCTTTTCTGCGTCTTCTGCTGCCCCTCGTTGCGCGCCCCCTTAAAGCCCGGGGCAGAACTAAAAGTTCCAAGTCAGGCTTTATTCAGACGGAGAAACTCATGGCATGTGTTGGTCTCCAGCTTTGGAGACCTGAGCTCAACCCTTCCCACGTGACACCAGGTATGGACTCTTCAGTTGCACATGGCCTCTGTTTCTTCATCTGTTTGTTGTGGGTACCGAGTCAAGGTTACCTTGTACTTCCCTTAGTAAACTGTCCGCCCGCCTCGGGCCTGTGGTGGCCCGTGGTGTGCTGGCGCTGGCCCACCGGACCAGACTTAAAAATTCAGAATTTGGCTAGCCAGTCCTTAAATACTGCCGTTATTAAAATTTAAGTTATTTCGCCTTACAATTAAATAAATTATTTTTAAAACGAAGGTGTTCGATACTGAAAACTGTAACTTCCTAATTATTTTACTATGTGCTCTTGGGGTTTACCTCTAGCCTATTTGTGTGGTGGGAATAGTAGGCACAAACCTTCCCAACATCCACTTTCAGTCACACCACCTGGGCGTATTCACTCACTGCAAATGAGCGCCTCTTCGTTCCCTTTTATTGAATATTTACCAAATACCACAGTCCAAGTAAGTCCTGAAGTCTTAAGACTTTAGAAGTTACTAGCTAGTTATTAAAATTACGTAACCCCCAGCACATACTCCTTATGTGATGTTTTCCCACCAACACACTTCTGTCACGACTCACATAGTGGAACTGGAGGGACCATTATCAGGAAAGATTTATTAGAGATAAATATACTTGGCTTTGAGCCTGGTGCTAAGTTGAGAGAGCCCCCATTCTACATTTTTTTGGAAGCAATTAGTATCTATGAAACTGGTTTCCCGTTATTTCAGCATCCTTTGTTGAAAAGCTCTCCTCATTCAGTTGTCTTTGCACTTGGATCGAAAATTGATTATCTGTATGTAGTAGGAACCCCTCCCTAAGGAGAAAGAAAAAAATTGAAGAGAGAAGAGAAGACTTCAAGGTCACCTAGATAGGAGTCCAGCTGCCTACATCCCCCATGTTCTTGTAAACTGAAACAACTTAATCAGACTACATGTTTATGTGTATTACCATATATGGGAGACAAAGAAATAGAAAATGCATAAAAAACCCTATGCCATATGATGTGGGCCGCTCAGTTCTTTTGGGTACGAACCCAACTGAGTGGTGCCGGCAAAATAAAGTTGCCTCCTGGAAAGAAAAGTCTCGGTGTCACAACTCTGAGCGAGAATCCTGCAACAATATACCCTTGGGTCTTTTGCTGGACTCTATTCTGTGCCATTGAGCTAGTTAACTAACTTACTTTGTCTTTCCTTCCTCCCTCCCTCTTTCCTTTCCCTTTCTTTCTTTCTTTCCTCCTTCCTTCCTTCCTCTCTTTTTTTCTTTCTCTCTTTCCTCCTTCCTTCCTTCCTCTCTCTTTCCTTTCTTTTTTCAGAGCAGAGAGAGGGAGAGAGAGATTCCCAAGTAGGTTCCATGTTGTCGGCACAGTGCCCAACATGGGGATCGATCCCAGGAACCCGTTGGGATCATGACCAGAACTGAAACCCAGGTGCCCCAAGCTAGTTATCTTTCTTGATGCTAATACCACACTGTCTTTATTCTTGTGGCTTCATAATTATAGTCTCAAAATTATTTTCAACTTTGTTCTTTTTTCAAAGTTGTTTTGGCTATTCTAGAGCTATTTTGCATTTCCATATGAATTTTAGAATTAGCTTGTCAATATCTACCAAAAAAAAACCCAAACAAACCTGCTGGGATTTTGAATTGACATCTCAGCAAATGAAGTCTTCTGATGAATAAGTTGTATTTCATCAGCGGGTGTTCTTATGAACAAGTTATATCTTCCCATTTATTTAAATCATTAAAACATTATTTAAGTCATTTCTCTCAGCAATGTTTTGTAATGTGAGTTTTGTACGTCTTTTGCCGTGTAGGCTTGCTTTGTTTTTTTGTGATTCTCTTTATGGGGCTTTGCAATTGTGTTTTTACAGATTGAAGATTTGTGGCAACCCTACATTGAGCAAGCCTATTGGTGCCATTTTTCAAATAGCATTTGTTCACTTCATGTCTCTGTTGCATTTGGTATTTCTGCAATATTTCAAGCTTTTTCATTATTATATTTGTTATGGTGATCTGTTGATCACCTGCAGGACTATGAGCTCTATCAGTTAACCATTTGTTTACCCCTTTCCTTTGTTCTTGGGGAGCCAGGAGTGCCCCAGGAGTATCGCACATCTCCCACCCGGGGTGGGGGGTGTTTGCGGCCTGTCAGCTTGCCTTCTGCTCCCTCATCACTGTGATCCGTGATTATGACTCCCTGAACGCCCAGGTGATGGTTAGCATTGTTTAGCAATACAGTATTTTTAAGTTATGTACATCTCTCTTTTTAGACATAATGCTATTGTATGTTTAATAGACTATAGGGTACTGTAAACATAACTTATGTACACTGGGAAACCAAAAGATTCATTTGACTTGCTTTATTGTGGTATTTGCTTTATTGTGGTGGTTTGGAACTGTACAATATCCTGAGGTATGCCTGTAGTTATCTTGAAGTATTTCTCATGGACGATCACAGTATATACGTCAGTCCTTGATTGTTCACTGCTAGTTACGGAACAAAGCTGGATCTCTGGCGGAAAAACCAAGTGGCTCTTGGAGATCTTGGTGGATCGGAGTTTTATTTTACACTGGCAGGCTCAGAGGAGATCCTTCTCCAGAGGGCTGAGACCTGAGCACAAGCATGAGGGACAATTTATCATCTGTTACTTCCACATTCTGCATTAGTAGGAATTTGGCGCACACGCCAGCAGGACAGGAAGAAGAACCCGGGAGAGGAGTCTCTAAACTAGGGACTAGAGCTTCTGTGAGTCCCGTCGGCCATCTTAGGGTACATATCTTTATTTTCCCAACATTCCCCCCTCTGATGCTCCTTTTAAAAATCTTTTTCAGTAGGCATCACCCTTTAGCACTAGGGGTTGGTACCCTCGAGGGCTAAGGTGTGTGTTGCAGTTTGGCGAGCAACGGTGTTTTCAGTGAAGTGTACCAGGGTGTTTAGGGTACAGGGGCCGACGGTCACAAGTAAAATTCTGGAAAGGAGGGGCCCTGCCGGGGCAGGGAGCCAGGATGACCAGTTTGTGGGGCAGCCTCTATTCGTCCAGTAGTAAGGAGCAAGATCAGGGTCATGACACTGGTAAGGAGCAAGGTTGGCAGAGTTGCATCTGAGCACCCGGACTTGGTCCACACGCTGATTCCTCAGGCTTCTGCCATGCGCAGGCCAACAGGCTTCCCGGGTGTGGCTGGAGCAGGGCTGAAGATCTCAGGGGCCAGCGTCTTTTTGAGGGTCATTTTAAGCGGGTTGACCAGACTGAGTCACTTTGCCAGGCCGAGGGCATCTCGGAGTTGGCCGCCTTAATTCTGGAGTGATGGACCCATGGGGTCTTATTTTCATCCCCACAGAATAATAAGCACAGAAGATTGTCTACACATGAAATACTGTGACAGTTTTTCTGAAGTTTATCTAAAGTTGTCTAGTTTAGGCAAACAACAAACATTTAAAGACAGAACTAGAATTTAACATTCATAACAGTGCGTTGTTGAAACATAGTTTTTCACTCTAAAAACTCCCATTTCCAGAGATAGCCAAATCGAGACCAATGTGTTTGTAGAACAAGTCCAGTTTTAACAAACCTGCCCTAAGTACTTAATACGCTCATCAAGAATAGCAATAGATCATGAGGATCTTTTAAAGTTTGCTTTGCTGGAACTTTTTGTAATGAAATTCCAGATTGAACTTTTCATAGCCTCCCTGGGCCAGAAGCCAGGCCAAATACTTGCCATCACAAAGGCCTGCAGTACCTGTAGAATTAGGCAAATTCCTCTTCACAAGGTCCCTGAGATATCCTGAGGTCCTGCACCTGCCAGGAAGTGACCTTGTTTACTCACCTGGGGAGGCTGCTGGGAACTCTGTAAGCAAGGTATCCGGCCAACATTTCCAAGGGCTTTATGGCTCCATGTTTCATAAAGTCAACCTTAGTTCCTTAAAGCTGTCTGGTCATATCTGAGTCTATACATGTCTCTCAAATATGACATTCCAGTCAAAGCCTTGGTAAAATCGAGGACTTAGTAAGCAACTGAGAGGTGTTTACACACAGACCTCTGGATCACCTGCTGGGCCAACTCCTATCTGCCTCACAAGACTTAACTCAGACTTCGCCTGCTAAGGGAGTTAGTGACTTACACATGGACAGTTTCCTATTTGTAGTGATATTTGGGATTCTCCACCTTGTGTACTCTAGCTTGTTTCTTGAGGTAGCCCTCTCAGGCAGGGATGGGCGTGGCGTGATCCAATGCCTCAGGCGGGTGCTCTGCTTTGGCGGTTGTGGGGAGGAGAGTGACGGTGCTCCAGTCCCTTCTTGAACCAAGAGCTGCACCTCGCTCTTTTGAGGGTGTAAACTCCCCGTACCGGGGGCGCAGCCGAAGTTGGTTGCACTCTTCAACCCAGGCCAGTTCCAATCTCCAAATCCCAGTCCGCGCGCCCCGCTGAAATTGCCTTAGACACAGCGTCCCAGGCAACCCCCTCGGGCGATTCCAGGCTCCCTGCCGAGCTCTGGGGGCGGAGTCAGAATCGCTGCTTCCTTCTCTGGGTCAGGCTGGCGCGCATGGGCGGGGGCTTGCCCGCAGGGTGTTCTGAGCCCGAGCCCGCTGGAGTGAGGAAAACCGGGTCCCTCTATGGCTCGTCACCCGAAACACGAACTCACAGGCTAATTTCCCAGTTTTTAGTTCCTTGCCTTCCCTCTCGAGTTCCAGCCAGCCAGGGGCGCGGATGCCCGGTGTCTGCGCGGCTCTTTCAGGGGCCCCAGCCGCCCGGGAGCTACAATGGCGGCAGGCACGCCACCACTCTGAAGTCTAGCCTCCAGGAGCAGCACAAAGAAGCAGTTTTACACATAGACAGTTTCACTGGTAACCTACTACATCCGTCCTTTTCAAGACTCTTAAGGCATTTGGACTAGTGTCTAATCCTAAATGGTTTCATACCGTAGTAAAGGAAGTATGGCCTACAGCGATCCCACAAATATGGAAGTAGATTTGTTTCTTTAGTCACATGTTGGTGCCTTAGAATCATTCTGCGTTGAGTGTTTATAAGTATTTACAAATGGTGCTTTTAATTAGTCATGGCATATCAAGGCAAAAATAAGCTTTCTTAAAATACAACTCTGTAAAGAATGCTGTGTATCTAGAGTAGTGGACCCCATTCACTACCAGAGTCTTCATCTAAAAGCATGGGCGGGGGGCGCCTGGGTGGCTTAGTCGGTTAAGCGTCCGACTTTCGCTTAGGTCATGATCTCGCGGTTCGTGGGTTCGGGCCCCGCGTCGGGCTCTGTGCTGACTGCCAGCTCGGAGCCTGGAGCCTGTTTCAGTCTGTGACTCCCTCTCTCTCTGACCCTCCCCTGCTCACGCTGTCTCTCTCTCTCTCCTAGAAATAAATAAAAACATTTAAAAAAAAAATAAAAGCATGGGCGGATCCATCAGTCCAGGTGTCTTTACCATAACAAATCTTATGGGGAGCCTTTAATTCTGAAATCGACAAAAGCAATGTTGAAAAAGACTGACCAAGCACTCTGTGATGAGAACGACATAGCAGAACCTTCTTGGGAATGTATCCTAACATCTAAGAAATCCTCCCTTTGATGATAGCACCAGGACATATAATTTTCTCCAGGTGTTTCATCTGTATAATAGGGGTAATAATGGTTATCCCACACAATTATCCTAATGACTAAGTGAAGAGAGCTTTGAATTAGAGATAAAAAGTTGGAAGTGTCAGCATACACATAGTGTTCAAATCCATGGGAATTGATGAGAAAATCTAGAGAGGAGGGTTGATAGAGGAAAAGAGCCCCCAGGCTCTTTCCAAATGTTTCCTGTTTATTTGTTCACTCAGCAGCTATTTTCTGAGTGCCATGATCTGCCAGGTACTGTGCCAGGCACTGGAGATGCAGGGATGAGCTCAGAGACCCAGAGAAAGCAGAGTCCCTTGAGGGAGGCAGCAGACACACAAATATATAGTTAGTTACAAACTGTACTAAACGCATGACAGGAAAAGTCCCAGCTACTGTGGGAGTACGTCATGAGGACCTAATTCAGATTAAATAAAATACTGGATGTACAGCCCCTAGCATTGCCTCTGACACACTTGTTCGAGGAAGGTGTCACTGAGGAGCCTGAAATTAAGTCCTCCATTAGAAACAACCTCAGGCTGCACGTAGTCCCAGTTCCAGGAAAAGCCTCAGCTGAAGCCACCTTTGGACTGCCCTTGGATCTGCCAATCAAAAGAAATGTGGAACATTCCTGTAGTCTTGGAGAGGAGTCAGGGTGGGGAGCTGCTGGTAGTTACTTTGTACAAACTTGCCAATCAATCACTGGTTGCAGGAGCCTTATGTAGATTCTCTGAGCCCACCTCATAATTGGTCATTTTAAAAGACTCTCAAAGGTCATGATTGGGTCCCGCCAAATGTAACGGATGCCTTGCAGATACTGAATGGTCAAAACTGTTACTATGCTGTTACTATGGGTACTGCACAGTTATGATTGCTGCTTATGTAATGATGCAAAACGTACAACGTGTGCACGTCAACACCCCCGCCCTTCCACCATAAAAACCCTGCGTGCCACTGTTCGGGGCTCCACCTTGCTGCTGCTGCGCGGGAGACAGGTGAGCCCCTGCTCGAGCTTGTAATAAAGACCCTTTTGTTCTTGTATCCGTGCCGGCTCCTTGGAGGTCTCTGGGGACTCGCGGTTCGGGCATAACATCACTAAGAAAGTGACAATTATGCTGACACCAGAGGATTAGTTGGAGTTAGCAAGGTGAAGAGTTGGGGATAAGACCACTGCCAGCAGAGGAAGGATATACAAGAGGGCCCGAGGCAGGAAAGAATCTGGGGTAGTCCCTGAAAGAGGACCCAATGTGACCAGAACATATGACAGTTAGAAAATGACAAGGCAAAAAACAAAACAAAAACAAAAACACCCAAACACCAAAAAAAAAAAAAAAAAAAAAAAAAAAAAAAAGAAANATAGACAATACAAAGGCAGAGGCCTGGCCACTCGGGCCAGAACCCTCCCCAGGGCCACTTGGTTCAAATAACTATGAAAACCACCCAACACCCTAGATACTACACCAGCATAGCCATCACTCACCTGAATTGCGTCTGCTTGAAGCAGTCCTCTTTCTAACTGCCCATCTTACCACCTGCCTCCCCACCAGCCTGCTCCCTTCACCATCAAGAATGTCACTTTGGTGCACTGTCTTGCAGAAACAGTTCGAGAATGTATCCTTCCTAGGCAGGGTATAATCAAAGTGCTGGAAGGGAAAAATCTGGAACCAAGAATACTCATCTAGCAAGGCTGTCGTTCAGAATAGGAGAGGTAAAGAGTTTCTCAGACAAACAAGAACCAAGGAATTCATGACCACTAAACCAGACCCACAAGAAATACGAAAGGAAGACCATAAGTGAGAGTATGAAAAATAGGAAGCACAAAAGCAGTAAAAATATATTTGTAAAAATGAGTCAAGGGAGTCACAAAATAAAAGGATGTAAACGGCACCATATACCTAAGGAGTAAAGGTAAAGGAAAGGAGTAAAGAATGGGTTTAAACTTAAGCAACCAACAACTTCATATAGAGTGCTATATGCAGAAGACACTATATAAAAACCTAATGGTAACCACAAATCAAAAACCAGTGATATTCAAAGAATAAGGAGAAAAGAATCCAAGTATATGACTAAAAAAAGACAGCAAACCATGAAAGAGAGAGAGCAAGAGAAAGAGAAAAACTGTAAAAACAACCACAAAGTAACCGAATGGAAATAAATATGTAGTATCAAAATTACTTTGAATATAAAAGGACTAAATGCTCCAATCAAAAGGCATGTGGTGCCAAAGTGGATAAAAAATTAAGACCCATCTATATGTTGCCAGAGGAGACTCGGTTCAGACCCAAAGACACCTGCAGCTAGAAAGTGAGAGCATGGAGGGGCACCTGGGTAGCTCAGTTGGTTAATTGTAAGGCTTCAGCTCAGGTCATGATCTCATGGTTCGTGGGTTAGAGCTCTGTGTCGGGCTTTGTGCTGACAGCTCGCTCAGAGCCTGGAGCCTGTTTCTGATTCTGTGTCTCCCTGTCTCTCAGTCCCTCCCCCGCTCACACTCTGTCTCTCCTTCAAAGATAAATAAAAATAAAAAATAAAAAATTAAACAAAAGTCCCAGACCAGATGGCTTCACGGGAGAATTCTAGCAAACCTTGAAAGAAGAGTTAAAAGGTGCCTGGGTGGCTCAGTCAGTTGAGTGTCTGACTGTTGATTTTGGTTCAGGTCATGATCTCACAGTCATGGATCAAGCCCAGAGTCAGGCTCCGCACTGTCAGCCCAGGGATTCTCTCTACTCTCTCTCTGCCCCACCCCTGGTTTGTGTGCACACACGTGTTTTCTCCCAAAATAAATTAGTAAGCATAAAAAAATAAAATAGAGTTAATATCTATTCCTATCAAAATATTCCAAAAAGTAGAAGAGGAAGGAAACATTCCAAATTCATTCTATGAGGCCAGCATTTCCCAATACCAAAACCAGAGAAAGACATCACTAAAAAAGAGAAGTACAGGCCAAATATCTCTGATGAAAATAGTTGCAAAAATCCTCAACAAAATACTAGCAAATCGAATCCAACAATACATTAAAAAAATCATTCACCACAATCAAGTAGGATTTATTTCCAGGATACAAGCATGGTACAATATCCATAAATCAATCAATGTGATACATCAACAAGAGAAAGGATAAAAACCATATGATCATTTAAATAGATGCAAAAAAAAAAAAGCACTTGACAAAGTACAACGTCCAATCATGATNGATATGTGAAATTTAAGAAACAAAATGAGCAAAGAAAAAAAAGACAACTCAAGAAACAAAACTCTTAACTATAGAGAACAAATTGATCATTATCAGAGGAGAGGTGGGGGGATGGGTGAAATTGGTGATGGGGATTAAGAGTACACTTATCCACCGTGATGAACACTGAGTAATGTATAGAATTGTTGAACCACTGGGGCACCTGGGTGGCGCAGTTGGTTGAGTGCCCTACTTGGGCTCAGATAGTGATCTTGTGGTTCATGAATTCTAGCCCCACGTTGGGCTCACTGATATCAGCGTGGAGCCTACTTTGGATCCTCTGTCCTCCTTTCCCTGCCCTTCCCATGCTTGTGTTCTCTCAACAATAAACATTAAAAAAAAAAAAAAGAATTGTNAGGATTTATTTCCAGGATACAAGCATGGTACAATATCCATAAATCAATCAATGTGATACATCAACAAGAGAAAGGATAAAAACCATATGATCATTTAAATAGATGCAAAAAAAAAAAAGCACTTGACAAAGTACAACGTCCAATCATGATAAGCCCTCAACACAGTAGGTCTAGATGGAATATACTTCAACATAATAAAGGCCTAAAATTAAAAAAAAATCCGCAGTGAACATGATACTCAATGGGGAAAAACTGAAAGCCTTTCTTCCCCCTAAAGTCAGGAACAACTCAAGGATGTCCACTGTTATTTAACATAGTACTGGAAGTCTTAGCCACAGCAATCAGGCAACACAAAGAAATAAAAGGCATCCGAATTGATAAGGAAGAAGTAAAACTTCCACTATTTGCAGATGACATGTATATAGAAAACCCTGAAGAGTCCACCAAAAAACTACTAGAACTGGTAAATGAATTCAGTAAAGTCACAGAATACAAAATCAATGTACGAAAATCTGTTGCATTTCTACACACTAATAATGAAGCAGAAGAAATAGAAATTAGGAAGACAGTCCCATTTACAATTGCACCAAAAATAATCAAATACCTAGGAATAAAGAGGTTAAAGACCAGTACTCTGAAAACTCTAAAACACTGAGGAAAGAGATTGAAGATGACACAAAGAAATGGAAACATTCCATGCTCATGGATTGGAAGAACATGTATCGTTAAAATGTCTATACTACCAAAGCAATCTATGGATTGAATGTAAAATACCAACAGCACTTTCACAGAACTAAAACAATCCGANAATATAATGCTGTATGTTAACAACCCTGGAATTAAAATTAAAACAAAAAATGAAAAAGAATGCATCCCTCATAGGGAAGAGTCTAGTGACAGCAAATCTGAGAGAAATTCAGCAAGAAACATTAAAAGCCAGCATCTTTTCTTTCTTCTTTTTAGATGGAGACAGAGAGAAAGCATGAGCAGGGGGGGAGGAGGAGGAGGAGGAAGAAGAAGAGAGAGAGAGAGAGGGAGAGAGGGAGGGAGAGAGAGAGAGACAATCCCAAGCAAGCCCTGTGCTGTTACTATAGAGCCCGATGCAGGGCTCGAACCCATGAACCTGATCATGACCTGAGCTGAAATCACGATTCAGATGCTTAACCAACTGAGCTATGCAGGTGCCCCCAAAGCAGCATTTTATTGCCACTCAGGTAAAGTACAAATGCAAGGTTCAGAATTTAACTTAAAATTCAGAAGTGAAATGGTCTATCAAAGGGATGCATATTAACACCATTTTTTGAGCTGAAAAATGGCACTTCTCAGGGAAAATCTGATCGATTTGGCTGGCTGGTTCTCCAGTGAGGACTGATTTTGCCAATTAGTTCATATGGCAACTATTTCCAAAACAAATGAGCTAAATCTGCAGCCCTCAAGATTTTGATGAAAATACATCTAAAGTATATATTCATTATACAATACACAAAAATTTATAAATAAACCCTGCAACTATTTAAATTTATGAGGAAAAATTTATTTTTATATTTTTATGTTTATTTGTTTTTGAGAGAGAGAGAGTGCACAGGGGAGGGGCAGAGAGAGAGGGAGACACATAATCCAAAGCAGACTCTGAGCTGTCAGCACAGAGCCCAGTGCGGGGCTTGAACTCACAAACTGTGAGATCATGACCTGAGCCGAAGTCGGATGCTTAACTGACTGAGCCACCCAGGCGCCTCATGAGGAAAAATTTAAATACCAACTTTAAGACATATGAGAACTTTAAGACATATGATAATAGTTCTCCTTTTTTCCCCCGTTACATTTCCTTTACTTATTTTGAGACAGAGAGAGAGAGAGCGCACATGAGTCAGAAGAGGCAGAGAGAGAGGGAGAGAAAGAATCCAAGCAGGCTCTGTGCTGTCAGCATACAGCCTGACATGGGGCTCAATCTCATGAACCGTGAGATCATGACCTGAGCCGAAATCAAGAGTCAGATGCTNCATTTGAAACAGCCTGGATGGAGCCAGAGAGTATGATGCTAAGCAAAATAAGTCAATCAAGAAAGACAAGTAACCACATGATTTCACTCATATGTGAAATTTATTTATTTATTAACTTACATTTTATTTATTATTGACAGAGTGAGACAGAGCACGAACAGGGGAGGGTCAGAGAGAGGGGGAGACACAGAATCTGAAGCAGGCTCCAGGCTCTGAGCTAGCTGTCAGCANTGCTCCAAGAACACACAATTTTTCAAAATTATTTTAAGGTCATCCTAGCATGAAACCAAAAACATGAAGACAACTGGATTACAAGGTAAACTCAAGAGTATGTGCTAACTGGATGGGGAGAGGAGTCTGGAACAAGGAGAGGTCAAGAGGGATTCCTAAATTTCTAACCAGGAAATGTAAGTTTGAGATCCAGTCAAAATTCAGTTGTGTTCATGGTTCATTAAGGTATCTCTTAAATGATTTTAGTTATACTTTATCACATTTTGGCAGAGAGGGGATATTATGGTAACATGGGGAAATGTGAAGATTTGTGAAGAAATTTCAAGAAAATCCAAAGTCCACTGTAGCAGAGCCCTTGGGCGTTTCAGTCAGTTAAGCATCTGACTCTTGACTTTTGCTCAGGTCATAATCTCACAGTTCATGAGATCGAGCCCCAAGTCAGTTTGTACGCTGACAGCACAGAGCCTGCTTGGGATTCTCTTCCTCTCTCGCTGCCTCTTCCCCTCCCCCCTCCCCTCATTCACACACATGCAAGGTCTCTCTCTCTCTCTCTCAAAATAAATAAACATTTAAGAAACGTAAAAAATAAAGTTCAGTATAGCTTACATGTTCATGTTCACTCTAGCTTTTGTTTTATAAAAAGGCCTAATTTCACAACTTTAAAAAATGTAATGAAAAAGTTTAGTGGGGGGAGGTTGTCAGGAAACTAGGCACCCAGTTCAAAGTTATAAATTAAAGAATCTGCTTGAGGCCAAGATGCAGTAACAAAACTCTCTCACCTTAAAGAACACTCTCCTTCCACCTGAAAAGAAGAACAACACATGTACAAAAAATATATGAAACAACAATTTTTAAGACACTGGACGTCAGGCAATAAAGGACAGCGATTCCTGAGAGACTGAGATCGTAGGAGGGTGCCCTGCAATGAACTTAAGAGGGATTCCAGGCTGCAGCACCGGGGAGGGGAACACAGGCTAGAGTACGGGAGCCCACGGTGGCCATGTCCGTGGGGGAGAGTACCAGGGAGGAGAGACCGGCACAAGAGGAAAAATCTTGGAGATCAGGGGAGGGTATTCAGAGTACTGACATGCCTGTGTGTGAGGAACAGCCACAAGCACGCTGGGGAAAAGAACAGTGGAGAGACTCGGGAAACATTGCCCAACACTCACATGGGGCCAGAAGACAGCGTGTTCCCAACAGCTAAACTGAAAATCCTCATGGTTCATTGGACATAGGATAGTCTTTCTTCAGTTGTTGGAAATAATTAGCCCCAGACCAATGGTTCTCAACCTGGAGTCATTTTGCTCCCCTCCTCCAGGAAACACTTGGTAATGTCTAGCCACATACTTAAAGAAAAAGATTTTTTAATTTTTTTTTTTTTGAGAGAGCACACAAGAGCAGGGAGAGGGGGAGGGAGGGAGGGAGAGAGAGAGAGAGAGAGAGAGAGAGAATCTTAAGTAGACTCCACTCCCAGTGCACAGCCTGATGTGGGGCTCAATCCCACAACCCTGGGATCATGACCTGAGATAAATTTTTGACTATCAGGACTAATAGTGTGGTGCTCCCAGCATCTAGTAGGGAGGCCAGGCATAGTAGTAAGCATCCTGCAATGCACAGGATGCTCAAATTGTCAGGATGACAAAAAAGCGCCATGTGGTCCAGGAGTCAGTAGTGCTGAGGTTGAGGAACCTTGCCCTATAATACATGCTACTCTAGACTTCCCTAAGGAATCTTAAAAGCAAGACTCCAAAAGATCAAAGGATTACACTGTTTCCAAATAAATTAACTGTATCCCAGAACAAAGCTCAAGAAAGTTTACAGGAATACAAAACTATCAGGTACCCAACAGGGTAAAAGTCACAATGTTGGACATTCAGTTCTTCCTCCTCTAATCAAAGATTACCAGACATACACACGCAGGAAAATCTAACCCATATTGAGGAGAAAAATCAACCAACCAATCAAAAGGACTGACATAGATACCCAACCCAGGACTGACCTAGATATCAGAAGTGACATAAAATGACATTAAATATATATATATGTATTCTGTAAATTCACAAGATTAAGTAGACATAGGCAGATATTAAAAAGACTGAAATCAAACTTCTAGAGATAAACGTTACAATGTCTTAGATGAAAAATACACTGATGGGATTTAACAGCAGATTAAATATTTCAGAAGGAAAAAGATTAGTGAGCTTGAAGGCACAGCAATAAAAACTGTGCAATCCAAAACAAAACAAAGAAAAGGGATTTTTAAAAATGAGATTGGGAAAGAGAAAGAGCATCAATGAGTTGTGAGACAACGTTAAGTGGCCTGATATACAAATATTTGGAGCCCCTAAAAGAAGGGAAGAGGGGAGATAACTGAAATATACTTGAAGAAATAACAGCTTACGATTCCCCAAACGTGATGAAAATTATAAATCCACNACTTGAAGGCACAGCAATAAAAACTATCCAAAACAAAACAAAGAAAAGGGATTTTTAAAAATGAGATTGGGAAAGAGAAAGAGCATCAATGAGTTGTGAGACAACGTTAAGTGGCCTGATATACAAATATTTGGAGCCCCTAAAAGAAGGGAAGAGGGGAGATAACTGAAATATACTTGAAGAAATAACAGCTTACGATTCCCCAAACGTGATGAAAATTATAAATCCACAGATCCAAGAATCTCAATGAACCCCAAACACAAGAAATATGTAAAAAACTACATCATGGCAAATCATAACCAATTTGCTAAAAAACAAAAAACAAAACCAAAACAGCAACAACAAACAGTGATAAAGAGACAATTTTAAAAGCATCCAAGAATAAAAAGACACCTCATGTAGGAATGCCTGGGTTGCTCTTCGAATAAGTAACTGGGTAATGATCTCGAGGTTCATGAGTTCGAGCCCCGTGTTGGGCTCTTTGCTGGCAGCTCAGAGCCTGGAGCCTGCTTCAGCTTCTCTTTCTCTCTCTCTCTCTCTCTCTCTCTGCCCCTCCCCTGCACGCACTCTCTCTCTCTCTCTCTCTCAAAAATAAACATTAAAAAAAAAGACACCTCATGTATAAAGATAAGGGTGATGTAAGATTTCTCTTCAGAAAGAGTGCAAGTGAGAATACAGGGGCACAATATCTCTAAAATACTGAAAGATTAACTGTCAACACAGAACCCAATACTTAGCAAAAATCTTTCCAAAACAACAGCAAAATAAAGACATAATCAGGCAAATGAAAGCTGGAAGAAGTCACAACCACACTATACACCACAAGAACCCACACTACATGCATAGACCCACACTATAAGAAATATAAAGGAAGTCAGGCAGAAGAAAATGAGGCCAGATGGAAACCTAGATCTCCACGAAGGAGCAAAGAGCACCAGAAACAGTAACTTTGTGAATAGATTTTTTTCTTATTATTGAAAACTTTTTAAAAGAAAATAATAACAATGTACTGTCGGGTTTTTAACATTTGCAAAAGTAAAATTCATGATCAAAAGAGTGTCCATAAAGGCCAAGAGGGAAGAAATGGAAGTACTTACTGCAAGGTTCTTATGGTGTCGGCAGTGGTATAATGCCACTTGAAGGCAGATAGTGAGAAGTTAAACTCTGAAGTATAAACTCCAAAGTACAAACTCTGAAGAAGAAATAGATAAACAGAACAGCCCTGTATCTATTAAAGAAATTCAATGTGTGGCTAAAAGATTTGCCACGAAGTAAACTCCATGTCCAGATGGCTTCTCTAGTAAATTCTATCAAATATTTAAGAAAAAAAGAATGCCAATTCTACACAAACTCTTCCAGAAAACTGGAGAGAAAGGAAAACTTTCCAACTCATCCTGTGAGGCTGGTTTTACCCTTAATCTAACAACCAGGTAAAGCTATTACAAGAAAAGCTCAGACCAATGTGCCTTATGTGGTTTTATCGTAGGATACCACGATTAGTTTCACATTCAGAACTCAGTCAGTGTTTTAAGTATGTGTGGTGATGGAGCCTGACTAGACTTAAAATGGTGATCACTTTACAACATATCCCAATATCAAATCATGTTGTGCCTCTGAAACAAATATAATGTTATATGTGAATTACATCTTAAAATTAAAAAAAGAGGAACACCTGGGTGGCTCAGCCAGATAAGTGTCCGACTTCGGCTCAGGTCGTGATCCCACGAGCCCTGCGTCAGGCTTCGTCGGGCTCTGTGCTGACAGCTCAGAGCCTGGAGCCTGTTTCAGATTCTATATCTCCCTCTCTCTGACCCTCCCCTGCTCATGCTCTCTCTCTCTCAGAAATAAATTTTTAAAAAAACATTAAAAATGAAAAAAAAACTAAAAGAAAAGAAAAAGGGGCATCTGGCTCATTTGGTGGAATGTGCTGCTTTTGATCTCGGGGTTGTAAGTTCAAGCCCCACAGTTGGGTGTAGAGATTACTTAAAAATAAAATCTTTAAAAAAAATGAAAAAGAATCACACATCTCATCCTTTCTTCCTTTCCCTCCATTATGAGAAGGAAGTGTGATTTCAAAATCACCTAGAAAGCCAAGCTGTGAGCCAAGGCTCTGCCACAAATGACAGAATTGTTTGGAGGTAATGCTTTAAATGCAGGCCTCTTGGCATGTGAAAGAACCATGAGGGCCGCCTTAGGTGACAGGTAACAGAAGCCAGCCAGGAACCAGACGCAGGTCCTTTTGGCGTCATTAGCCACTACAAACAGGGCAGTAGTCATGCACAGGATGGATGTGGGGAAAAGGCAAAGTGTCGATTTTCATTTTTTTTTAAGTTTTTTTTTTTTACTGTTTTATTTATTTCTAGGAGAGAGAGAGAGAGAGACAGCGTGAGCAGGGGAGGGTCAGAGAGAGAGGGGGGGACAGACTCTGAAAGAGGCTCCAGGCTCTGAGCTGGCAGTCAGCACAGAGCCTGATGCGGGGCTTGAACCCATGAACTGCGAGATCATGACCTAAGTGAAAGTCAGACGCTTAACCGACTAAGCCACCCAGGCGCCCTGCAAAGTGTCGATTTTCAAATGTCATCCATGCATTTAATGCTTATTACTTGCTGTTTGTGAGATGCTTTTCTGAGAGGAGTTTGGGCACTGGAAAATGCCCAAAGAGTAAATGTCACATGAAATTAATTGCCTGCAATACTCATGAATTAAGTCTTACATGTATTTAGTACACAATAATAGCTAATATGTATTAGGCATTTGCTTATTTCCAGGATTGTTTATGTATTATCTCATTTAATCCTTCCCACAATTCTAATTGCAGGAAGTTGGTACTGTTGACAAATCAGGAAATTGAGGCACAGAGAAGTTAAATAATAACTTGCCCAAGGCCACACATATTGTGTCAAAACAGGATTTGGATCTAGACGTTTGATTCTGGAATCCACCCGTACTTTTAATCATGACACATACTATCTTTCATGTGACATGTGCATATACATATTCATATGTCATAGACATGCCTATACTGCATTTCAGGTTCCACATATACACGTTTTTTTATTTTATCTGTTCTTCTCTATTTGAAACCACATACACTTATACAGATTTTGTTTATCAGCAACTGAGTCCTAATTTGATCTGAATTATTTATACATGATTTCCCTTCTAAGTACAAGTCTCTGTACTTGCACAGAGATGTAAAGTTACAGATCTGAACTTTATTTTGGCAAATACAGAGACCCTGGCACTGGCCTCTTCTTAACTCTCTTGCACACATTTAGTCTTGAATTGCTGCTGCATTTCCTCTACAAATGATGCATTTAGGGCTCTTTGTAATCTCTGATGTGAAGAATAGATTCACATGCTGAGCTCATTAAAAACATGGTCAGGGGACAAAGAAAAAATTCAATGTAATTCATTATATCAAACAAATTTTAAAATAAAACTACATGATCATCTCAATAGATGTAGCAAAAGCGTTTGGTTATCATCCAACACAAAGTAGGCATAGGAGGGACTTTTCCACCTGTGAAAGAGCATCTACAAACATCTTAGAGCTACGATCATAGTTAATGGTGAAAGACTGAATACTTTCCTCCAAGATTAGCCCATAAGACAAGGATGTCCGCTCCATCACTACTACTCAACATTGTACTAGAGATTCTAGCCAGTGCAATAAGGCTGGCTAAATAAACACATACGTGTACATACATACATACATACATACAAGCTGTCCAGATAGTAAAGAAAGAAGTAAAACTATTCACAGATAACATGATCATCTACATAGATAATGTAAGGAATCTATTAAGAAATTACAAGAACTAGGGCACCTGGGTGGCTCAGTCAGTTAAGCAACCAACTTCGACTCAGATCATGATCTCATGGTTCCATGAGTTTGAGCCGCAAGTTGGGCTCTGTGCTGACAGCTCAGAGCCTGGAGCCTGCTTCAGATTCTGTGTCTCCCTCTGCCTCCGCACCTCCCCCACTCATGCTGTCTCTCTCTTGCTCTATTATAAACATTAAAAAAAAGAAAAAGAAAAAAGATAACGAAAGCCAAATTACATAGAGCTTTGTAAATCATTGTAAAGACTTTGGCTCCTTTACCATCACTAGAGGCTTTTGTGTGGATCATTGGCATGATGGGACTCGTGTGAGCTAACCCAACAGTATTACCTTGGTCACTAGGTAGGTAGTCGACAGAAGCTGGGGCCTTTCTTCCCTCTGTCCCCAAACCAATTTCTTCCCTAGCCCATTTTGGAAAGCAGTTTCCACCATTCATAGCAAAAAAATCTAGACGGCATCCTGATTCCTCCTTCTTTCCCATGCCTCACATCCAACCAGTTACTACTAGTCAAGGAGACCAGTTAGAAAGTTAATGTGGTAACGAGAAAGGTAATCTGGACGAGAGAGGATGTTCGCTTGGACCAGGGTGTGAGTGATGGAGGTTGTGACTCTAGATATATTTTGAAGGTAAAGGCAGCAGAATTCATTGATGCACTGCAAGCGGAGCATGAGAGAAAAGAAAGCATCAGGATGATACCAAGGGTTCGGGCCTGGGCAACTGGAAGTAGAGAACTGCCAGCAGCTGAGACAAGGCAAACAGTAGACTTAGAGCAGGTTTTAAGGGGGGAAGATCAGGAATTCAGTTTTGGATGCATTAGGTCTGAGACAAAGAGATCCATAGAATAGTGTCAAGACGCTGGGTTTGGAATTCTCTCTTGTCCATCAAGAGAGCAGATGCAGAATTGAATATGAGAGAAGCTAATGTCCAGGAGGAGACAAGCGCCCCAAACAGGGGTTTTGTCTCTGTATTTTTTGAACCCTCAAGGTTTTACATACTTAGTAAATATGCAGAAGAAAACTACAAGAGAGTGACCATTAATATGTGTAGGAAGCAAAGGATTTGGAGGGACAAGTGGTGTTAGAAGTTGGGATTAAAGTGTGCAATGATCTATTGGCACCAGACGCCAGATGGACAGTGTTTCTCTGTGGGGGATACAGCCAAGTAGCTCTTATCTCCAAGCATGCTGCCTCGAGGCTACAAGGCACCCATTTTTAGTAGCTAACCTTGGGTGCTTTTTGCCCTGTAGTGGCTTTGTGCCTCTAACTGTTCTGGGGTGGGGGTAGGGAGGCTTTTGACCTCTATGCTTTGTCTTACTTAATGACTGATCTTGGACACTTTTGCCCTGTGGCTTTGGCTTTCTGCCCTAAGCTTTGTTAACCCATTGGTGCAAGCATACAGGATTCTTAAATTTATTTCCCACCAAATAGAAAAAAGCATGCAGACACAGACCCCCACATATATGGACACCTGACACCAAGGTGTCATTGCAATAGAGCAGGTTAGATATGTTCTTTTTACCAAATGGTGCTGGATCCATTGGGTAGCTGATGGGAAAAAATGATCCTTGACCCTTTTTCGTACCACGCACAAAAATCAATTCCAGATGGATTATAGGTATACACAGGAAAGGGAGAGCAATAAAACTTCCAAAAGGGAACATAGAAGAAGACCTTTATGACTTTAGAGCAGGAACAATATTTCTTAACAAGACACAAGAGTCTCTAACCATAAACAAAATATATTGATAGGTTGGACTTCATTATAGTTAAGAACTTTTATCTATCAAAAGATACCAATGAAAGTAAAAAGGCAGGCCTCAGAGAAGGAGAAGATACTTGCAGAAATGCATCTGACAGAGGGCTTTGTGTATATGAAGACCTACCTACGTATCAATGAGAAAAAGCCCAACAACACACCCACATCCCCCTCCCCACACAACTGGATCAAACACATCAGAAAAGAGGATATCCAAATGGTCAATAAGCAAATTAAGGGTACTCAGCTTTATTTGTGACTAGGGAAATGCAGATTAGTCAATATATTCCTGTCAGAATGGCTACTAAAAAAACCCTGACAACCCCAAGTTTTGTATTTGTACCAAGTTTTGGAGGAGCACCTGGAATTTGTGTCCTCTGCTAGTAAGAGTATAAAGTGATAAAAATCACTTTGGCGAACTGTTGGGCAGTATCTATCTACTGAGGCTGAACATATGCACTCTGTGACCCAGCACTTCCCGTCCTAGGCTTACACCCAACAGAAGTGAGTGTAAGGGACAAGGGAAAGAATGCCCACGGTGGCTTTGGTGAGAGTGCCCATGTGGAAGCACCTGCATATCCCTCAGCAGTAGAACAGGTAAGTTGCGGTAAACTCATCCCACTTCTTTAATGCCTTGATAAAGAATGGACTGTGCCTCACACAACAGTCTGCTCATTTTGAGTTAGAGACCAATCAGATTCAGGAAAAGCTCTTTACCTCCCCAAGTGTCTGAAAAGAATTTAGAGGAGGGCCTGCTGCAGGAGGAGAGCAGTCACCATAGATAATTACACTGCACCATGAACGAGGTATGGGAGACAGGAGGGACCTAGCCCGGCCTGTTTGATCCAAGTCCTCTGTGTCCCGCTGTTTCTGAGTGGCCGGCAAACATGTACTCTCTCTCTCTCTCTCTCTCTTTTTTAAAAATATTTTTATTTATTTCTAGGAGAGAGAGAGAGAGAGACAGCGTGAGCAGGGGAGGGTCAGAGAGAGAGGGAGACACAGGCTCTGAAACAGGCTCCAGGCTCTGTGCTGGCAGTCAGCACAGAGCCCGACGTGGGGCTCGAACCCACGAACCGCGAGATCATGACCTAAGCGAAAGTCGGACACTTAACCAACTAAGCCACCCAGGCGCCCCAAACATGTACTCTTTCATCTTCCTGGGAATTGCATCCCTTCCCTTTGAAGTTCAAGACCTACCTCCTGCTCCTTAGCTCAGGACCACATACACACCTCATTTTGCCTGACTGTTTTTAGGATTCCCTGTACCTATGAGATTAAACTTGATTTTGTCCTGTTAATCTGTCTCATATCAATTTGATTCTTAGTCCAGCCAGAAGGACCTTGAAGGGGACAGGAAGTTCTTGCTCCTGACACTGTGAGTGTACCTAAGGTGTTGGTTTTTGCTATCCACTTGCTAGTCTGGCTTTAGGTGAGGATTCAGAGATTGAAAAATTGCTGCTGTCACCCCTGCCCCCATCTTCCCAGAATCCCCTGTGCTGCAGATACATGCCCTTTGCTGTATAGATATTTTAGATAGACTTTCTATTTTAGAGCATTTTCAGTTTACAGAGAAGTTCACCAGGAAGTACAGAGAGTTCCCATGTACGCTTTCTCCCCCAAACACTTTCCCTAATCATTAATACCCTGCCTTTATTACAGTTGATGAACCAGTAGTAATGCCAGACCTAACGTCCATAAAAAGCTTGCTCTTTATGTTTATAGTTCTATGGCTTTTGATAAATATGTAATGTCATATCTTCTATTTCTGTAAGAGTTGAAATGTATTGCTTTCTGCTTAGAAACCGCTCACCTGTTTCTGGTACTGAGACGACATGGATGGATCCAGGGGTTCTCACTGAGGGCATTCTATATAACACAGTGAATAACACCCTCAGTGACATCCTGACTGTAAAGACAGGAGAAGGCCTCATATGGCTCTACCATGTATTGTCCCTCAACATAAGCTGATGGTACCATGGTCCAAGGAAGGGAATTCAAGGGGATGGAGAGACCCAGCAGGGGAGGCACACACAAATAAATTATAGGTATATAGCTTCCGGGCAGTCTGGCCTATTTCAGAGAAAAATGTACTGCAACTTATATATACTTCAGATAATCCTACATAAAAATTTTGATAGAAGAGCACCTGGGTGGCTCAGTTGGTTACGTGTCCAACTTCAGCTCAGGTCATGATCTCCTGGTNAATTTTTTTTAATTTATTGATAGATACTGAGAAGTGACACCAATATTATGGCTGTTTGCTTCTTATACATTCTCTGTCAGATGGATGCCTCTTTCTTTCTCTCTCTCTCTCCCTCTTTCTTTCTTTGGCTTGAGATATTATAAATCTGGGTTTTTAGGCTGCTATTTTGTATGAGGAGAGGCAGGCTTTACGCATGGTTAATAGTCCACTGACATCTTACCAGCTCGTGGAGAAAGGCATTAAGAAGAACACTAGATTTCTGTAGTTTATTACCCCTTTTTGTGCCTTTGCATGGAACTGTTTGCAGCTATATGTTCCGTAAACATATTGTGGTTTTAATACTTCCAATCAGACTGTAGTAACTCTGCCTTCCATTTATGTATTAATTCTTTTTCTTTCATGTCCTCTGAAAACACCGTGGCACACTGAGTACGCACAGAAGGAACATCATAGGATTCGTTGACAATTTTGCTGAGTGTGTTCTCCCCAGAACTGCACATTAACCTGAAATAGCCAAAATAACATGTTTTAGTTTCCTACTGCTTCTGACAAATCACCACAAACTTAGTGGCTTAAAATAGTGCAAAGATAGTTCTGGAGGTCAGAAACTCAAAATGGGTCTCATGGGGCTAAAATCTGAGGTGTCAGCAGAGTTGCAGGATTTAGGACAGAGTTGGCTTCCTTGCTTTTTTCAGCCTCTAGAGGGCGCCCTCGTCACTTGGGTCTAGGCCGCCTGCCTGCAAGGGGATCACTTCAGCCTCTGCTGCCGTGCTCATATCTCCTTGGTTTCTTCCGCCTCCCTCTGCACACCTAAGGGCCCTTGTGAGTGCATTCGGCCCACCCAGGCAGTCCAGGATCATCTCATTTAAAGTTCCTTAATTTAATCACATCTGGGAAAAGCCCTTTTGCCACATGAGGTAGCATTCGTAGATTCTGGGGACTACAATGTGGACATCTTGGGGGGCCTTCTGTTCCACCTGCAAGTGTTTTTAGACATTTATCTGTCCTTCCATTGATTTTTATTCTAAATCTTCTGAATTTGTGGTCAGTAGGTAAAATTTTTGGCCATTTATAAACATCTTTTGAGTAATTAGGAAGAGTTTATACATCTTTATTTCCTTGTATACTTGTGGCTAATTTTCCTCAATAAGCTGAAAAGCTTTGTCTACCTCAAGACCTAATAGTTTTTCCCTTTAACTGATGACTATTGTCTTATTAAACGCTTAGGAAGATTTCAAAGCTTAGTCTGCTGAGCCCGACACAGTGATAATTGTTATTTAACCTTTCTGGGTTCCAAATGGGTACAGAAGAGCCAACTGATTTATCAAAGGAGATGTGGGGACTGTTTCCTCTTCTGTGAAAAGAGGGATAAGGGGCTCCCTTCCTCTTGCTCGCGGTTCTTACAGTTCTTGCTCCACAGCTAACTATGCGTGGTGCCAATGAAGTTATGTCTAGTGGTTCTGACTAGCTCAGAACTTAGCACCAGGAGCGCCTGTCCAAGGTGTCACTTCAAATCTTAGGGAACAGAAAGGGGGACGGCTGTCGGGTTGTTGCTGCTTGGTGCCCTGCCAAGTAGCACTCCACAGCAGACACGGTCAGACACAGTCAGAGCTCGTGAGCAGTGTCTGTGAGCCCCCAGGGATTGAGGCTGGGGAAGGCAGCCTGGGCACCGACATCTGCTTGTGCAAAGTCTGGAGGCCAGTGCTCCTCCCAGCTTGTAGGGCTACAAGAATCAAGTACTGTGAGTTTTCAGGACCCTCCTGGGAAAGAAGGTCCGGGTCGCACTGAGGACAGTCCTCGTCACCATCCTTTAGGCACAGGGCTGCAGGAAGCAGGGGCGCCACCTGGGCGATTTCTCGCTCCGGATCAGAAACCGCAGGCACTGCCGTCAGCTTCAGCTCAGACGAATAGGGGAGAGAGGGAGGGGGAGAGAGAATATAAAGAGCATGACAATTATTTACATGCCCTTGGTTTCTGGATCACCAGAGATCTAGAGCTCTTCATATGCTCTTTCCATTTGGGGTGAGGTCATGACCAGGTACTGGACACTGAATGAGGCACTTTATACCCATCATATCGCATTTCATTCTCATGGCCACCCTGTAAGGTCTACCTTGATATGTCCATTTTAAAGGTGAGGGGACAGCTCCAGGGGGTCAATGCACTTTCCCAGGATGACAAAACTAATGAGTTACAGAGCAGACATTCAAACCTAATCTTTCTGACAAATATCAGGCATTTTAACTAAATCACAGCTAACTACACGGCCAGTCTTGTATAAATCTTGGTGAAATCTCTCATCTCATCAGTATGAGGAATGCCAGAGCATAATCTTGATGTCATTCCCAGAAATTCACACTGTTGGAACGGGTTTGCTCTGTCTGTGGACCCAGGTTTCTGAATACAGGGTAAATGCGGTCTGAGAAGTCGGCCCGCAAGTTGCCTTGAGGACCTGCAGGGGGCACCAGAGGCCCACTGACCCTGGTACTGCTTCGCCTTGAGCACGAGTCCTACAAAAGAAGCCAAGGGGCATTGCAACCAGGGGTAACAGCTGTTCGGGAGGTGGGGAGGCATGAATAAACCGAAGAGGACTTGTCCCACTCCTCCCTGCTATCTTCCTACCACATTGCTCTTCCTCTTCTTTAAAAATTGTTTTGTTTTCTGATGTCTTTTAACTTTCTTCCAGATCCTGTCCACCATAATTATATTGTGCTTCTTACCTTAGCTTCCTTATTCTTTGTAACTTTCCCTCTTCCCTACTCTTTTATCCCTCCCTTAAGATTATTTCTCTCAATTTTATTTATTTATTTAAAAAAATATTTTTTAATGTTTTATTTCTGAGAGAGAGACAGCATGAGCAGGGGAAGGTGAGAGAGAGAGGGAGACACAGAATCCAAAACAGGCTCCAGGCTCTGAGCTAGATGTCAGCACAGAGCCCAACGCGGGGCTCGAACCCACGATCTGTGAGATCATGACCTGAGCTGAAGTCAGACACTCAACTGACTGAGCCACCCAGGCGCCCCTATTACTCTCAATTTTAAAAACCTTAAATTTATGTTAAAATATACTCATTTAAAATTGCCTGTCTACATATAAAGATAACATAACAGCAGCATCAATATTATAAACTAGAAATTACTACCAAGAGAAGAGAGGGCCAGTAGGTGCTCAATGACTTTTTAGAGGGAGGGGACACTGCTTTATTAAAATGAAATGGAATTGAAAGTAATAACAATACTTATACCTTAGTTTGGGGGGAAAAAAAAGTTTCACAGAGACACTTTGAATTGAGATAAATTAAGATTGTGATTTACCGTTCTGGAGAAACCCTTTTGGTGATCTAACTTCAAATAACTGTTTCCTGCAGTCTAACAAAATTTGTGAGCTCAGGGGACCTCACACATGGACCTAAAAGGTAGTAAGCATTACGTTCTATTTAGATTCATGGATTCGGAGACTGTTAAAGCTGAATGAGACCTCCAAGAGCATCTAGTCCCCTCCCTTCTGGAGTTGACTGAGAATCTTCTGGAGACCAAGGATAATGTTGCATTCTTTACCCAGGTAAAGCTCAGCCCACACTCTGGTTAGTAGCAGGTGTTCTGTAAATATTTGTTATCTGAATGAGGACACTGTAGGCTCAGAAAGATTACTGATTCTTATAACTTCATACAGCAAGTCTGTTGTGGAGCCAGGGGTCTCCTGATCCTTGATTATGGTCTAGTAACATAATTAAAAAAAAAAAAAACCAATCTAATACCCAAACAGTCATATAAAGGAGAAATGAAAGGGAAGTAATTTATAATAAAACATGCCAATTCCAGCATGCAGTTGCTCAGGCATAGCTACCTTGGAAGACACAGGATGGAATAAGAATCTTGCAAGTACACATAGAAATCACGGTGATTGCAATAGTACAGTTACTGGCAGATACAGGTGTGTTATGTTGGTGACTCAGATTTGTTGTTAGTTACCTCATTTTACAAAATGTGAGCAATTCTTGGGAAGGTTCTAAGCAACCAAAGTTTAACTTTACTTGATTTACATGCCAGTTGCATTCCTATAAAATTCAGTAATGGTCAATGCTTTGCATTTATACATAAAATGGAATTGGGCTCTAGGTTCAGATAGTCATAGACAAAACTTTGACCCATGTGAAGGCTGGGAGGATACATAAAGTTGTGTAGGACCTGAGGCAGTTCACCACTGCACTGATCTATGGGTAGTGGAACATCTAGCCCTAACCCTGACCCTATGTAGCCATGGAGTGTTGGCCATGCCGATCAGGGCGGCAGCTGAAACACACACTTGTAAATTCCCCATTTTTTAGAGGTGACTCATGCTTGTTGAAAATCACTGGTCAAAAGGGTTAGCATTTTTGAGTTACCTCTGATGTTCATTGGGAGAGATAATAAAGTTGATGTGTGTTGAGTGCTAATTATGTGCCATCCACTGTTTGAAGCAGTCAATCTATTTTAACTGATTTAATCCTGACAACAACTTTACAGTGTAGGGTCTATTATTATCCCCCATTTGCAGATGGAGGAATTGAAGCTTATCAGGGTTAGACAACTCATCCATGAAAACACAGCAAGGAAGTAAAGAAATTGGAATTCAAACTGAGACAGTCTGGTGCCAGAGTTCGTGTGAGTAAATATTGGACCCACTGCCTTATGGTTGAACGTAGTCTTCAATCAGTTCCCTCAGAGTACATCGTGATTCTCCTAAACTTTATCAGTGTCCTAAACTAAGCCTGCTGCTGGGGAAATTGGTGATCATTTGACTCCCTTTCTTGCTGCCCTGTCCCATTTCTGACACACACACTCGCGCATGCGCGCGCGCGCACACACACACACACACACACACACATTCCTCTAGCTCATTGGAAGAAATGATGATATCATGGCTGCTGTAGATCTGTGAGCGATGGTATTGACGGCTGGTGAAAATGAGTCAGGGGCCCTTTGCTGGGAAGATCATGAGTGTGTGCGTGTGTGTGTGTGTGTGTGTGATATTTTCACCACTGATGTAGTAACTTGGTTACAGTTGCCTGGTAACTATACACTGTTGTAAGCAGTTTTTAAAAATTAAAATTGGCTCTAGTAAAAGCCCATACACATTTTCCCACCCCTTTTACAGTTTCTAGTTCTGACTATGATCACAGAGAAACAAAAATCCGGTAGTCCTCTGTGCTTTACCTTTCCCTCACTCTTCCCTTATGTTTGGCATCCACTCATAACCTTTCTTTTTGCCAGATTTTGCAAGTTTAGACATTTGAATCCATGGCATGTAATTGCTTCACAGTAGCTTTGAAATCACTTTCTTTCTTTCTGTCTTTCTGTTTATATCTTTATTTTTGAGAGAGAGAGAGAGAGAGAGGGAGGGAGGTTCAGAGAGAGAGGGAGATGAGGATCTGAAGCAGGCACTGCAATGAGAGCCCGACGCGGGGCTCAAACCCATGGACCGTGAGACCATGACCTGAGCCTAAGTCGGTCGCTCAACCGACTGAGCCATCCAGGAGCTCCAGAAATCGCTCCTTTTAGATATTTATTGGCAAAACTCTAACACTGCTGTCCTTCACTAAAAGAGAAGAATTAAATAAATTTTGTAAGTGAGTGGTCAGCATGCAGTGTGGCCACACTGAATTGTATGTATTAGAACCCACAGTCTGAGAGGCACACTCAGTAGAATCCTAGCGTATTAGGTCCCAGGCACCAGTGGAGTCCCACCCCTCAGCTGGAGTGCACGGCTGCCCCAGGACAAGTTCCCACCACATACTTGCTCTTCCACCTTGGAAAGATTGCTCAAAACTCTTCAATTAGATAAATAAGGCTTTTTACATAGTAGCCTCCCAATTAGCAAGCAAACCGACTTCCCCTCCATACCATGTCAGCAGGTAGGCTGAGCTCATGTGGAAATACAGTAAGCTCAATTGAATGGCAGATTTTTTAAAAAAGTTTATTTATTTACATAATCTCTACACCCAGTGTGGGGCTCGAACTCACTGCCCCGAGATCAGGAGCTACCTCTCTTATGACTGAGGCAGCCAGTCACCACAGGAATGGAAGATTCTTAAAGACAAGGCAGGAGTCCCAGGAACTGTGAGGAGCCTTTGGCATGGATTGGTTTCTTTGATCCTCATAACAACCCTAAGAGGTAGGAACTATTACTATCCCCTTTTCACGAGAAGTAAAGTAACTTGCCCAGTTCCATGGCTAGTCTACCCCAGAGCTGGGGGATGGTCCCACGCAGCCCTCCTGCGTGATCCGCGTTCCTCTGAGGATGAGACGGATTTCTGACAATCACATCTTGCCCACCTCTCCACGGCAGGCCTGACACGTCGGTCATACTTGCAACACTAGTTTATCGTGGCACAAAATTTTTGTACTGTTGGGAGCAAGAATTTAGTGCCCCCTTCAAGGTCCTTCTCTCTGGACTAAGAATCAAATTGACATGAGACAGATTAACAGGAAGAAACCAAACTTAATCTTCTAGGTACAGGGAATCCACACAGACATGGAAATTCTAAAAACAGGTGAAAGGAGGTATATATATGGTCCCGAGCTAAGGAGCAGGAGGTAGGTCTTGAACTTCAAAGGGAGAGGATGCAATTCCCAGGAAGGTAAAGAAGAGTAGGTTTGCCAGCCACTCAGAAACAGCAGGACACAGAGGGCTTGGATCAAACAGGCCGGGCTATGTCCCTCCCTGTTTCCCATGCCTCGTTGGTGGTGCAGTGTAGTTATCTATGATGACTGCTCTCCTGCAGCAGGCCCTCCTCTAAATTCTTTCCAGACACTTGTGGGGGAGGTAAAGAGCTTTTCCTGAGTCTGCTGGGTTTTGATTGCTTTTTAACTCCAATAACCTCCATGCCAAAGTGGCTCATTCTGGGGCGGCTGCCTTGGCCCCACAGCATAATGCTCTAATCCCAGAGGGATTTCATGTTACCTTTGATGACCTGAATTAGACCTAAGAAAACTGCTAGCCAACATGATCCTTCAGTGCCTAAAAAACGAGGTTACGTGTAATTCTCAGTTTGCTTTTGAATTTATGTGCATCCAAACCTCCACTCTCAGCTTTGCATTACATGACTGTAGTCATCACCTCCTTTTTCATCTTCATCTCAAATAATGGCTCTGGACCCAGAGCTAATAGCCCTCCTTGAGTTCAGACAGCTGAGAGGGTGTCCTGGCAAATGGGGATACTTGTCCAGGGCATGAGGCTGTCCTGCGTGTCCCTGATGGCCCTCTGTCAGTGGGATAAGGTCTGTGAATTGTGTTTCCAGCAATGGCAGTGGACTTGTGCTGGCCCATCCCCGGGAGGACCTCCCCCAACCTCAACTGGCCCCCTTGTGGTGAGGGGGTAGGATTTGTGAGCCGCCTGGCCTAGGGTAGAATGTGTGGCTGTGAAGGAAGGTAAAGCAGTCAACCCTAAGGAGGAATTGGGGCCGATTAGCAGCAAACACAGAACTTTCTCCATGTATCTGTGAGCGTGGCATCTCTGTCCTGGTCTCTTCTTCAGTGTTTTTGCTTACTTAGCAGTTAGCTGTCAAATTAGAAATCCATCCTATTTTAGTCTTTTTAAAAAATTATTTATTTATTTATTATTTATTAATTTATTTATTTTTGGGAGAGAGACAGAGCATGAGCAGGGGAGGGGCAGAGAGAGAGGGAGACACAGAATCTGAAACAGGCACAGGCTCCAGGCTCTGAGCTGTCAGCACAGAGCCTGACATGGGGCTTGAACCCACGAACTGCAAGATCATGACCTGAGCCAAGTTTGGACGCTTAACCCACTGAGCCACCCAGACACCCCCATTCTATTTTAGTCTTTTAAGCCTTGATATAATCTAACTTTGGTTGGTAAAAACAAACAAAAAACCCATGCAAACAACTTGGGAGGGGCTTTCTGTCTCATAAGCTGATGTAGTCAGATACAGTAGTCGAGTGTGGGTCCCTGGAGTCAGATTGCCTGCCTGAGTGAATCCTGGCTTTGCTACTGACCGGTTGTGCAGCCTTAAACTCTGGTGTCTTAGTTTCGTCCGTCATCTGTAAAATAGGAATAATAATGAGTGACGTGTGAGCATTAAGAGTACCTCACTGTCAGAGCTCAGTAATTACTATCACCATCCTCAGGTAGCTCAGTACTGTGTGTGACTAACTAACTTCACATCAGAGACACATGGCAAAGAGTAGAAGTTAACAAAAGTTAATTGTGTCATTTCGGGTCTCCCTTTTCCTCACTGCTGGTGACAACTCTCTCTGGTATGTGTCAAATGGCTTTTTCCTGTGATTAATGTTTCAAATTTGTAACTGGTCATAGAGATACAAAAAAGGGGGGGAGGGGAAGCAGTACTTAGTTTAACCACACCCATACGAAAGCAGATGCTGGGCTGTTGCCATGGTGATGCAGAGTATTTTGTAAAACACTTGGCCTAGGGGACCGCACATGAGTCATACTCTTGCTGGGTGGGGAGACGGCAACTGCTTTCAATTGAAACTGCCAGACCAATAGTTGGGAGACTGCCTGGTGCCTGCAGTAAGTCAGAGCCATCTCGGGGCTGGGGTTTGGTTGTCCTTGTTCATTTGTCATGTGGACGTTTTTTTCTGATTTCCTTCCTCTGGATACAAGGAGCTGTAGATACCCCTTTGCACATCTATATCTATCTATCCATCTATCTATCTATCTACCTACCTACCTAGATATATATCTAGGTAGATAGATATAGTCATCCAGATAGATATGGATAGATAGATATAGGTATATATATAGATATATTTATCTATATATTTATCGAGAAACCGCAAACTTAGCTCCTGTAAAAATAAGCCTGTCTTCCTGTGTGTCTTGACACAGCTAAACTAGCAAAAGGGTTTTTATGAGCTGCTCGTCCCATCCCCTGTCTCCTTCCACGTACTCACTGCCCACGAGTAAGGTTCACCAAAGCACATTAGGCAGCAGTTTCTTTTTAGCCAGAGTTAAACAGACGGGAGGATATTTTTCAGATAGAAGTGTTTGGAAAACTGCAGGCATCGTAAGCTCAGGATGGAAAATCTGAACCAGACCTGACTTCTCGGGGATTTACTAGCTGGTTGAAGTCAGTAATTCTGCACCAAGCAAGCTGAGAAGCCGACTGACCTGCTGATAGAATGTGCCGTAGGCTCGATTGGTTAGCGTGGATGACCAAACCTCAGTTGGTGACTGCCCACAGCACCCTGGGCAGGGGCAGAATTAGACATCTGGGGACTGCACGCTAGTGGAAGTCCACCTCTCAGTCACCTACCCTTGCAGTCATTTACTGAGTTGCTGTCATGCCTGTGCTAGGCTATAAACAGGGATTTACACTGTCTAAAACACGGCTCCGGTCTTCTAAGAGTTTCTAATATAGATGAGGGAAGACAAAAAGAAGGAAGAAACTAACTAGCAATAACATGATGCACAGGGTAATGTGAAAGTAGCAGCAATGGGCGATGCGTGTGTGGAGAGGAGAGAAATCCTGGGCTGTGGTGAAGGAAGATAGGATTTGACTGGAGCCTTGAAGATGGAGAAGGGGAGAGAACATTCAGAAAGGGGAAAAGACAAGAGCAACAGTGCAGGGGTTGGGTCTCACCACTGGAATTTGGTCCATGTAGGGATGTTAGGATGGGCCAAGGGAGGTCAGAGACGGGGAAAAGATAAGGCCCTGGTGTGGGGTGCTGTTAGCACATGGTGGGGGATCCTTAGCATGGGGCCTAAAAACTGTGAAGCCAAGCAAAACCAGGAGAACCGTGTAGAATACAAAGGGTGCTATTTAAAAATGTGAGTTACGGCCCAGCCAAGCAAGGAAAAGGTGAGAGAGATACAGAATTCGGTCAACCCAACTCATGCAATCGTATAAACATTCACAGTGTAATTCCGTATTGTGAGCAGGTTCTGATGAATTGGCAGTATGATACTAATGGGACTTGAGACTCAAATGGAAGGCATTAATCAGAAAGAGGATTAAAAAGAGAATTATAATATACTAAATCTATGGAGTCAGTGTTTAAATTTTTAAGAGTATTAAGTTAATTTGTGAAGGCACTTTGAAAAGTGATTATTGAATTGTGCTTGATTAATAACTAGAAAGATGGAGATTTCCACTAGAAATACTGGATTTTTAAATTTAACTTTAATAAACGAGGTATTAATCTGAAAAATCAAAGCATCTGCAAAGAGCACCTTTCCAGGCACCACTGCTGCTCCGGAGGAAACAGCGACCTCGCGTTGGCATGAGCGCAGCGTGGAGGCAAGGCGGCTGCCGATGCCAGGCGGAAGGTGGTGTGGGCAGGCAGGGGCCCCAGCGAGAGGCCTGTCGACTGTTGGGACTGAGGACTGGGGAGAGACTTCATGTCCCAAGGCCTGGAGAAGAAAAAGAAACAATGACATTGTAGGACTCAGGGCAGGAAATGGAGGCACACGAGGTTCTCTCTCCGAAGGTAAACAAGCACAGGGAAAGGGAGAACTTGTAGGGAAGAACATGCGGAAATCCAATTAAATGTTTTGCTTTTGCTTCGCATCAAATGAAAGCTTATAGGGACCAGACCAGGAATAACACCCGTCTTGGCATCTGTGATGTTGGAAATTAATTATCATTAGTCTGGACGTTTAAGTAGAATTCAGTATGTGCTGAGAGTAGGCAGAATTCAAAGGCCCATGAGAAAGGAGGACTTTGGAAAATAATACTTAGGGCGGTCCACAGAACAATTGAATCAGCATCTCTGGGGATAGGGGCTGGACATCAGTGGGTTTTTTTTGTATACTCAGGAAGTCTTTTTAACTCTCTGGGCATCTGTTTCCCACTGTAAAATAAGACTGGACTAGATGATCAAGGCCCCTAACTAGCTCTGACATTCTGTGCTTCGTGGAGGAGAAACTGCCTGCAGCCGCAGTTCACTGGCCCACTCAGTCCAGAGGAGTTTCACATGGGAGAGAAGATGCTAGTGGTCACTCCAGAGGGATTGGCAGGGACTTTTATAGCTGGTCAGGGAAACAAATGAGAAAACAAATAGCAACAACAAAAGCAGGCTCACTTCCCCTGGCTTGTCTGCATACTTGTTCCTAAAATGAACTTGAACAGGCAGAGAGTAGCAACGCTCAAGTGGAGGCTTGGGTCTTGTCCGTCTTACAGTTCTGTAGGTCGGAGGTGGGACATGGTCTCACACATCTCCTCCTCTCTCAGCTCTCCCATGCCAGGGAAGTCTCTCTGCTCTTATGGACTAATGTGGTAAAGTTGAGCCCCCCCACCCACACCGCCCAGCAATCCAGGATAATCTCCCCAATTTGAGGCCCTTCATCTGAATCCCATCTGCAAGGTCTCTTGCCAGGTAGGGTTCACAGGTTCCAAGAATTAGAGTGCGAACCTGGGAGTGCAGGGGAGGAAGGGGTTACTCTTACTACCCTGTGCCTCCAGATATTTTTTTGTTTTTTAATGTTTTTTTTTTTTCTAGGAGAGAGAGAGAGAGAGAGGGAGACAGCGTGAGCAGGGGAGGGTCAGACAGAGAGGGAGTCACAGACTGAAACAGGCTCCAGGCTCTGAGCTGGCAGTCAGCACAGAGCCCGATGCGGGGCTCGAACCCACGAACCGCAAGATCATGACCTAAGCGAAAGTCGGACGCTTAACCGACTAAGCCACCCAGGTGCCCCTGTTTTTTTGTTTTTTTTTTTAAGATCAGAAACTAAACTGGGGCACCTGGGTGGCTCAGCCATTTGACTGTCAGACTCCCGATCTTGGCTCGGGTCACGGTCTCACAGCTTATGGGCTTGAACCCTACCAAGTCGGGCTCTGTGCTCACAGTGCGCAGCCTGCTTGGGATTCTCTCTCCCTCTCTCTCTGCCCTCTCCCACTCCCCCATTCTCTCTCTTTCTCTCTTGGTCTTTTTCTGTGTCTCTCTGAAAACAAACTTTAAAAAAAGATAAGCTGATGTGGGAGCTTGTGGTGCACAATGGGTCTTAGGTTTATCTTCAGAGTCACTAGGTAATGATACTGGACAGGATGAGAATATTTAGCTGATATGAATTCTGACCCCCCCCAGTAGGTAGAGGATAATCCTGGAGCTGAGGGTGCAGGGTCTTGCCTTTCTCTTATTTCAGGGATAAGAAAAGAGCATGTTTAATTCTGTTAGTGTACATTCTCTGAGAGCCCTCAGCAGTGGCGATGGCACCCTCCCTTCTGGGCCAGAGCTTTTCACCCGTGTCCCCTGGAAGTCTCTGCCTTTCTAGGGATACTTTAGAAAGTCTGGCTCTGTTGGTCATGTTTCATCTGCTCCCAGCTCAACTTCTTCAGCACTAACAACATCAGGGAATGGAATTTGGGCAAAGAAATGAAGGAGGACAAAAAACAAAACAAAACAAGAATTTGTTTTCAGATCCTTCATGTCCTTAGGATCCGAACTCCAAGTTAGATGGCTTTGAACCCTTAATATAGGAATGACAAGATGTATTCATTCAGTAGGTGCTTATTGGGTGCCCACTCTGGACGAGGCATGGCCTGTCCAGAGATCTCTGGGAGGAAGAGGCAGGGTATTGTTTATTCAGAAACAGCCATCAGGCCAACTCCACGTTCTTGTAAAAGGGCTGGGCTGCCTGGTTTGGAGCCGGTGCCCTGCCCACAATTGTTTAGTGATTGACAGGAGCCTGGGCCTCCTTGGAGCTGTGTCCCTTTAGTCAATTAAGTATTCAAAAGACTGTTTCCACTGTAGAGCAGGAGGAAAAAGATGCTGTCCTTTGACTTTTTCTTAGCTTTCGTAGGGACTTTTCTGGCATACTGTGGCAGAGAAAGGAAACAGATTTTGTTTTGAAGAGGATGGAAGTATTGCATTCCAACGCATTCCACTCTGGTGGTGGGTTCTGATAAGCAGAATTTGGGAAGTGTTCCTGGAAAAAAAGGATTTTCCCTAATCTCCCATTAAAATGTTGCGAATGCTTTTTCTCCACGTTAGTATAGCAGCATCTTTGATTGGAGAAGTGTTCCTTCGCAGAGGGAAACATTCCATCCAGTTCTGGACATTGTTGTGTGCGAGAATGGAAAACGGACAAGAGAGATGGAATCCTGCCACTATTTGGACGTCTTATTTTATGGGTCATTTAACCTCTCTAAGTTTTGATTTCTATAATGAGATAACATCCACCTATATCAGCCAGAGTTCTTAGTGTATAACAACAAACCAACTCCACATTTGCTTGTATACTTAAGGAGAAAAAGAATTTGCTAGAAAGGTATTGGAGAGCTTATTGCATCTCAGGAAAGGAAGAGCTGTGCAAACAAGGCAGGTGAAGGGCGGCCAGGACCGACGTGGAAGCACACAGCCAAAGTTACGCAGCCAGTCTGATGGACGTGACAATGCTGGGTGGTGGGGTGCCGGCTGCTCGTTGGCACCACTCGCTGGTGGAAGCTCAGCACTCTGCCCTCCTGCCTGCTCATACAGTGGAGCCTCTGCAGTCTATGATTTCTAAGGCAGTGGGATAAGATGTGTCTGCTTCCAGAACTTAGGTCATTACTGTTCCCCAGTGGCGAAGGAGTCTGGGAAAGCACGTGTGTAGTATTTCAGCTTCTGTAGTGAGAGGTGGGTCCTTCAATCCATCAAAACTCTTTTTAAGACTGGGAAATTTTCCAGGGCGCCTGGGTGGCTCAGTCAGTTAAGTGTTAAGCATCCGACTTCGGCTCAGGTCATGCCTGGAGCCACTTCAGATTCTGTGTCTCCGTCTCTCTCTGCTCCTCCTCCATTCACACACACACACACACACACACACACACACACACACACACTCTCTCTCTCTCTCTCTCTCTCAAAAATAAATATTTAAAAATTAAAAAAAAAAAAGACTAGGAAATTTCCAAACATGAGAAGGAAACTCAGATGCCAGGTGGGCAAAGAAAACAACTGCTTGAATCCATCCCTTTGGTGACCCAACATCGAACTAAGTCCTATTTCCTGCATTTATACTTTTGAAAGAAGAAATGCTTCCCATACAACCTAATGCAACTACACCTTGTATAATTTAAAGTGCTCTCACCCCTACCCCAGGGAGTACTGAGAGTTACCCCAAGATCTCCTGGACCTTCCCAGCCTCCTTACGTGGCCGCATCTCCTCCTTCCTCTCAATATTCAGGATCAGGCATCTCAAACAACACAGTACCAAGCACAAAGCCTGTTTCCCTGGCAGCACAGGAGACTGGCCTTTATAATCAGCTCCTTAGGGCATCTGAGATCTGCTCTCCTTAGAGGCTCAGAGACAATGAACGTAGTTTGTGGGTGGAGTGGGTGGGGAGCTGGCTTCCCCTGGCACTGCCTCCCTCCAGGTGCGATCTTCAGGAGCTGAAAGCATTTCATGGGAGGAGGATCCTCGGAGGGAGTGGCTGATAAGGAAGACTCCCGGAAAGTGGGGGTTTGAGTGCTCTGAGTCAGCCAAATGCTGGCGTGTTTCCCAGTTGCAGTACTCGGGTTAAATTCTTTCTGCTCAGTACCCTAAATCTCACACAAAAGGTCCTGTGAGGGTGTGGATCGAACAGTTATTTGGTGACCCACTGAATCAAGCTTTTGAGGGTTTTTTTGTGGTGTGTGAGAAAATATACACAAGACAGCTTTTTTTTTTTAATTTTTTTATAGTTTATTGTCAGGTTTGTTTCCATATAACACCTAGTGCTCATCCCAACAAGTGCCCTCCTCCATGCCCATCACCCCCCTTCCCCTCTCCCCCATCCGCATCAGCCCTGTTTGTTCTCGGTATTCAAGAGTCTCTCATGGTTTGCCTTCCTCCCTCTCCCCCACTATTTTTCCCCTTCTTCTTCCCCATGGTCCTCTGTTAAGTTTCTCCTGATCCACATATGAGTGAAAACATATGTTATCTGTCCTTCTCTGCCTGACTTATTTCACTCAGCATAGCACCCTCGAGTTCCATCCACATTGCTGCAAATGGCCAGATTTCATTCTTTCTCATTGCCATGTAGTATTCCATTGTATAGATAAAAACATCTTCCTGATCCATTCATCAGTTGATGGACACTTAGGCTCTTTCCATGTTTTGGCTATTGTTGAGAGAGCTGCAATGAACATTGGGTGCCGTGTGCCCCTATGCATCAGCACTCCTGTATCCCTTGGGAAAGTTCCTAGCAGTGCTATTGCTGGGTCATAGGGGAGTTCTATTGTGAATTTTTTGAGGAACCTCCACACTGTTTTCCAGAGGGGCTGCACCAGTTTACATTCCCACCAACAGTGTAGGAGGGTGCCCGTTTCTCCACATCCTCACCATCATCTATAGTCTCCTGTTTTGTTCATTTTAGCCACTCGGACCGGTGTGAGGTGGTATTTCAGTGTGGTTTTGATTTGTATTTCCCTAATGAGGAGGGACGCTGAGCATCGTTTCATGTAAGACAGGTTTATTTTTTTAAGTTATGTAAAGTCTCGGATCTCAGTCCATGTTGTAAGGGTAAAACTGTAAGAATTTGAGCTTATTACTGTCTTCGTTCTGTGCAGGGACATTAGAAGAAACCACTGCATTCCACGGTCCTTGAATTCCTTGTACTGTTCGCAATGCTCTGTGGACTCTTTGTCCCTCAGATCTTCCCTTCAGTGGTTCCCGACTCCATGTGACCGTAGGTAAGAATTTAATTAGCAGAGATTCTTTATAGTCCCTCCTCTCTGGGTTACTAGCATCTGATTCAAGTCTGGATCAGTCTGTCTGATAGCCTGGCCCGGGGCCTCTTGCTAACTTCCAGTTGTAAAGGGGTCTTAGAAAGTGAGTACCTGGCTTTCCAGCCTTTGTAGAGGGAGGCCGAAGTGCCTCCTACGAGACTCAGGGGACGAGGAATTCCTCAAATGTATGCAAGAGGTTCAGATGTTGGGGAGCGTGAAACCCCCCCAGGGTCTAGTGCACTTCCTTACGAGGTTGTCAGAGACATATTCTTTATCTGTTTTTTAATTTTTCTAACATTTATTTATTTTTGAGAAACAGAAAGAGACAGAGTACAAGCGGGGGAGGGGCAGAGAGAGAGGGAGACACAGAATCCAAAGCAGGCTCCAGGTTCTGAGCTGTCAGCAACAGAGCCCGACGTGGGGCTCTAACCCATGAACAGTGAGATCATGACCCGAGCCGAAGTCGGATGCTCAACTGACTGAGCCATCCAGGTGGCCAGTTGTCAGGGACATTTAAAAAGATGGTATGTATGTAAAGCATCTAACATAGTATCTGCTACATATTATTATATCCCAATCAGTGTTATTTCCTAACATCTTCCTGGTTAATAAAATTGCCAGGTCTGAGCCATGAAAGGAGGAGACTCAAATACATAGTTAAACACAAGCATCGAAATTTGACATAGGAATTAGATAAAAGACTTAATAGGCAGGCTAGGAAAAGTTATACTAATTCACTATCTTCTGATACTTAGAAAACTTTTGTTTTTGGTATAAGTATAAACACTTTAATTGAGAAAAAGTGTGACTATGCAGCTTTTTTTTTTTCTAAAAAGTTCTTTAATAAAACCAGCTCATCTGTTTTTTATCTGTTTTTTATTATAAAGAGGAGATTTAAAAAATCAGGGGCGCCTGGGTGGCTTAGTCGGTTAAGCGTGCGACTTCGGCTCAAGTCATGATCTCATGGATCGTGGGTTTGAGCCCCGCGTCGGGCTCTGTGCTGACAGCTCAGAGCCTGGAGCCTGCTTCAGATTTTGTTTATCCCTCTCTCTGCCCCTCCCCTGCTCACGCTCTGTCTCACTCAAAAATAAGTAAACATTAAAAATTTTTTTAATTTGAAGTCATCTTCGTCCATAGGAAGTTGTTCGGCCTGACATCTGCCGCCTACTGTGTTGACCTCTCATTGGACAGAAGCTTGCCCCTGCTTGCTGTCCCATCTGGGCGTCAGTCAGTTCTGCATGCTTGCTTTAAGCTTATAAATATGTATAAAAGGGTCAGCAGAAATGAGAAAATACTGTTTTGATTCCCAAGCCCAATCTGAAATCGGCATGAAATTGGTCATGAATTTTTCTAGTCACAAGCTGCATTGAAATTAGAGGCCCCAGAGGCATATTTCTGAGCTTGGAAATATTATCTTTCTCTGCTGGCTTCCATAGGCAACAAAAAAACGTTGTCTCTCAAGATTCACTCTACATAACTGGTGGTTCCTTTGAGTGTATCCGCATCTGTTGATTCATCCGTCAAACATGCACTGAGTTCCTAGTACGTACTGGGTATCACGTTAGTCTCTGAACGCAGTAATGAAAAGACTTGGTCCCTGAACTGAAGGACAATAGGTAAGACAGACATGTAAGCAGGTAGTGTAGTGTCATGTGACAATGTGACACTCAATGTATGGACAAAGACAGGTGGTGGCCCAAAGGATAAAATGTCTAACTGTGGTTGTGGGGGAGGTGGATTCAAAGGTTCTTCACGGAGGAAGAAACGCATGAGCTGGATCTGGAAGGATCCAGCACAGGTACCCCCCCTGCCCCAGAGAAGGGGAGAGGGCTTCCAGATGGGGCGTGGCATGACAGGGCCTGGTGCCTTGTGGAGCTGTGGGTGGCTTGAAGCACGGAGCAGGAGAGGAGCCCCAGGAGAGGAGGTTGGGGGGGAGGCCGATGCCAGGGCCTGGTGGGCCTTTTACGCCCTGCCGAGGACTGTACACTTCACCCTCAGGGGGCTAGAGGCCATTCATGTGCCTTAAGTGGGGCAGCTTTGAATTTAGAGCAGCTATTCTGAAAGCAAACAGTGTCGTCAGTTGGCAGTGGAGGTTGAGGGTGGAGCAGGGTGAATTTGGAGAAAGGGAAAGCAGCGCGGGCGGAGTATTGCAGAGGTGCCTGTGAGAAGGGATAGCAATGTCCATCCTTGACTCTGGCTCCATTTGATACGATGAAGGGACCGTAGCTGTACTGATAAGGATTCCCAATACTTGTCGTCACTTCAGTTTCCTGAAACAAAATATCACTGGGGCAGTGAGGGTGGGGGGCTGCCAGCTGACCCCCAAGACTCACGTGCCCCTTGCATGGGATAGAGCAGCATTGGGAAGCGTGTCCCGGCTGGCCAGGAGCCACATTCGCAAGTCCCCTGCCCTGGAGCCCGGTGGGCCTCGAGTGACGGGGTCTCAGCCGAGGGAGGGATGCGTTCACTTCCGGGCTGAGGTGGTTAAGTACCAGGGGTGAGCTCCGTATTCTCTCTGTCCTCCCTGTGTCCCTTGTCCCCCCGCTGACTGGAAGTCCCTGAGTCACCGCTGAAGGCGAGCTGCCAGACCTGAGTGGACTTACTGCGCTGTTGACTCAGCCTGTCGGTACTGCTGCCACAGCACGGGACTTTGTTCCTACACTCGGTGGGCCTGGTGCTCTGTTATTCAGTTGATTCTAAGTCAGTCCACGGATTACGGGCTGTTTTGACAGGGGCACTACCCACGAGGTAGTTTGTGTCCTTTTTTTTGAAAGCTGTCGCCATGATTTCTGGAGTTGGGGGTCGGTCCATTCTGTGCTCCACAGGGTGGCTGGGGCGGGAAGCCGAAGGACGTCGAGCCCTGTCACTCGTGCTGCCTCTCTTCACTGTGTCATGTCCGTGCAGCCAAGTAACACTGCACCTTGTTTTGAGGACTATTTCGGTTCTCCTTTCCTTTTCATTTCCGCAGATCTTTTTTGGCAGCTGTCACATGCCAGGCCTATTCACAGAGTTCTACTTTGCCTGGGACTGTGCTGGATTGTTCTAGTGCAATAGTGAACAGGGAAGACGGTCTCTGCTCTCCTGAAGCAGAGTACGGGTGGCAGGAGGGAATTAAGGAAACTTCCACATGATATGGTAAGTGCTGTGTTTGGGGGAGAAGAGGATGCCTTGAAAACATGGAAGGAATACAAAACCTGAACGTGGAAATTCAGGAAGCCCTCCTGGAGGAAGTGACATTTAAGCAGATGAAGCAGGGTTGTATAGGAGTTAGTCAGATGAAGAGCAGGAAACAGGGAGTTCTGTGAGGACAAAGGTAGTACATGCCAAGGTCTGGAGGAGAGCTAACGGCAGTCGTTTGCCTCTGGAGAACAGAGTACAAACTGGAAAGAGGCATAGACTCATGTTGGAAAAGGAAGCAGGGGCCTGATGATGAAGGGACTATAAGCCGTGAGCGGGACTGTCTCGTATTGGGGCACCCCCAAAGCAGAAACTGAGGCGACTAGAAGTAGTTTACTTGCAAGTTGGTTCCAGGAAGCACAACGAAGGAATGGGAGAGTGTGCAGAAGGGAAGAAAGCCCACAAAGGCTGGGCTGATCAGCAGGGTGCCACGCAGCTGGAGTTCAGCACCACCACAGACACCTGAGAACCTGTTGGACATGCCTCTGAGCTGTCACATTGGTCCAGGAAGGCAGGGCGTTTATCCAGCGCTCTCGTCCCTCATTGGTTGGAGGTTGCACCTGGGAGCCTTAATTCCTCCCCTTTCTGGCCAGTCCCAGGTTCCTCAGAGAATGACCTGGTGCACAGAGCCACTGGACACCGTTGTGTGCGTGGGAGCAGCCTGTAGGTGGCGTCCAGAACCGGCTGTGGGGACCTGGTGGCCAGGGTGGGCCCTGGGGATGTGGGCACGGCTCCTATAGCATCTCCCAGAAGTCTAAACTCTGCCTAAGAACACGTAGGATCTATCGTAGGGTTTTCAGGAATGCATTTTATAATTTTTTATGTTTATTTATTTATTTTGAGAGAGAGACAGTACAAGCAGGGGAGAGGCAAAGAGAGAGGGAGAGAGAGAATCCCAGCCAGCCTCCACACCATCAGCGCAGAGCCTAGTGTGGGGCTCGGACTCCTGAGCAGTGAGATCATGACCCGGGCCAAAATCAAGAGTAGGACACTTAACCGACTGAGCCACCCAGGGGCCCCTTCAAGAATGTATTTTGGAAAAGCTCATGTTGGCTGAGTAGAGAGGGTGGATTAGGGCAAAACTCAAGTAGACAGATGAAGTAAGAGCTATTTTATTTTATTTATTTAATTTTTAAATTTTATTTATTTATTTATTTGAGAGAGAGAGAGAGAGCACAAGCAAGGGAGAGGGACAGAGGGAGAGAGAGAAAGAGCCTCAAGCAGACCCCGTGCTCAGTGAGGAGCCCAATGCAGGGCTTGATCCCGTGATCCTGGAATCATGACCTAAGCCAAAATCAAGAATCGATGTTCAACCAACTGAGTCACCCAGGTGCCCACCATTTCTGTATCTTCTTTGGTGAGATACTTGTTAATGTCTTTAGCTTATTTTTTAATGGGTTGTTTTCTTACTGTTGTGTTTTAAAAGTTCTTTGCGTATTTTGGATAAGAGTCCTTTATCAAATATGTCTTCTGCAGATATTTATTCCCCAATGTGTGGCTTGCCTTTTCTCATCCTTTCTTTTTTTTTTTATGTTTATTTATTTTTTAGAGACAGAGAGAGACAGAGCACTAGTGGAGGAGGGCCAGAGAGAGAGGGAGACACAGAATCTGAAGCAGCTCCAGACTCCTAGCTGTCAGCACAGAGCCTGACACGGGGCTTGAACCCATGAACCGTGAGATAATGACCTGAGCCGAAGTCAGATGTTTAAGTGACCCAGGTGCCCCCCTTTTCTTTCTTCCTTTCTTCCTTCCTTCCTCTTCCTTCCTTCCTTCGTTCATTCCTTCCTTCCTTCCTTTTTTAAATTTATTTTTATTTTTTTATTTTTTTAAAATGTTTTTTATTTATTTCTGAGAGAGTGAAAGAGAGACAGTATGAGCAGGGGAGGGTCAGAGAGAGAGGGAGACATAGAATCTGAAACAGCCTCCAGGCTCTGAGCTAGCTGTCAGCACAGGGTCCCTCAGGGGGCTCGACCCCACAAACTGTGAGATCATGACCTGAGCCGAAGTCAGATGTTTAACAGATTGAGCCACCCAGGTGCCCCCCCTTTCTTTCTTTCTTTCTTTCTTTCTTTCTTTCTTTCTTTCTCTCTCTCTCTCTCTCTCCCTCCCTTCCTTTCTTTATGAGTTTTATTTTTAAGTAATCTCTAACCCAAAATGGGGCTTGAACTCACAACCTTGAGATTAAGAGTTGCACACCCTACTGACTGAACTAGCCAGGTGCCCCTGTCTTTTCTGCTTCTTGACAGTGTCTCCACACCAAGCAGAAAATTTTAATTTTAATCAAGTTTTGCCTATCAGTTCTTTCTTTCGTGGATCATGACTTTGGTGTTGTATCTAAAAAATCACTGCTAAACTTAAGGTTCACCTAGATTTTCTCCTGTGTTTTCTTCTAGTTTTATAGTTTTGCATTTTACATTTAGCTCTGCAATCCATTTTGAGTTGATTTTTGTGAAGGGCATGGGATCTGTGTGTAGATTATTTCATGCATTACATATGTATAGTTATTGCAGCTCTGTTTGTTAAAAAGATAGTCTTTACTTCATTTTATTGCCTTTGCTCCTTTGTCAGGATCAGTTTACTATATTTACATGGGTCTATTTCTGGGCTATCTTTTCTTTTCCATTGACATATCTGTTATTTTGCCAGTAAGAACAAATTATGATTACTGTAAAATTTTGATTGCTTTCTTTTTTTACATTTATTTTGAGAGACAGACAGACTGCAAGTGGGGGAGGGGCAGAGAGAGAAGGAGACACAGAATCCAAAGCAGGCTCCAGGCTCCAGGCTCCAGGCTCTGAGCGAGCTGTCAGCATAGAGCCCAACATGAGGCTCGAACCCACAAACCATGAGATCGTGACCTGAGCCAAAGTTGGACACTCAACCAACTGAGCCACCCAGGCGCCCTGAAATTTTGATTACTTTTGATTACTGTAGCTTAATAGAAAAGTCTTGAAGTTGGATAGTATTAGTCCTCCAACTTAATTCTCCTTTAATAGTGTTTTGGGTATTTTGAATCTGTCTCTCTATATAAGCTTTAGAATCAGTTTGTTGCTATCCACAAAACAACTTGTTGGGATTCTGACTGGGATTGCATTGAATCTGTAGATCAAGTTGGTAAGAACTGCCATCTTGACAATATTCAGTCTTATTCACAAACATGGAGCATCTCTCTATTTATTTAGTTCTTCTTTGATTTTTCAGCAGAGCTTTGTAGTTTTACTCACATATAGCTTATATGTATTTGGTAGATGTATACCTAAGTATTTCATTTCAGGGGATGCTATTATAGTATTATATTTTTAATTTCAAATTTCTCTTGTTTATTGCTGGCATATAGGAAAGCAATTGGCTTTTGTATATTAAACTTGTATCCGGCAGGTGCCTGAGTGGCTCAGTCAGTTAAGCATCTGACTCTTGATTTCAGCTAAGGTCATGATCTCTCGGTTCATGAGATCAAGCTCCATGTCAGCACGGAGCCTGTTTGGAATTCTCCTTCTCTCTTTGCCTTTCCCCTGCTTGCACATGCACCTTCTCGCTCTTGCTCTCTCAAAATAAATAAATAAAAATTTTAAAAACTTTTAAAAAAGTATATCTGGCAACCTTGCTATAATCACTTATTAGTTCTAGGTAGTTTTTTGTCATTTCTTTAGAATTTTCTACGTTGATGACTGTGTCATCTGTGAACACAATTTTATTTCTCTTTCCAATCTATATACTGTTAATTTCCTTTTTATTTTATTTTTTATTTTTTAAAAGTTTATTGTTTGAAAGAGAGAGAGAGTGTGCACATGTGCATGAGTTAGGGGGGGACAGAGAGAGAGAGAATCCCAAGCAGGCTCTGCATTGCCTGTGTGGAGCCCAATGCAGGGCTCAGATTCATGAACCATGAGATCATGACCTGAGCTGAAATCAAGAGTTGGATGCTTGACCGACTGAGCTGCACCTGTTTATTTCCTTATCTTGTCTTATTGCATTAGCTATTCCAGTATGATGTTGAAAAGCAGTGGTGAAAGGGGATATCCTTCCCTTTTTCCTGATCTCAGTGGGAAAAGCTTTTAGTTTCTTACAATTAAGTATGATATTAGCTGTAGATTTTTGGTAGATATTCTTTATCAAGTTGAGGAGGTTCCCTTCCTCTCCTAGTTCGCAGAGAATTTTTATCATGAATGAATGCTGGACTTTGTCAAATGTTTTTTCTGCATATATTAATATGATCGTGTGATTTTGCTTTATTAGCCTGCAGATTTGATGGATGACATTAATTGATTTTTGAATGTTGCATTAGCCTTGCATATGTGGGATAAATCTCACTTGGTCACGATATACATTTCTTTTCATACGTTGTTGAATTTGATATGCTAATGTATTGTTGAGGATTTTTGCATCTACGTTCATGAGAGATATTGAACTGTAGTTTTTTCTTTTTCTTGTAATGTTTTTGTTTGGTTTTGGCATTAGGATGATACTGGCCTCATAGAATGAGTTAAGAAGCATTTCTTTGGGGCTCCTGGGTGGCTCAGTTGGTTAAGCGTCTGACTTTGGCTCAGGTCATGATCTCACAGTTCGTGGGTTCAGGCCCTGCATCGGGCTCTGTGCTGACAGCTAGCTCAGAGCCTGGAGACTGTTTCAGATTCTCTATCTCCCTCTCTTTCTGACCCTTTCCTGCTCACGCTGTCTCTCTCTCTTAGAAAAAAAAAACCCATTTCTTCTGCTTCTATCTTCTGAAGCAGATTATATAGAACTTGGGATAATTTCTCCTTAAATATTTAGAATTTACCAGTGAACCCATCTGGGCCTAGTGCTTTCTGTTTTGGAAACCTATTAGTTAACTGGTTCAATTTCATTAATAGATATAGGCCTACTCAGATAGTCTGTCTCTCTGCCTGTGTGAGTTTTGGCAGACTGTGTCCTTCAAGGAAGTGGTCCATTTAATCCAAGTTATCAAATTTGTGGGCATAGAGTTCTTTGTAGTATTCTTTTATTATCCTTTTCATGTTTAGGATCTGTAGTGATGTCTCCCAATTCATTTCTTTTTTTTTTTTTTTTTAATGTTTTATTTATTTCTAGGAGAGAGAGCGAGACAGCGTGAGCAGGGGAGGGTCAGAGAGAGAGGGAGTCACAGACTGAAACAGGTTCCAGGCTCTGAGCTGGCAGTCAGCACAGAGCCCGACGCGGGGCTCGAACCCACAAATCGCGAGATCATGACCTAAGCGAAAGTCGGACGCTTAACCGACTAAGCCACCCAGGCGCCCCTCCCAATTCATTTCTGATATTAGTAATTTGTATTCTCCTTTTTAATTTATTGATATTTTCAAAGAACCAACTTTTGGTTTCATTGATTTTTTTTCTATTGTTGTACTGTTTTTAATTTTATTGCTTTCTGCTCTATTCTTATTATTTCTTTTCTTCTGTTACCTTGAATTTAATTTGCTTTTCTCTTTTCCATTTTCCTAAAGTGGAAGCTTAGGTAATTGATTTGATTTGATATGGTTATATTTATTTATTTATTTTCAGTTGTTTTTTTTAAAATTTTTTTTATGTTTATTTATTTCTAGGAGAGAGAGAGAGACAGCGTGAGCAGGGGAGGGTCAGAGAGAGAGGGAGTCACAGACTGAAACAGGCTCCAGGCTCTGAGCTGGCAGTCAGCACAGAGCCTGACGCGGGGCTCGAACCCATGAACCGCGAGATCATGACCTAAGCGAAAGTCGGACGCTTAACCGACTAAGCCACCCAGGCGCCCCTATTTTCAGTTTTATACCTTTGACAATGAGCAGTTGGTTCTCATCCACATTAACTAGATTTTTGAAAATTAATGTGGTTATGTAAAGTTATGTATCTGTGGTGACAGATACATAGGTGACCAGTGTTTAGAGCTTGTTTGGTGAATCTTCATTCTCCTTAAGTTTTTCTGGACAACTGCACATGGATATGGTATGGAAATTCCCTATTCCTTTGGCCCAGACAGCTTTGTTGAGCCTGGTGTCAGTGTGCACATCTGGAGTTCCCCTCTCCTTCATGAAATTTTCAGATCTCTGAGTGCCTGAGGGGCACGCTTCTTGAACTCCACTGCATGGATGTGCTTGTGACTGTTGATGGTGTATTCTCTCATCACTACTTCATTGATGGCAGAATAGCTCTTCTTCTCACCACTCTTCTTAAAAAGAGCCATTTTGCCAGGCTTAGTTTGGAAAGCTTAAATGACTGATTTTAGATCTTTCTTCCTTTTAAATACATACATTTAATGCTATGAATTTCCCTCAAAGTACTACTTTTTCTGCATCCCACAAATTTTAATAAGTTGGAGTTTTATTTTCATTTAGTTAGAAATACTTTAAGATTTTGCTTCAGATTTCTTCTTTGACCCATGTGTTAGTTAAAAGCATGTTGTTTAATCTCCAAGTGTTTGGGGATTTTCCAGTTATCTTTCTGTTTTTGGTTTCCACTTTAATTCCTCTGTGGTCTGAGAGCAGACATGGTATGGTTTCTATTTTTTTTTTTTTTTAATTTGTTAAGGTGTTTTTTTATGTGGTCTGTCTTGATGAATGCTCCCTGTGATCTTGAGTATAATAATGTAATCTGCTGCTGTGGGATGAAATGGTCTATAGAAATCAGTTTTATCCACTTGACTGTTGGTGCTGTTGAGTTCAACTATGTCCTTACTGATTTTCTTCCTGTGGCATAATTCAATACAATATTACTGTTGTTATTCTGAGCAACTTATTGTCTGTTAGATCAACTAAAAGTAAGAATAAAACTTTGGGGGCACCTGGATGGCTCAGTTGGCTGAGTATTGGACTTCAGCTGAGGTCATGATCTTGCAGTTCCTGAGTTTGAGTCCCACCTTGGGCTTGCTGCTGTCAGCATAGAGCCTGCTTCACATCCTCTGTCCCTCCCTTTCTGTCCTCCCCCACTTGCACTCTCTCTCAGAAATAAGTAAACATTTTTTTAATGTTTATTTACTTATTTCTGAGAGAGAGAGAGAAAGAGAGAGAGATAGTGTGAGCAGGGGCGGGTCAGAGAGAGAGGGAGACAGAGAGTCTGAAGCAGTCTCCAGCTCTGAGCTGGCTGTCAGCACAGAGCCTGATGTGGGGCTTGAACCCACAAATCGTGAGATCATGACCTAAGCCAAAGTCAGATGCTTAACTGACTGAGCCACCCAGGTGCCCCAGTAAACATTTTTTAAAAAAGAAAGTTTTAATTTTACCTTTACTTATTCCTTTTCAGAAGCTCTTCCTTTCTTTATGAAGATCCACTTTTCTGACCTATATAATTTTCCTTCTCTCTGAAGAATTTCTTTTAACATTTCTTGCAAGATAGGTCTACTGGCAACAAATTTTCCTTAGTTTTTGCTTGAGAACTCTATTTCTCCTACACTTTAAAACTTTTTAAAAATGTTTTATTTATTTCTGAGAGAGAGAGAGAGAGTGTGAGCAGGGGAGGGTCAGAGAGAGAGGGAGATACAGAATCTGAAGCAGGCTCCAGGCTCTGAGCTGGCTGTCAGCACAGAGCCTGATGTGGGGCTCAAACCCACAAACCGTGAGATCATGACTGAGCTGAAGTTGGCTGCTTAACTGACTGAGCCACCCACGTGCCCCTCTCCTACACTTTTTAAAAATGTTTATTTCTTTTGAGAGAGAAAGAGCACGTGCTTGTGCACAAGTGAGGGAGGAGCAGAGAGAGGGAGAGACAGAATCCCAAGCAGGCTCATCTGTGCTGTTAGCAAAGAGCCGTACTCCGGTGCTTAATCTCACGACTGTGAGATCATGACCTGAGCTGAAATCAAGAGTCAGACGCTTAACTGACTGAGCCATCCAGGTGTCCCTCTCCTACACTTTTGAAGGGTGATTTCACAGGGTAAAGAATTCTAGGATGGTTTTTCTTTTTCTCTGAACACTAAATATTTCACTCTACTGTCTTCTTGGTCACATGGTTTCTGAGGGAAATTTGAATGTAATTCTCATCCTCAAGCTCAGAGAGTCTTTCTCAGCCGTGTCTAGTCTGCTACTAAGTCCATCAGAGGGTTTTTCATTTCTGTTATTACAGTGTTTTTGATTTCTACAATTTCTCTTGGGTTCTTTCTTAGAATTTCCATCTCTCTGCTTACTTTGCCCGTCTTTTCTTACATGCTATCTATTTTATACGTTAGAGCTCTTAGCAGATGTTTTAAAACATCACAGATGTTTTAAAGTCCCCGTCTGGTAATTCTAATGTCCCTGCCTTGTCTGAATCTGGTTCTGATGCTTGCTCTGTTTCTTTAAACTGTGTTTTTTATTTTTTATTTTTTTGCCTTTGAGTATGTCTCTTAATTTCTTCTTGGCAGCCAGGCATGATGTACTGGGTAAAAGGCACTGTTGTAAATAGGCCTTTTAGTAACTAACAGTGGTGAAGTATGAGGGGAGGAGGAATGTTCTGTAGGCCTGTGATCAGTTTCAGTGAGCCTGTGCCTCTAGACTCTGAACTTGCTACAGGGTCTCAACCTCGTCTCCCTCTTATATGGGACCCAATGCCTAGAGTGGGCTAGCATTGGGTACTTCCCTTCTCTCTTTGGTAGCGAGGTCAGTAAGGCTCTGAAAAAACCCCAGGCTCTGGTTAATAGCTTCTCCTGAGGGCGGTCCTTGTCAAGAACAGAATGCTTGGAGTATTTCCAGGCGGTTCCCTCTCTCTTCCCACTGCTGGAAACACTTGGGGATTTTTCTCCAGTATTCACTGTAAGAACTGGGTAGAGCTCAGGAGGTCAAGCTTACAGAAGTGTGACGGGTTCCCAGTGACTGAATCTCCCTGGACTGTTTCTCTCTCAGACCCTGAGCCTCCTACCTTTCGTCAGTGAGAGTTCCGGTTTCCCTGCCATGGCACCCAGGAGGGTTTTTCTTCCAATTGTGGTTCTAAGTATCCCCCTGTGGATTTTCTCATTGTGGGTGTAGCAGTTTGACTCGTGGCCTCACTTCTCTCGTGGGTATTAAGAAGGGTTGCTGGGGGCACCTGAGTGGCTCGGTCAGTTTGACCTTTGGTTTCAGCTCAGGTCATGATCTCATTGTTCATGAGATTGAGCCCCGCATCAGGCTCTGTGCTGACAGTGAGGAGCCTTTTTAGGGATTATCTCTCCCCTCTCTCTCTGTCCCTACCCTGCTTGTGCTTTCTAAATAAATAAATAAATAAATAAATATTTTTTTAAAAATTAAAAAAAGAGAAAGGTTGTTGGTTTTTAGTTTGTTTGCTTTTTTACTTGTTATTGGGATGAAGTGGTGACTTGCATGCTTCTTACATGCTGGACCTGAACCCCCGTGATTGTGGTTTTTATGCTGAATTCAAAAGGCTTGTGGGACATCCAAGTGCAGTTGTTATTCTGTGAATGATGCCAGAATGGGGGTGGGGGTGATAAATGAGATTAGCCAGGGGTATGGTTCATGTGGGAAGAGAAGAGAACTGAGGCAATGTCCTTGAGAAAGACCAACATTTAAGGAAAGACAAGATGCTAACAAGGCAGAATAAGAATGAACCTGAGACGGGGCACCTGGGTGGCTCAGTCAGTGTTCAACTCAAGTCTTGATCTCAGAGTTGTGAGTTCAAGCCCTACGTTGGGCTCCACACTGGCATGAAGCCTACTTAAAAATAAATAAAGTCTTTTTTAAAAAGGATGAACCTGAGAGGCAGGAGGAAAATCAGAAGAACAAGACCTTGTGGAACCTAGGGGAAGAATGTTTTAAAACAGGGATTAGCCAGCAAGAGTGAATGCTGCCGAAAGGTCAAATACATTAAGGGCTACAAACGTTCTCTTGGAGGGAGCTTTCTGGTAGTGTGGATGAAAGCATTTTGAGTGGTGTGGTGTAGGTGGAATACAGATCAGAAGGAAACGAGAAGGAGAAAGTGAGGCAATGGAGTGAGAGGGTGAGATTAATTTTTTCAAGAAATTTGTGAGAGATGGATTTGAGGGAGTGCTTTTTCTCCTAGTAGGAGAGACTTAGGCACATAGTAAATGTTGATGGGAATGAGTGGAATGAGCTGGAAGAGGGAGTGAGGGAAAGAAGAGACAGAGGAGGGTAGGTGGTAGGTGGAGGGAAATCTCAAAGAAGGCAGGGAGGTGGTGAGAACCAGGGCACAGGAAGAGGGATTAACCCTTCAGAGGAAGAGTGATGTCTAGTCCATTTTATCAGGAGAAAAGCACGTAAGAATGATGCAGGTTATATATTATGTCCTTTAATCTTTACAGAACTCTCTGGGGCTGGATGTTCTTTCTCCCAATTTTCAAATGATGTAATGGAGGCCTGGTAAAGTTAGGTAATCTGCCCACAGTCTCACAGGAGAACCTAGGTCCTCTGACCCCAAGGTTTCTTTGAACCCCAACTATAACACTCATTTGCCTGTGATAGTGTAAAAGCTTAAGTTCCCCATAAGGAAGTGCCCTGGAAATGACCGAAATCTAGTTGGGTCTTTGTTTTATGATTTAATAAGCAAAGAGCTTTTACTGCAAGAAACATGCAGTTCTGTTTGGTAGAGACCTAGCTAGAGAGGTTATGTTTGATTAATGTTTGACCAATTTCGTATCAAAGGTCTGACTTTTCTTTCTGAGACAGACTCCTAGAATAAACAAACCTGCTTCTGCCTCTTTGTGTGGCTGAGAAACACTAACATGCGTATCTTATATAGCTTATCTGCTTCATTCTTCCCAATGTTGAATTGCCACCAATGTGGGTACAATGGGGTCTGTGTTATAGATGAGAAAACTGAGGCTCAGAGAGGTCGAGTAGTGTGCTCAAGGCCCCAGAGTGGGTGGCAAAACAGGAATCTGACTTTCTGACTCTAAATCTCTTGCTCTTTCAACAAAGCATTGCTTCATGTAGCTTGGGAGGTAAGGAGGAAATTTCTGGTTGGAGCATGAATTAATTATAAGACTCTGTAATATGCTGGGGCATATAACCTGCCTACCAGGATTTTGTCTTTCTCCTTTCAGCTTATTTAACTCAAACTGAGAAGGCATTGCAGAACTGATACCAGTATTTACATAGTGCTAACTACACACTGAGCATTGTTCTAGGCGCTCTAGGTGTAGCAAATGAATCCCAGAGCAAACTGTGGGGTAGGCTCTATTATGGTCTCCATTTTACGTAGGAGAAACTGAGGCACAGAGAGACCCGAGCTTACTCAGGGTCACACAGCCTGTAAGTAGCAAAGCCAGGATGGGAACCTGGAACTTCTGGCCTCTGAGTCTGGGCTGTGGCCTCTCAGGCAGGCACTGTTGCTCGCTAACCAGAACGGTGACACTGGACTCACGGCATTGATTCTCCGACTTCTTCCCTGTTTACTCAGTTTAGTTATCTGACTAGAGGCATAGACTTTGGAGTCAGACCTGGGTATGAATCCCAGCTCTATCACTTACCGTGGTGCGACCTTGGACAAATTGCTTCCCTTCTCTACCTGCTCAGTTTCTTCATCTGTAATATGGGGACACTGATAGTACTCAGAGTCTGCGAGGCTTGAATGAGATAAAGCCCATTAGGAGCTCAGCAGGAATGCAGGGCAGTGGACCATGGGCAGGAGTTGTTATTAGGAAGTATATCATGATGTTGACAATGACCAGCAGATTGGAGCATAGGTCTGCTGGACTCCGTAGCCCCCACATCCCCTACCATGCCGATGACGTCATCCTGGTGCTCGGCAGGCCCCTCTTGCAGACTTCCAGGATGCTGTCTGTGGGCTATCAGTGTTCTGTCCACTCAGGTGGCTCTGTTGGCCCTCTCTCTTCCCATCCCACTATGAGCGCACTCCATGCAGAGAGGCAGCAGCAGGACCAGACTGGGAGTTGGGGACCAGAGGAGCAGGGACAAGGAGCCAAGACCTGGTCCATGAAGTGTAAGTCGAGGCCACAGGCGTGGCCAGGGTCACACACCTGACCCTCAGTGTTGCCGGCCCCTCCCTGTGGGAATGTGCAAAGTCTATGGGCTAATGTCAGGTTCACGTCAGATCTGGTTTAGACAAATCCTTGTATATAATGATTCATTACAGGCCGTCTTCTTCTGGAAGTCGGCCATCCTAGTCCCCAGCCCTAGGGGCTAGATTTTGATGATTTTGCATAGATTTTGAAGGTGCATCTAATACTTCTATTTTCCATCCATTTTAAACCAGTCATTGAGCCCTGTCACTTTTTTTTTTTTTTAAGTTTATTTATTTAAGTAATCTCCACCCGCAGCCTGGGGCTCTAACTCACAACCCTGAGGCCAGGAGTCTCATGTTCTACTGACTGAGCCAGCCACATGCCCAAAGTCCCGTTACATTTCTGTTTTGTGACCCTTAGAGAATGCCCGGTAGCAGTGCTGCTCCTCAGAAGGCTGCAGGAGTGTAGAAGGTTCTGGATTTCTCAGGGTGGTCTGAGAGGCCATAGAGCAGAGAGCATCTGTGTTAAGGAGAGAAGTCGGGATTGTTACAGGTAAACTGGGTGTGCTTCCAGCCCTACAGCTGAAGTAAGGCCATGAATTAAAGTGTGATCGATGCTGGCTGAAAGGGGGCAGCTCTGAGAGAGAGAGAGAGCCCAGAAGGTGTGGTACATGGTGGGAGCCCAAGGGCAGAGACGTGAGGACTCTGGGCACTTGCCACTTGGGGCTGTTGGCAGGGCACGGGCGAGCCCCCCTGCCCAGTGTGGGCTTCTCAGCCCGGTCCCCCAGAGTGGCTCCCGGGAGAGGAATGTGAACATGTGTGTGTGCGTGTGCATGTGTGTGCGCGTGCGTGTTGGGGGAGGGGGTGTCCAGAAAGTTCAGCCAGAAGGAATACCCTGTAGGAAATAATTTTCTTTGGGATCTTATGTTTTGTACTGAAGATCTGTTTCTTTTAACATAAAACTGAAAAGACAGCATCAAGCAGAGGTGGTGTCCCTACATGTGCTGTGACTTGAGCAGTCTGTCACTGCTCCTCACCCCGGCCCCCAGAGAGCCCGTGGGAGAAGCACAGGCTCAGGGACCTGGAGGTGGGGTGTTCTTACCTTCCTGTCTCCTGTACTCTGGACCAGGTCTCAGCTTCTCTTAACTTGGGTTATTACGATGTGCACTTAAAGTCTTAAAAAAACCTACAACATTGTGATGTAATTATTAAAACAATACATATTTACTAAAGACAGGATAGTTCTCAAAAACATTTAAAAAGCAATGAATTATTTTTTTATAAAGGTATTTTTATTTATTTTGAAAGAGAGAGAGAGAGAACATACACACACAGCATGAGCAGGGGAGAGGCAGAGAGAGAGAGAGAGGGAGAATCCCAAGCAGGCTCTGTGTTGTCAGCACAGAGCCCATTGTGGGTCTCAAACCCACAAACTGTGAGATCATAACTTGAGTCAAAATCAAGAGTCAGATGCTTAACTGACTAAGCTACCCAGGTGCCCCACAATCAATTTTTAAAGTAAAATATTATTAAATTTTTTGCATCATGGATTCAATTCTAATGATACGGAAGGACACATACTCTCCTTCCTACTGCCTGTTCCCCAGCTATCCTGTTTTGTCTAGGAAGCACACGGTTTTATCAGTTTCTTATTTATTTAATCATGAACATGTATTCTCCACTATCATTTCCCCCCAAATGGTGTTTTAATGGACATACTTACAGACAGAGAGATACGCACTATCCTGTCCTTTATTTTTTGCTCTAACATTGTGTCCTGTGGTCCTTGAAGATTAGCATATTGGGGTGGGTTGTTTTTCACTATCGCCTGGGGAGCAGCAGACCCTTCACTGGCCGGCCTCTCTCCAGGGTCTCCCGGGTCCATCATATTGTGTCAGATTAATTGTGCTGAAATGTCACTCCCTTGCTCAAACCTACCTGCTTCCCCCTCCCAGGAACGATGAGGCCCTTACTCTTCCTGCATCTGACAGCGCGCCCATCCCAGCTGAGCCAGGCCCCTCTCTCCTCGTTGTTACCTTGTCTGCATTTGCTGTTCCTCTCTGCCCTTCCCACCCTGCCCTGCCCAAAGTGGGTCTTCCTTTCTGTTCTTTCCTCCTGGACCCTCTCTCCATGAAACCCCAACTCTCGGAGCTGATGGCGGCACTTACCGCTCAGCACTCGGGGGCTGTCTTTGCCTCACATTGCCACCTACGCATTGTTGAGGTGTGCGGCCCTTGTCCTAACTGTGAACCCCATGCAGACCTGCAACTGCATCTTCTATGTTGTTCACTGCTTCCTGCGGTGCTTTAAATCCCATCATTGAAAGGAAATTTCATGACAGGAAATCACCTGTAAAGTGGGACCAGTAATAGTACCTACCTCTTAAGTTGAAAAATTTGTAAGAAGGCCAAGAAACCTGGCTCTTGAGTGTTGGCTCACCCAGAATGGGGGCAGGACAGAACTCAGTCTTCTCTAAAGAGACCATAGCTGAAGCCTCCTCCTCCTCCTATAAAACCAGGCTTGAGGCTAAATGCTGTTCATGCTCTTCAGAGCCTTGATGGATGTGCTGAGAAGAGGCTGAATCGAATAGGCTGAGTCTTTGCAGGAAGAAGGCGCAGTGCAGGGCTGCTCACTGATTAGCTGCTCAGGAAACACGATGGATAGTATGTTTAGAGTCAGCAGTACATGTTCTGTGGTCCAGAGAGCTAGCTGAAATGATTTGTCCTCCTTTGGTCAATCTTATTGAAAGGAAAGATGAATAACAATATTAAAGAAAAGATTAACGACATCACCATTTAAAAACAATTATTTATTTATTTATTTATTTATTTACTTACTTACTTACTTACTTACTTATTTGAGAGAGAGAGAGAGAGGGACGGAGAATCCCAAGCAGGCTCCATGCTCAGCATGGGGCCCAACGCAGGGCTCGATCCCACAACTCCACAATCCCACAGCTTGGGTCATGACCCGAGCAGAAATCAAGAGTTGGACAATCAACCGACTGAGCCGCCCAGGTGCCCCAATGACATCACCGTTTTTACTTTTACATAACTCCTTCCAGATCTTGCCACTTCATGCATAAAAAATATGTAGGGTAGCTACAGTCAGGTGAACATACTGTTTTGCAGGTAAGTGGGAATCTTGATAGGAAACGAGAGGTAGTGTTCTACGAAGGTACATTCCTCACCCAGGTCTCGTGGCCCTATCTTGATTTTCTCCCTCTTTTCATTTTGGCATGACTTGCCAGAGGTCAGATTTTGTTTTCTTTCTTCTTTGTTCTCATTGCTTCTTAGAAAGATAAATATAAATCCCACCCTGATTCATCTTTTGTAAGCTAGAATGTGATTGGAATGTGAGTCTTGGAGGAAAGTGGGAAGAACATTCACAAGAACATATTTATTGTCACTCACCCCCCATTAGACAAGAGGGTCTTTTCTGTCTCCCAAAGAAATAGAGATCACCCAAACCTTAGATTTACAGAGTTTTTAATCCAGTGACCTCACTTACCACATTTCACATATCATTTACTATTTCCTAATTGTCATTTATTGATCACCTACCTTTTCTATCTCATCTACATGTAATTTCTCACATGAATACACTCCATTCTAACTTCCCAGGGACTCTGTGTCCTGGAGATTCCTTCGTGCCATCATTACTATGTCCAGGGAGGTGGCAGGGATGAGTGGCTAAAACTATAGATGGTCTAGGCTCAAATTCTGCCTCACCACTTACTAGCTCCACACCTGGGTCAAATCACCAGCTAAGTGGGAACCATAAAAGTGTTGGTGTTGGGAGGAGCAAAGGAGTTAATACTTGCAAGGCTCTAGAACATAGTAAGTGCTCAGTAAATATTAGCTGTTATCTGATTTTCTTCTAATCTTCAACGACCAGACAGCATCCTACCTCTTACCTGTGATCTTCTCTGCCTAGTCTTGCCCTGAGCCTAAGGATCACTCACTCTTTTGACAGTACAATATATTTGATGCTTAATTTACACAAGTAGCATCTGGAGACAGTTGCACAATAGAAAGAAAGAAACACAATGTCTGAGTTCACATTTTGGCATTGCCACTTTCTGTGGGTCTTTGGGGTAGTTACTAGTGTTTTGGTTTTGCCATCTGTAAAAAAAATGAATGTTATAAAACATAACAAGGTTATTGTAGGGGCTAAATAAGATAATGCTTAAGAAGTATCTCACACAGGGGCACCCGGAGGGTGCATTTGGTTAAAGCAGAGCCAGACGTGGGGCTCAAAGTCATGAATCCTGAGATCATGACCTGAGCCAAAACCAAGAGTTGGATTCAGCTCAGGTCCTGATTTCAGGGTCGTGAGTTTGAGTCCTGCATTGGGTTCTGTGCTGGGCATGAAGCCTACTTAAAAAGGAAATTAAAATAATCTCATAAACTTCTTCCTGGAGGCAAGTTTTCCCAGCCAGTAACTCCTACCTTAGAAACTAAAATATATCTGGGCATATTTCCTTTAGTCTTTTGCCTGTTGGTAGACACACATATTTTAAAAAGAAAGGAATCCCACTGTATACCAATTTTGCAACCTGTTTTACTTTACATAGACATTTCCCCATCTGTTTAATATTTTCAAAGTCATGGTTTCCATGAGTTATATAGCATCCCAGGTATGTTTATATTTAACTTATTGGACCTTGAGGTTGTATTTAGATTTTAGCTGTTCTAAGGATTGCTGCATCAAATATCTTTGTGTATGAATCTTTGTAACCATCTTTTGTTACTTTGTTAAGATAAATTCTCCTGGGAATAGAGACATTGGGTCAAAGAAAACACATTAAAGGATGTTGGTACACATTGTCAAATTTTGCCTACCACAAAGGCTGTATAAATTACATTCCTATCAACGGTGACTATGGGTGCCTGTCACATCTCACTGTTGCCAGTGCTCTATTGTGTGGTGTTTGTTTTTTTTTTTGTTTTTGTTTTTGTCTGCTTTGTCTATTATCTTTCAACCAGATTGTAATCTCCATGAACAGGCACTGTGGGTGTCTATCTATGCACCACAGAACTTTGCTCAGTGTCGTTCACATAGATAGCCTTCGTAAATATTTGCCAAATGAATGGCTTTCTCTTCACAAGTATCCTTCTGGGGTTAAGAGCTGGGGAATATACTTGAACAGTCACTTTCAAGTTGGTCACGTTGAGAGAGAGGGTTTATATACTTGCCCTTGGTCTCCCATGGAGATGACTTGGGTAGAAAAGTATTAAATCACAGGTAATTGGCTCATGTTCAGAGGGCTTGGAGAGAGGCATGGGGTGCAAGAAACTGAGCTGTATTTCAGGGTCAGTTCTGTAGCATGCTCCAAACGGACATTCCACACCACCACCCATTCTTTCTTCGTGACTGGGTGTGGAGAGGGGCGGGATCTGCTTTTACAACTCAGCCTGTAGCAGAATGAGTGGAATTTTCCAGAGGCTCCTCTTCGTGGCTGTTGGCATAATCACAGCTTTGCCCTCTGGGAGCCATTAGGCTGCAGCTCCTGAAGCCTAGACGGCTATTTCATGAGGTCAGATTGCGGGTCTGTGTATTTATGTTGGCATGGAGAGTCATGTAGGGTTTCGAACCAAAAGTACTGTTTTTATTTTCCTTATACTAGCTCATAACTATATGTTTTGAGCAATGGGGCTAACATAAAGAAAGTGCAGGGACACCTGGGTGGCTCAGTCTGTTAAGCGGCTGACTTCGGCTCAGGTCATGATCTCACGGTTCGTGAGTTCGAGCCCTGCATTGGGCTCTGTGCTGACAGCTCAGAGCCTGGAACCTGCTTCGGATTCTGTGTCTGCCTCTCTGCCTCCTCTGCTCATGCTCTGTCTCTCTGTCTATCACAAATAAATTAAAATAAAAGGAAAGTGTGTTACTCTCCCTTCCCCTACCAGCTCCAACGTGTACACACATACCCTGCACACAGTGGCCCAGATCATTCCCTGGCACTAGGTACTTTTCAGGATGCCAGAGAGTCTGGGCTCATCTTCTGGGAATGACACATTGCTTGGGAGTTTTTTTAGAATCTCCATACCCACTGTGAACATGAGGGGATACTTCCTCTGCTCTATCCCCTGAACCCTCTCTCCTGGGCTAAAGAGGTTTAGAGTATGAAAGATTTGGAGACATCTGAGCCCACAGTAGTATCTCCGTGTTACAATTTCACTTGCCCATTTGTGAATTGAACACCAATTTTTTTTTTGTAATTTCACACATGTGCCCGAGTTCCGGGGGGAGCAGACGGAAAGAGAGAGAATTCCAAGCAGGCTCCGGCACTGTCAGCACAGAGCCCAACACGGGGCTCCATCTCACGAGATGAGACCATGAGATCATTCTGTTTGAGATCATGACCTGAACCAAAATCAAGAGTTGGACACTTAACGGACTGAGCCACCCAGGTGCCCTCAACTCCAGTTTCATAACACTCAGCAAACACGCTTGCCCCCCCAGGGTGCAGGTTGTGGATGCTAAAGGGTAAATCTGGGTGCATACTCGTTCCTGTAGACACAGAATTGGCTTGCTCGACTGTGATGGGTCAGTTTCTTCTCCATTCCCTGTAGCTGTCAGAGTTTATCTTTTAGAACCTCCTTTCTGTAGAGCCATGGTTTCTTTACCCTACAGGCTGGAAGACTCCCTTTAGGATTAAGAATAATCACTGCGGAGACGTAAATCGGCCTCCTGCTAAGGTTCAAGGCTCCCCTAGAGCCAGGGCTGATAGGATTGCGGTCCTGCTAATCAGATGCGCCTCCTTGAGCTGAGTCCTGTGTGGAAAGAGGCCGGGAAACAGGCATCTGGGTCTGGGCCCATCAGTGATGGCTTACCAGTTAGCACACCCTTCCTGGGCCAGCAGCCCCCTTGGTGGCCCAGTTCTGTGACAGGACGACATTCCTGCGGTCGTTTTCTTCAACTGCCAGCTCCTCTCCATTTAATACCTTGTAATCACAAATCCCTGTTTGTATACCAGAGTCCTGTAGCTGCAAAGCCGTGTGTCGCCTTGCCTGTTCATTGATGCCCGAGACAAATTTAAATGGTTGGAATTTTATCTTTGACCTTGATTTTATGCCAGATTTCTTTTTCCCAAAGCTAGTTTTGGACTACCCTGTTCCCTTTTGCACGCTTTTCCTTGTGATGGTAGATGACCTTCTACTGAACTTTCCCCCCAGAATTATGTTGATGTGTCCAATCATAAAAGCAAGTGTTTCCATCTTCACGGACCTATTTAATTGAACAGTTTCATGTGCCAATTCCTACATCATCTCTCCATAAAACAGGATATTGTGTTATTAAGAAGCGTAGAGCACATACTGCATTTGTACTGGAGCTTGAGATAAGGGCAGACAGGGCTGGGAGAAATATTTTGCTGGTTTTTAAGACACCAGTACTGGCGCTTCGTCTTCAACAGGGAAGGACCACCCCACCATGTGAGTTTTGCTGGCCTCTTTCCCGCCATCTCCATATAATCATGACCTTTCACGACAACTCCGTGTATGTTAATGAGCTGTTGTTACTGAAGCTTCACACTCCTATGTCTTGATCTTCTTCTCTTACAGATTTATTTCTACCTGAGAGTTTGCTGAAACTTTGCCGTGAAAACTGGACTCTGATACCTCAGGGGTTCTGAGTGCCTGTTGGGAAGGCTCCGACTTAACTACACAGAACTGGGCTCCGTAGTTATAAAAATAGGGTATATTCCAGGAGTGCCTTGGAGTTTTGGCACCTTGGTAGGTCACGTCTATGAGGGCAGGTGAATCAGAGGAGCCGGGCCCCAGGCCTCCGTGGAGAAGGGGTCCCGGCCTGCGGGCTCTGTGGTATGCCCGCTGCCCAGGGGCAGGCAGGCTCCTCGTGAATGAAGCGGGAACCAGGCGCTTGTGAAGAAGACACGGACATGTCTCAAGTGAGGAACTAAAAAAAGAATTCGTTTATTGAGGGCAAGGGGATGCAGGCAATATAAAAAATGAAAAGCTGATCTGGCTTTCACTGCCTTTACTTTCTCTGCTTCTCAAACGGGGGCTGCATTTTATGTATACATTTTCTGAGGGTCCCGATCTGCTCATGGAGTGGGGAGCTGCGGGGCCGACTCCGTGAGACCCTCAGGAGAACTCTCTTGGGGTGGGGGCGTGGCTCAGTGCTGCCTACTTCTTCCCCTTCTGCTTCATGTGAACCACAAAATAGTCATTGCATGCGATGGTGAGCCCGGCAATTAGTGAGAAGAAGCTCTGGAAGCCCACTTTGCCATCCCGGCACTGGTCTAGGTCCTTCATTATTTTGTCCACAGCCAGGGGGTCTTTCTGATTCTGAAAAGAAAGAACAAGAAATATCAGTCGGTGGCTGCGGTGACGAGCTTCTCTCCTCTGTCCCGCTGACAACCACTGATATACTCTTCCCATTGCCTGAACTCTCGTTTCCGGTTTTAAGTGATCTGTGGAGGTCACCTACGAGTCTTTTTCTGCCTTGAGAGAGTGTTTCAGTTAATTCGTATTTCAAGCTGGGAAAGAGGTTTCCCATGGCATCCTTTCATATAACTACAGGGATCTGAGGAACTGCCTATTTCTAGAAAGAGGAGATTCATGTCAGAGAAGCTAGGGCCAGGCCTTCTAATTCTCAGTCCCCCGTGCTTGCCACTGTGACCTTGTGACTTCTTCTGCTTCTAGTTCACCTGTTTCCACAACTTTCAAAATCACAGGATTCTGCCTAAACTCCCCATCTTGTAGTGTCAGCCTACATTCTCTTAACAAGTGTTTATTCCTGATGGCATGGTCAGATCCTTGATAAAGGGAACTCAAGATCTCTAAACATTAAAAAAATAAATTTTTTTTTTAAATTTTAAAAACACTTAAAAAGTGGGGGTGCGTCTGGGTGGCTCAGTTCACTAAGCATCCGACTTCAGCTCAGGTCATGATCTTGCAGTTTCAGTTCGAGCCCTGCGTCAGGCTCTGTGCTGACAGCTCAGAGCCTGGAGCCTGCTTTGATTCTCTGTTCCCCTCTCTCTCTGCCCCTCCCCGCCATCATGCTCTGTCTTGTTCTAAAAAATAAACGTTTAAAAAATTAAAACAAAACAAAACAAAAATGTCTCGGAAGATAATTTAGGGAGTAAGTTTCATGTCACTCCTTGTCCTAGTGAGGTGGCCAAGTGTGGCTGCTCCCACAGGGTGCAGCCCATCAGATGAGGCGGGGGGGCGGGTGCATCCCTGGAGGTGTGCAAGTGTTCAGGGAAAGTCCCTGTAATCCCCCTGGTCGTGTACCTGAGCAAGGACGCACACTCAGCGTCTCAGGAGTGCTGGATGTTTACATCCCGCACTCAGAAATCCCCTGCGGTAAGGCAGCCGCGTTTCCTACTCGCCGACTCGTGGACCGCAAACTCCATCCTAAGCCATCAACTACAGCCCGCTCTGTGGCTGCCTCCACTTTGGGTGGGTTTTAGTTAATTCTGGCTTCACCCCCAGCTTCCTGGCTGTGGTCAGAAGGAGTGAAACTTGGATGACACAAGAGGTCAACTTTAGAAACAAAACACTCTGTCAGTTCAGCGAGTGTGGGTGTGCCCGGAATTACGACCCATGCGTGGAATAAATGACACCACCGTGTTCGGTACTCTGTGCTACATACACCCTTTATGTTTCTCCTGCTACAAACAAAGCCTTTAGGGAGCCAGGGTCTGTGTCTCACGTGGCATTCATCTTGGCTTCTAACATAGGCAACAGCACAATTAACACGGGTTTAGGAGGCGCCTGGGTGGCTCAGTCGGTTGAGCATCTGACTTGGGCTCAGGTCATGATCTCGAGGTTCGGGAGTTCGAGCCCCGTGTCGGGCTCTGTGCTGACAGCTTGGAGCCTGGAGCCTGCTTCAGAGTCTGTGTCTCCTTCTCTGACCCTCCCCTGCTCACACTCTGTCTCTCTCTCAAAACTAAACATTAAAAAAAAAAAAACCCAAAAACAAAAGAAGCACAAAGATTTAGTGCGTGGGGAATGCCTTTGTGTGATGGGCAGGCTTACAATGAGCACATGTCCTTGTATTTTGTGCTTGCCTGGAAGGAGCACAGAAAGTGGAGGCATGGAGGTCATCCTGTCCAGCCCTCTCATTTTTCAGAGGCGGGAACTGAGGCCCAGAAAGCCAAAGCAACCTGCTCAGTGCGAGAGCAGGGCCAGGCATTTTAGCTCCTGGTTGGAGCTAAACCAGAGGAGGTACAAAAGCAGAGCACCAGCATGTTCTGACTCCTTCTGGGGCAGCAGCGTGGTACCTGCGGCTGCGAGGCCATAGCTAGGCGTCATACCCGCTTTCTTGGCTGGTACTGATGACACGTGAATCAGTACCGTAAAACCCTGCTCACTGAGCCAGGAGTTGGGGGCCTGACTAGTGTGCTCTACACCAGGCACTGGACAAGAGATAGGACCCAGCCTTGTACCATCATCTCCCTTCCCCCATTAGAGGCTGACGTCATCTTCTGCACCAAGCGCAGTAGTGCAAGGTCAGAGGGGCTTGCATATCCCGCTAATCTTTCGTCAAGTAAGGTTTTGCCTTCCGGTAAATGCAACAATCGTGTCCTGAGGGCCTACGATGTAAAAGGACTTTTGTGCTTTGTGTCCTAATGTCCCGAGCGAGGTGTCTGAGCTGGTGGCAGAGTCCTCTTCCAGTCTTGATGGAGCCCTCGATCTTTCAAGCTGTGCTCCTGTGTTCTTGGGGCATTTTTTAAAAATCTCATTAAAAAATTTTCAATGTGAAAAGCAGTTATTTCTGGAGTGACGCTTGGCCTTCATTCAGCAGATGCTTGACACTGTTCCTTTATAGAATAGGAACAATATTTTTAAAAGCCTTTATCCAAAGGGATTTAAGAGACACAAGCCGCTCAGAGTGGCTGTGACCAGAGTGCGACATCTCCAATGTCAGGTTCACGACCTGAGGTGGCCAGTTCCTGGCTGGTGACTCCCTGGGAAGAGGCTCTTCTCCCGTGACTCTGGCTCAGTGGATATGGTGACCAGCTTTGTCGCGTGGTGATTCGTGTGCGGCCTTACTTCAACTCCAAACTATAAGCCCCTTGAAGGCAAGAACTGCGTCTTCTCTACCTTCTGCTTTCCCTATAGTATCTTACAAACAGTAGGCACTCAATAATGTTTAATACATAAATGAACAAAGACACCTTTCTGCTAGTGGCTTCTGCAGGGAAGGGACGGGAAGAGGAAGGAAAAGCAGCCAGGGCCGAGAAGCCCTGGTTCTCCTGTCTGGTTCTTTCTGAGCCTTTGAGCACTTACTTCCAGGAATCCAGGGAACTCCTTTTCCATGAGAACTCTCAGATCCTCCTTCGTTAAGTAGCCCTTGTCCCCAGCAAACTTGTGGAATGTGAACATCATCGTTTCCATGGCATGTTCCATTTGAGACGGCATTTTGGTGAGGTCTGTTGAAACCTTTTAAAAGACGTAAAGAAAGAATTTACATTAACTTTTCAGCCACACGTATGCCAGTCTTCTGTAGGTAACCAGAAGGAAGATGGGTAGTAGATCATCCGACAGACCCGTTTCGGCTCTAAAGTTCAAGGACTTTAAGGCC